>NC_041392.1:686039501-686104966 GCF_002162155.2 Triticum dicoccoides | reverse complement strand
GCGGACGGCAAAGAGGGGGCCCGTTAGGTTTTTTTTTTGCAGCTCGTCAGTGGGGCCCCTCCCTCTTTGCCGTTCGCTAGCCGACGGCAAAGAATCTTTGCCGTCCGCTAGCAGACGGCAAAGAACTGGCTGATGGCAAACTTGGTCTTTGCCATCAGCCAGTTCTTTGCCGTCCGCTTTTTGGATGCTGATGGCAAAGAGCTTCTTTGCCGTCCGCTAGCGGACGGCAAAGAACTGGCAGATGGCAAAGTAGCTGATTCCAGTAGTGTTAGGGTGACGTCCTAGGGGAGGGTTTCTAGGTCGGGTCTATGACCCTACTCTAGGTACATAGCTTCATCACTACACTCGTTTCAAAAGTTTCAAAAATAATACAATAAATACTACATGTTTGAAATATAATTTTGAAATAAAAATTGTGCACATTTGGACAAATGGACTAGGAGATTATGTCTATTTAGCTAAGCAAATTCAAATTTTTGTTAAAAAATTCCAGGTAATACTACTCCCTCCATCCAATTAGTGTCAAAAAACATCTTACATTGTGGGATGGAGGGAGTACATGTTTCTAGTAGTATTCTCAGGAAGTTTGAGCACATTTGAAAAAAAATGGACTAGGAAATTATGGCTATTTAGCTAAGCTGATTCATAATATGGTTCAAAAAATAATATATTAAGAAAAGAAAAAAAATCCAGTAAATACTAGTACAAAGTTAAGGGGAAACACGTTCGTACATACGGCTGGGGAGAAGCATATTCGTCAGTAGTTATCTAGGAAAATCTCAGCTTATTTGGACAAAATAATTACAAGATGATTTTTTTCAAACGAATGTTTGGTTTTTTCCGTCGTTAATTTTGAGCCCACCCTTCATTTTCGTCCTGGATATGATTCTCCGCTGCTTGCGGGGGAGCCATATTATGGAATGGCTCTACCCAATCTCCTTAAGGCATCGTTAAAGACGCATACTAAATCCGAGTAACTTGTCAAAAGATATCTGTCAGACCTATGACATTGTGAAAGATTAATTCCAGAATCAAACATGTTCATGGCCTTGATGAATTAAGTTTTAAGGCTCAACAAACAAGTATTAAATCTAAGGCATAAGTGTTGAGTGTTATATAAGATTAATGCACTAGTAGAAAACAAGGCTTTGGTCCAGGCCGGGCTAGCCCATTGGTCCCGGTTCAGTCATGAACCGGGACCCATGGGAGCATAGGTCCCGGCTCGTGAGGCCAGGGGGCGGCCGGGCCTCGTGAGGCATTGGTCCCAGTTCGTCTGGCCCCTTTGGTTCCGGTTCCAGAGACGAACCGGGACCAATAGGCCTCGCTCCTGGACCACAACAATTGGTCCCAGTTCGTGGCTGGAACTGGGGCCAAAGGGGTACTTTAGTCCCAATTTCAACCATGAACTGGGACCAATGAGATGCCTATATATACCCCCTCATCCGCGAGCAGAGCACTCCACTGCTCTGTTTTTCTGGCCGGCGAGGGGAGAGCTTTGTGGTGCTCTAGCTCACCTCCTATGCACATGAGGTGTTCGATGAAATGCCCGAGCCATACCTTAGCTTTCTTCTCTCGAAGCTCCTTGTCCAATTTTCATTTTTTTCGATATTTGTCTAGATTTGGCAGTCCGTCCTGTCCCGTCCCCGTCCTCATCGCCGTCGATCGCCCGCGCCGATCTCGTTGCCGGCACCACCGTGGTGAGCCTCTAGATCTTATCTTCTTTCTAAAAGAAAAAGTTCTTACTTATATGATTTAGATATATACTTGTATAATTTTCTTACTTTTATTACTAGTCATCAACCCGTGCTTCTGCACGGGCTAGAAATTTTGACAACTTCACATATATACATTTATATAATATTGTTCATGTGAAATATTGCAGATTTTGCAAATAAAAAATCCCTTTTGATAAATTAATTTAATACTTAATACGTAATATTTCCTTGGTTCCTTTTACAATGGTATCACATACGGCTACATTGACAGGACTGATGTATAATTACTGGAATTTCTACTTACCTTCTAGTTTTTTAGTCTGATGTTCATTAGATGTTGTATTTTAATTAGAGAGAGGCAAGGGGTTTCTCCAAAAATGTAAATATATATTTATTTATTTTGAAAAAAAAACTTCAATTATTTGGGCTTATTTTACGGATCTCGAATGTAGTTCCTTGCATTTATATCATAAAAAATTAGCACATGCTATACTTCAAAATTGGACAATCATTGATATACTCTGTCCTATTACTTTTCAGTTATTGTTATTATATTTCTCTATGAGTGCCCACTGCTGCGTTTATTTCGATTGTCATGTTTGGACATTCTGAACTTTACAATAAGTAACTGAGAGTTTTAGGCATCAATGGATGCAGCGGGTGTGGGTGTTATGCCTCTGTCTGTAAAAAGTAAACATATATACACCATCCTGTTATATGATAACTCTGAAAAACAGATTCATTATCAAACCAATTTTTTATGGATATACCAGCTAGGATATAAATAACGTGTCAAAGGTGTATTCAACAAACGCCATGGTTGACCAAAGTGTACACTTATCCATGATCCATAGCAGTAGTACCTATTTTTGGAATATACTATTAAAATATACATGTACCAAATTATTGGCAAAACAACTACAGATCTTCATGGAAATATAGCTCAGCCACATGCATTGCAGAAGGAAAAAAAATGAAGCCTTGCATCTGTATAGCAAATAGTTAGTGTAATATATCCACAATAAATATGTTCTAGGAGTACAATAGTTTAGAAACATACTATATTTTTCTATAAATTTATTAGGGATAGAAATTGTGGGTCATGTAGTCTGGAGAATGAATTATTTTGAAGAATTGGTGGCACTACAAAATATCTTTGGAATGTAGTACTATTCTAATATATACCCAATTATTTTTCAGAACACCTACATATCTGCATAGACAACAGCCCAGCCGCATCCAAAATCATCGAAGGGGGGAAATCAGGAGCAATTGTGCTTGCTGGACTTATCATAGAAGAATACATGTGAGTCTGGGTCTAATAAGATCGACTTTGTCTTTTTTAACCCTGCTATTGCTAAAATATGTCCACAAATTAGATGGATTGGATTTGCCTTTTTCTTTCTGCTGTAATCCATTAATCCAAGGCAATCCAAGATTATTGTGTGCATCTTAACCCAATTTGAACTCTACATACATAATTGGCAAACATATAGCAGTAGACATTAATAACACATACATTGGCTTCATCTGTTCTCAGGACTGGCATCTGTTACTACTATCCGCAGCACAAACATTCGCAATCCGTTGTCATCCGCACTGAAAATTTTCACTGAGCTCGAGTTCTATATAGCAGACCAAACAATCATATGGGAAGAACATGAAACACTCGAGTGTTGTTTATGCCAAACGGGCATGATACCATCCACTATATAGTTGTGTTAACCCTCAAGATTGCATATGTGTGGTAGATGTATTATCTCAAACAGATGCAAACTATCTTCTATTATATAATTAAAATAAGAGTCAAACAAGCCTTTACATTCATCCACATATATTAAATTATCTTGACCATCAATTTTTGATATTAACGGTGGAGATTTAATGATCTAAGCGTTACATAAAAAAATATTGGCACGTACAAACGTTTTAACCTGTCACATAGGCTTATTTTCTTAGGGACATAATAGGAATAGTTATAAAAGAATAGGCATGTCTCTACACCTCAAAAGAAAAAGAAAGAATAGGCACGTCTCATGTATGCTTGGGAAACCTATAGCCTGTAAAGACCTCTCTTTTCAAAAGAAACCCAATCAATCATGTACGTGTGACACGACATGACATGTAGAAATAGATCATGTGGGAATATATTAACGAAACTGGCAGAGTTTCCAAAAAACAGGAAACGACAAACAGCTACAAGTCACGGCTGCTTATCCCATCACGTACGCACTAAGAAAATCAATCGCGTGCTTGCCGGAAGGAAACTACGGACTATATGGTTGGATCCTTTAACAAAACGGAGTCACAACTGTACTCGATTTTTTTTCCGAATAACTGTCCGGTGACTAATTTACCAATTATTGTTTGACTCGGTTTCTACAAGACAAATTGATCAAAGCCGTCAGTTCACTGTGAAGTCTGCCTATCATCTTCGTATGAGCATGAAAGGGTTGAAATCCAGACAGCTGGGATCTTCAACTACAGCGCTGCAGCACAAAGGTTGGCTGGTGCATTGGCCACTAACTGGAGACTCATGAAGAACAGACTTGCGGCTGGTACTGAACTGCATACACGACGGATCAAGCCGGCTGTTTTTTGTATCGCATGTGTTTGAGAAGAAACCAATCAACACAGGTCCTGGGCCTGCCCACATTCTGCCATGTTCTGGAAGCTGCTCTGCGAGGAGAAGGGAGCTCCGGTGGTGCTTCCGCTGCCAATGGAGGGCACCCAACATGAAATATCAACATGGACGCAGAGTTGGTTCGCTGCCGCAAGCCACACCGAGAGAGCTCATGATCCAGGGACTAATAGGGGTTGTGGTTAGCAAAGAATGAGGCGAGAGATGGCAAGAAAATTGCAGATCCCCGGGCAGTGGCAGAAAGCGTTTGTGATCATGTACGGGAGTGGTTCTCGGGGCATACAAAACAAAAAACGATCAAGACGCCGAAATCGGTCAAGCATTGGAAGCAGCCTAACCAAGGATGGATTAAAGTTAATGCAGATGGTGCTGTGTCGAAAGTGCAAGACAAAGGGGGAGGTGGAGTGATCCTACGAGACCATGAAGGTGCTTATAGAGGAGGAGCTGCAACGTTCTTCCCCAGTGTTACTGACCCTCAAGTTGCTGAAGTGTTGGCTACGAGGAGGGGGGTTAAACTAGCGACAGAGAGGAGTACAGAAAATTCATCTGGAACTAGCCAGCAAAAGCGTTGTCTCTATGTTGAATGACTGAAGCAAGAATCTCTCAGCATTGGGACCTTTTATAGAAGAAATCAAAGACATGCTTAGATCTACACAAGAGTACAAGGTCACCGGGGCTCGGCGTACAGCTAATCTAGCTGCCCATGTTTTAGCTAAAGTGGGGGTTAGCAATGATTTAGAGATGGTTTGGTCTGATGTGCCACCCGACTGCATTTTACATATTGTAACGAACGACATTCCCAACATTGTTTAAGTAATAAAGTTGCGAGTACCCCTCAAAACAAAATTGATCCAAGCGGTAGTCAACACAAATTGGAATATTTGTTATGCATCACAATTTTTGATACACATGCAATACATCGAATAAATAAGAAAAATCCTATTGACTGTTACATCCAGAAATCGCTAAATCTGGGGCGACTTTTTTATGAAAAAAATAGTTGATATAAATCTATCTTTTTTTACAATAAAATAAATCTATCATTGACATGTACAAATTGAGTGCAACATGGCACGTCCAAAATCAGATCAGGAAATATGGGTCGAGATGTAATAGATTTTTGCATACAAGGTAGTATTATTATATTGCCATATATTGATCTACAAAAAGTATATTGCTGTATTGATCTGTCACGCGGTCATGTGTAATCACGATCACGTGCAAGATGTGAACACAAGAAGCCACAATTGCCGATTAAAATTCTGACTGGATACGTACTCAGAATTTTTTTTTACCCGTACTAGATATGCATCCCAGCGCCCGACGGAAGGATACAGTCAATATTTTCCAAAATTCAAACCAAACTATTGTATTCACACGATGAAATACTTTTAGTCCGATTCTACCGCCCAACCAACAAGAAGCCTATAGAAAGCGCTAGCGGAGAATATGCAATGACCCGAAGTGATGAAAAAACGTTGGGGACAATCAGGGAGCACACATATGACAACGTGCAGCTACAAGGTAATCAGGGCCTTAAGCTAGAATACTCAGCGAGTCCTTTGAAAATGTGCTTTAAAAGATTCAATATCTCAAAGAACAAGTTGAGACTGAACTATTCTAAAGCCATTCGGTTATACAGCGGCAAGAAAACATGAGACATCACGCTGACATAAGCAAGTTAATTTTGAATAGGACTATTTTTTTCCGGGGTAAATCAGACTAAGTTGGTGTGTACTAAAATGAAAAATGTTATTTCTCAATGGATGTCGAATTTGGAGGACGCAAATTTATTTTAAATATAGAACTAAATTAGCAGTAAAAAGTCAGATTCTATTGACATATAAGTATTTTATGAAAATCTTTATAGCTAAATATGTAAATATAAGTGACCCCCAAAAAAATATATGTAAATATAAGCATCTTATTATGTCCATGTAGGAGAAAATTATTGTTTGTATATGAAATTTAGTATACAGAACAAAACGGATGCAACATATTTCTTTTCTGAAAATATTTCTAGATAGTCCTTAATTAGCTCATATTTGCGGCATAATCTATATAAAAATAAAATTGATTTTATATAATGAAATCATATTTTATATAGGAAAGTACGAATAAGAATTATCAATTCGGCTTTGTACAAACTTTATATGAAATACTTCAACAACTAAGTTTGGAATATGATTTATAGAAAAATTCTTATTGGGTGTATAGACACAACTATTTATGTATTTGTTAGATAAGGAACAGTAATTTATTTTCTTATGGACATTATGCATTGTCTATTAATAACTAAAATATGCAACATTTTTACAAGAAATAATGTTATATATATATTGAATTTAACCTACAAAGGGGAAACTTGGAATTAATAGGCAATTTATTTCATTGTTGTAACATGCAAGTAGTGACTGAGAAAAATTGCCGATGTGACTTATCTCAAATGTATCAATATGCCTGCCAACACAAAACTAAGAAATGTATGTCATAGATGTCGATATCAACCATTTCCGCACTGTAAAGATTAGAGAAAGTTGACATCATAGTGTGAAGGTGAGAGGAAACATTCATATCGCCGGGCAGAGTCAACTCCATATATACAAAGTCCACATTTTGATTTGTAATATCAATTTCAGTAGTATAAGATTGATGTTGTCATTCGAGACCAATTAGTACGGAGCGATGGAGGAAAATTGTCAACATACATGCTCATATATGTCAACATGCATTGTTGACGCAGTTATATGGCCAAAAAAAAGGTGTATAGGATTGTCCAAACCGAGTTGAAATTAAAACACATATAATAATATGTAGGTAAATCTAGTCGCGCAAATGCGCGGGTCACTCCGCTAGTTAAAATAAGAAAGCATGAGGCAAACCACGTATGGAAGAACGGATCGGTCTAATTACCAGATTTTCCATCCTTGCTCATGCACCCCCGAAGACTGCCCATCATTGACCCATCATTAAGCACATCCGTGGAAACTATCTAACTATTAAAAATTAGCCAAACTTTGTGCTGAAAGGTAGAGGAAACATATAAAGAAACGCACAACTTAAATTTATTGTGGTATTGGTAGAACGCCCAGATTCAATCAGTAATGCATTTTGGATGCAACCTGTACTTTCTACAGTGACAACACCTACAGTGTGATGTGAAGTAAAGAACAATATAATCTGTCTGTAAAAACGCACTTTCTGACATACACTACATAAATTCCTCATTTCCACATTACTTACAAACATTCTATGGACAAAGAAAGGTTATACTGAAGATTAAACCAAAGTATACTTTATATGCTTCAAGAATATCTCATTGCAGATTCAGATTGCCAGATAGTAACGTTGAAGAGCAACTATATAAGTTCCAGTAACATACCGTGGATCTATAAAAGGAGTACTTAGGTAAGTAAATGTTTACCAACCAACAATCACCACTAACGATTCCCTCTATATAAATAAATGTTATACTTCAACCAATTAGAAAATTAGTACAACAAAAAAAGGAGAGAAGTTAAAAAAAATCAATCTTTGTGGAAAATAGAATAGACACTTATCTCAGACTTCTACATCTTATTACCAATAGCTATCCCATGTTGTAGAGATAAAACTAACTGAATGACTTAGGCCATATTAGAGTCACCGCATTAAGGGGCTTACTTTTTAAGAACAGGTAGTACAGTATATTTGCATTGGGCATTCCACTTCTAACGTTCCCTCTATATGATACAGAGTGGAAGGGTTTCCGCATTGCCTTCTTTTCCGTGGTTCTCTCACATTCGTTCTCCTACAATTGGTGTATATACGGCCAAAAACATTTATGCCCACATAAATAGAAAAATGCTAAGGTACTCCGCCTGAGTATACCAAGATAGAACAATGGATTTCTAGAATCCTGATGTAAGAACTACTATGAAGTTTCTGCACATATAAAAATAAACATGTTTACATGAATTATTCTATACATCAAGTCCAAAGAATTTTGTAAATATGAATTATTTTCTACATACATATTTGCCACAGTAGGAAAATGCATCAAATAACACATCCGTACAGCTAAATTATTAAATCTAGTTCTTCAAATCTGCAGATCACTGACACTACTGGAATCGCTGGTTTAGCTTATTTCCTGAAAAACACGGCAAAGGGCAGAACAAAGTCAGCAAAGACATGGCCGGCAAAAAGGACTTGGCTGAAAATGCACTCGGCAAACATTTTACACTGGGCGAAATTACAAATTCTAGTAGTGTGACTCACACAATGACATCCAGTACACTTATTATAACTAATCTTAGTAATTCAAATATTAACCGTTTAGGCACGTTCTCCTTTGATTCTATCTCTCATAATATGGTGTAATAATGCAAGAACAGTACACAATGGTCGTCTTCGCAAGTAGAACTGATACTTAGGAAAACAAATTCACTCCATGACAATGAAAAAGAACACACCTCACGGTGCTGTTGCAGATGTAGATGTTGAACCGCATGGAATATTCGCAACAGAGGACATGGTCGCTGGATTACCCACTAAGAAAGCTCAGCTCTGGTTCCATATAAAATAGTTAGAAAGCTAAAGTATCATGGAAAGAAACAGTGTGTGTCAAAAATATAGTTGCCAGATGAAATATCAGATAATTAGTACTACTTGCCAAGATGCCTACAAATTACCGCAGGCAAATTTTGTACGGCTGCAATTGTCCCCAACAGATTCCAGTCCCTCTAGCAACATGCATGGAACATTAAATTAAAGTACAACTCTTCTGTATATGTAATAAAAATCATGTAGATTGAAGACAGAACTGTGAGATGGATTTGAGAGAAAAGTTAGTTGTGTTACACAGGTTAGAAGCAATGCTGTCTATCTCTTACAATTTTTAACAGCTGCACCATCGGTACGTAGTAGCTCCTTTTCTTGGCGGCCTCATGGACGACTGAGGGCAGCTGCTGCCTGATCTTCTTCAACTGTCGTTAGTACAGTCCTCCTCCTCCTAGATCTGATTCTTCTAGTAATCCAAAATTACCTCCTTCTCCAGTTGATTGCAGTTTGGTAGAGGCATGGCAGCTAAGGGGATAAAAAGGACTTTCTCCTAGCCAACACATGTTGCTCCATGGTTAGGGTAGTAGAGATTCAAAGATAATGGAGGAAGGGACGGGGAAGAACTGTTTTTTAGGTGGCTGCTATTGAAGACAACAGAATGGACAGCAGGAGGAAGAGGAGGAGCGCCAGGGTTTGTTGCATCGCTGGGGGTGACCGCTAGGAGAACGGTATTAGGAGGAGCAGCGCTACGATTAATCTGGCATGGGCTACATGAGCTCCAAGCAGTTTACCGGACAAATTGATAAGTTTGGCATTCCCAGCCCACCAAGCAAAGCCGGTGGTTTCTTGGTCACGACCAGCTAAAACGAAAGTTCAATTAAAGAGCATTTCCACGTGGTAGAACCTCCTTAGGGAATATAAGATTTTCATGAGGCTGATCCTGAGCTGCCATCCACGCACGAATACCCTCGTTTAAAAGAATATTTTTGGTGTAGAAAGTCTCAAATTCAGGATCTTCCGCCAGGGCTCGGTGCTGTTTTTTCAGGCTGTGCGTCGGAGGGGATTGGATCAACGGAGGAAGGAGACCGCCAGGGATGGACTCTTTTTTTTTCAGGCTATACGTAGGAGGGGTTGGGCAGAGATGCATTCCTTTTTTTTCCGCTGTAGATGGTTCAAGGTGGGACATAATTTGAGGACTCCTTCAGGCATCGCATCCGACGATGGAAAATACATAATTCTTAGTTACCGAGGAGTCGTATGGTGCCTTCAATTAGTATATATATATGATAAGATTGTTTGTTATTATATAGTGCGATGATTTTGGTATCCGCCTCCGTCGGTCCTCGTCCTGTCTATGATTCGGATGTGGTATATATTATCTTTTATAACTATTTGGTTCATTTAGTGTTTATGACAATTATGCCAACCAACGTGACATAGATTTTTTTATCTAGGAGATATGTGAACTGCAAATTCCAACCGACCCTATTGTCGAGAGGTTAAATTTAGTTGAAGAAGAAAACAATTACTTGAAGAAAAAATTGAAAAAAATTCAGGAGAAGATGATATTGGAGTTGCATGTTGCGGATGTCGTCGATGATCACGAGATCAAGATGGATGCATTGTGCTTAAAGATTAGAGAGATTAGAAAATATGTCATTCATACTGAGCCTTGGTATCATTGTGCCGTTGGATCAATTGTTACCTTAGTTGCGATTATGATGTTGTTGCATTGAAATGTTTTACATAGTATCAATGTATGGTTTAATTAGATGCTCTGAAGAGCTATATGTTGTTCAATGGGAACTATGTATGTACTTTGGATTTAATGTGATGATGAACTTCTATTAATTTTGTCACTTATCTATTCATGATGTTCTGTAATGGTTTTTGACACACTTAATTATATAAAATGCACGCAGAGGAACCAACAATGGATGTACGATAACATACGCACTTCCGAGTACATTTAGGGCGTGCATAATTTTCTCGTAGTGGCTGAGCCAAACAAGCAGAATGATTTTATGTGTTGTCCATGCCCTAGCTGTGGGAATACGAGGTCTTACTTTGACTCGAAAACCCTTCACACCCACCTGCTTTATAAGGGTTTCATGCCACACTATAATGTTTGGACCAAGTACGGAGAAAGAGGGGTTATGATGGAAGACAACGAAGAAGAAGAGGATGATGACAACTATGTGCCCCCTGAATACAGTGATGCTACAACGGGGGCAGCTGAAGATCAAGAGAAACCGGACGATGTGCCCGATGATGATCTTCGTCGGGTCATTGTTGATGCAAAGAGAAAGTGCGAAAGTGAAAAGGAGAAGCTGAAGTTCGATCGCATGTTAGAGGATTAGAAAAAATGTTTGTACCCCAATTGCGAAGATGGAAACACAAACTCGATACTGTACTAGAATTGCTGCAGTGGAAGGCAGAGAATGGTGTACCTGACAAAGGATTTGAGAAGTTACTGAAAATATTGAAGAAGAAGCTTCCAAAGAATAACGAATTGCCCGACAGTACATATGCAGCAAAGAATGTTGTAGGCCCTCTAGGATAGGAGGTGCATAAGATACATGCATGTCCTAATGACTGTATCCTCTACCGCGGTGCGTACGAGGATTTGAATGCATGCCCAATATGCAGTGCATTGCGGTATAAGAGTAGACGAGATGACCCTAATGATGTTGATGGCGAGCGCCCCAGGAAGAGGGTTCCTGCCAAGGTGACGTGGTATGCTCCTATACTACCACGGTTGAAATGTCTGTTCAGAAACAAAGAGAATGCCAAGTTGATGCGATGGCACATAGAGGACCGTAAGAAAGACGGGAAGTTGAGACCACCCACTGACGGGTCGCAGTGGAGAAAAATCGAGAGAAGGTACTGGGAGGACTTTGCAGGTGATGCAAGGAACATATGGTTTGGTTTAAGCGCGGATGGAATTAATCCTTTTGGGGAGCAAAGCAGCAATCACAACACCTAGCCCTTGACTCTATGTATATCTAACCTTCCTCCTTGGCTGTGCATGAAGCATAAGTTCATTATGATGCCAGTTCTAATCCAAGGCCCTAAGCAACCCGACAAAGACAATGATGTGTACCTAAGGCCATTAGTTGAAGAACTTTTACAACTGTGGAATGGAAACGGTGTACGTGTGTGGGATGAGCACAAACAACAAGGATTTGACCTGCATGTGTTGCTGTTTGTAACCATCAATGATTGGCCTGCTCTCAGTAACCTTTAAGGGCAGACAAACAAATGATACCACGCATGCACGCACTGTTTAGATGACACCAAAAGTATATACCTGGACAAATGCAGGAAGAATGTGAACCTGGGGCATCGTTGATTTCTTCTGACCAACCATCAATGTCGAAAGAAGGGAAAGCATTTCAAAGGAGAGGCAGATCACCGGAAGAAGCCCGCCATCCGTACCGGTGATCACATACTTCCCATGCTCAATGATTTACAAGTAATCTTTGGAAAGGGTCCCGGACTATCTGTTCCAAATGACGCTAAGGGACAAGCACCCATGTGGAAGAAGAAATCTATATTTTGGGACCTCCCCTACTAGAGAGACCTAGAGGTCCGCTCTTCAATCGACGTGGTGCACATGGCGAAGAATCTTTGTGTGAACTTGCTAGGCTTCTTGAGCGTGTATAGGAAGACAAAAGATACATCGGACGTACGGGAGGACCAACAACATGTGCACGAAAAAGATGGCATGCCTCCAAAGAAATATGAAGGTCCTGCCAGCTACGCTCTTACCAAAGAAGAGAAGGAAATCTTCTTTGAATGCCTGCTCAGTATGAAGGTCTCGTTTGGCTTCTCATCGAATATGAACGGAATAATAAATATGGCATAGAAAGAGTTCCAGAACCTAAAGTCTCAAGACTGCCATGTGATTATGATGCAACTGCTTCCGGTTGCATTGAGGGGGCTTCTACCAGAAAATGTTTGATTATCCATTGTGAAGCTATGTGCATTATATTCCTCAATACAATCTCTCAGAAGGTGACTAATCCAGAGATGCTACCAAGGTTAAGGACTGATGTGGCGCAATGTCTTGTCAGTTTCGAGCTGGTGTTCCCACCTTCCTTCTTCAATATCATGACACACGTCCTACTTCATCTAGTTGATGAGATTGCCGTTCTGGGCCTTGTATTTCTACATAGTATGTTCCCCTTTGAGAGGTTCATGGGAGTCATAAAGAAATATGTCCATAACCGTGCTAGGCCCGAAGGGAGCATCTCCATGGGCCATGAAATAGGGGATGCCATTGGTTTTGTGTTGACTTCATTCCTGACCATAAAAGATTGGTCTCCCTCAATCACGATATGAGGGGAGACTAACTGGAAAAGGCACGCTAGAAGGGGACTCAATAATATGTAGGGACGGGCATTCTTGGTCTCAAGGACACCACACAGTTCTACAGAACTCTACCTTGGTGACCGCATATGTTGATGAACATAAGATCATTCTGTGCTCCAAACACCCGGAGCAGTGTGATGACTGGATTACATGTGAACACATCAGGACTTTCGGCAGTTGGTTGCAAACACGTCTCAGGGGTGACAACATTATTTTTGATGAGCTGTACTCGTTGGCCAGGGGACCATCTTCGACTGCATTGACTTACAAAGGGTACGAGATAAATGGGAATACATTTTCCACGATCACCCAAGATCAAAAGAGCACCAACCAAAACAGCGGTATGCTCTTTGATGCAGCAAGCAAGAGGGGAAATGACACATATTATGGTTACATAGTGGACATATGGGAACTTGACTACGGACATGATTTTAAGTTCCCTTTGTTTTAGTTCAAATGGTTCAATCTGTCAGGAGGCGGGGTATAGGTAGACCCATAGTAAGAAATGACAACAGTGGATCTGAACAATCTTGGGTACACAGACGAACCATTCGTCCTAGCCAATGATGTGGCACAGGTTTTCCATGTGAAGGACATGTCTATCAAACAGAGAAAAAGAAAAGATAAGGAAGCGAATACATCAGACGATGAGCCAAAGCACCACATAATTCTTTCTGGAAAAAGAGACATCGTGGGATTGGAGGGCAAGACAGACATGTCTGAAGATTATGAAAAGTTTCATGAAATTCCTCCCTTAAAAGTCAAGGATGACCGAAGCACCATGTTAAACAATGAAGATTATCCATGGTTACGCCTCAATAAGCAAAGGACACAAGCGAAAAAAAGTGAAGACTTTCTCTCCACAACTATTATGATGAACCTTTGATATAGAATATCACTGCAGTTGCATGTGAAGAAATGAAATGCCTTTTGTAATATATGAGTTTCCGTATGAAACCCTGGTACTTCGAAAGAGATTGTCCGTTTTGTACACGAAGTGCATCCAGTTTTTGCCGCAACCCTCTCAACTTTTTAGCACATGCTATGTGGGTGAAATGACGATACCATGCCAAATTTCAACATTTTCAGAGTTCATTTGTAGAGCTTTTCAATTTCAGGGTCATATAGCTCAAAAAAAATCAGTAAATGCATGAAAATTAACAAATGAAGTCAAAAAGGGTTGAAAATTGATGATGTGGCTTTGAATGGTGCATTTTGAACACACAAAAAGTCTAGAGTTCAAATAAGGTTAAAAATGAAATCCCTTTGTTACAGATGAGTTTCTGCTCAAAACCCTGATACTTCGAAAGATATTGTCCATTTTCTACACGAAGTGCATCCACTTTGTCATAACCCTCTCAACTTTTTAGCACATGCTATGTGGGTGAAATGATGATATATACCATGCCAACTTTCAACCTTTTCAGAGTTCATTCGTAGTGCTTTTCAATTTCAAGGTCATATAGCTAAAAATTCCGAAAATGCATCAAAAATAACAAATGAAGTCAGAAATGGTTGAAAATTGATGATGTGGCTTTGAATGGTGCATTTTCAACACACGTAAATTCTGGAGTTCAAATAAGTTAAAAAAATGAAATCCCTTTGTAACAAATGAGTTTTCGTCCGAAACTCTGATACTTCGAAAGAGATGGTCCATTTTGTACACGAAGTGCATCCAATTTTTGGTGTAACCCTCTCAACTTTTTAGGATATGCTATGTGGGTGAGATGATGATACGATACCAACTTTCAACCTTTTTAGAGTTCATTTGTAGTGCTTTTCAATTTGAGGGTCATATAACTAAAAAATCAATAAATGCATGAAAAATAACAAATGAAGTCGGAAAGGGTTGAAAATTGATGATGTGGCTTTGAATGGTGCATTTTGAACACACAAAAAGTCCGGAGTTCAAATAAGTTCAAAAACATGAAATCGGTTTGTAACAGATGAGTTTTCGTCTGAAACCTTGATACTTCGAAAGAGATTGTCCTTTTTGTACACGAAGTGTATCCAGTTTTTGCCGTAATCCTCTCAACTTTTTAGCACATGCTATGTGGGTGAAATGATGATACCATGCGAACTTTCAACATCTTTCAGAGTTCATTTGAAGTGCTTTTCAATTTCAGGGTCATTTAGCTCAAAGAATGAACTAATAGCAAAAAGAATGAACTAGAAAACTTTTATGAAACTCTAATGGCAAAAATAATGAACTGAAAGAATGAACTAGAAAACTTCAATGAAACTCAAATAGAAAAAAGAATGAACAAGAAAACTTTAATGAAACTCTAATAGCAAAAGGAATCAACTGAAAAGCTTTTATAAACCTCTAGTATTTTCGAAAGTAAAATTATATAAAATTTATGCAACTAAAATTATCAAAGTATTTTTTGTTCAAAACATTAATAGGAAAAAGAATTTTCATAAAGAATGTTTTTGGATGAAACTTTAAAAGCAAATTGAAATAACAAAATCTGTTTTTGATTAAAACAGACATTCCAAATAACCTAAAAATTACCAAATTGAATATAATGATAAAACACGATAATATTAAATAGCAGGAAAAAGAATCACTCAAAATCTATTTTTACAGTAATGTTATTCACAAACTAGTGATTCACACAAAAATTCAAAAAATTCAAACTTAAGCTATTCAAATTGGAATCTAATGGCACTAACAGAAAGTTTATAATTTTTATTAACTAAAAGAAAAAGGAATCACTGAAAAATAGTAAGTATTTTGTTGTAAGTAGAAACAAAATAAAATAAATAAAGCAAAAAAGAAAAAAAAACTGGAAAAAAATGCCACTTACTCGGCCACCAAGGCCTGAATATGACTAGAAATCCCAACCATGGGCTAGGATTCAGGTCTGCAGCAGGCCTAGTAGGCCCACATGCAAGGAGTGACAGATTAGGGCCGAAAGCCTGTAGTTGAGAGAAGCTCGAGAGGGTGGGCGCATCAGCGCTTATAAACCACTCTCAGGCTCTCTCAACTAGCGAGGTGGGACTAAACATCCCACCGCACCGCGCCAGCGCAAGGCCTTTGGTCCCGGTTGGTAGTATCAACCGGGACGAAAGGGGTGCATTGGTACTGGTCGTGGCACCAACCGGGACCAATGCCCCCTTTAGTCCCGGTTGGTGCCACCAACCGGGCCCAAAGGTGCCTGTTTCCCGCCCTTTGGGCTCCACTGACCTTTGGTCCTCGTTGGTGGCACCAACCGGGACCTAAGGGGGCATTGGCGGACCAATGCTTCGTCTATATAAGCAACACTTGTGAAAATTTTCATTCAGTTCGTCTTCGATCCCTCCGACGACGCAGCCAGGCTTCCCCTCTGCCCCACCGTCGCCCTGCCTCCGACGTCGTTGCCGCGCCCCTACCGCGAGACCTCGTCGCCACGCGCGCCCCTGCCCCCGACGCCGTCACCACGCCGCCCCTTCCCCGAGCCCTCGTCGCCGCGCCGCCCCTGCCCCGTGCCGTCACCACACCCGCGCCCTCTTCTTCTTTATTCCTTGTTCTTCTCAACGACACCGATGGTCTGGAAGGAGAGGGTGAAGGCTCCGGTGATCATGATGGAGGATGAAGGACTTGATCATGATGGCTCCGATGACCGAATGCCAGTGGAAGAAGGAGACTATGATGATGGTTCTGGTGACCGAACGGAGGTGGGAGCTATTGCAAAGACCAGCGAGGTACATATATTAATTAAGCCTGTGCTGACTAGCTAATTGATGCATTAATTGTTTTGGTATGTACATATATTAACTCTTCTTTCTTTTTTTATGGCCCTTCGGATCGAGCCAAACTTCGGTAATGAGACGAGGCCCGAAAAAGGTTGCACCAGGATGAAAGGTTCACGATCACAACAATCTCGGACGATGGCCAACCAATTGAACCCAGGAGGACCAAGGAAGAATTATCTTCTCAGTGCGGGGATATTGTTAGGGACATGATCCCGATCAGCATCCAGCTATGGAATAAGCCTAAGAATGAATACCCTCAAGTTCTTTATGACAATGATAGACAGAAAGATGATCTTTGGACCTGGCTGAAGGAAAATTTCACCCTACCGCTAGAGGAGGATCCAGATAAGCCAGTTATAGAGCCATTGGTCAAGGCGTGTTCTCTTAAGAAGATGGCAGATCTATTTAGGAGGTGGAAGAATGAGTTGAAATCAATGTATGTCGACAAAGGGAAGACTCCAGAATTCACCGACCGATTTGAGAAGATAAGACATCACTGGCCTGCATTTGTGGCCTACAAGACATCGTGCATGAGTAAGAAGATGTCAGAGACAAACAAGAACAATGTTGCGAAGAAGAAGTTTCACTATCGCACGGGGTCAGGTGGCTACCTCAAAGCCCGTCCGTTGTGGGACAAAGCTGAGAATGACCTGCTTGGTGAAGGGGTCGAACCAGAGACATTGAACTGGCCAGCCCGTTCAAGGACTTGGTTCTTCAGGGTTGGGGGAACCTTGGACCCTGAAACAGGGAAGTGCGTTTGGACGGACCAGCAACTTGCAACACCCTTCAAGAAGCTTCAGAAGTGTATCGTTGCAGCGCAGCAAGGGACATTCATTCCCGACAGAGAGAATGACAAGCTGACCGAGGCCCTCGGGAATCCTAAGCACCCTGGATGAACACGAGGCACGCCGGGCTCCATTGCGTGGAAGGTTCGGTTTCCCGGCACAGGCTGTTACAAAACCCGGGAGAGGAAGAGGAAACTGGAGCAGAGCGAAATGCAGAAGCTGAATGTAAGAGTAGAAAAGCTAGAGGAATAGAGAGCCAGTGAGCTGTCGGAGCTACCCCAGAAGCTACCCCGCCATCTCAGGGGAGAAGCAGCGTGGCTTCCACCGAGCTCGTTCAACAACATGACTTCATGGCTCCTAGCTACCCCGCGGATGCTATCACAGAGGCTCAACATTTCCAGCTCATGATGCAATTGCAGAACCTCAAAGTCAAGGCGGCTATCGGCTCTGTTGCACCTCCTCAACCCGACGGAACTTTTCACTTCCGTCCGATTCCACATGGCTATGCTGTTGTGATGGTGGATGAAGGAACCGAGGGATTTGAGTAGCTCGAGCTTGACCACCCTACAGGTGAAGGGGAGACTCAGCTGGGTCTTGCTCTGAAGACTCCATGTCTATGGTGGAAGGAGCACAGCCAGCTTCCGAACTAGATGCCTCGGCCTCCTCCTCCTCCTCCGGCGAGTTAGGGCACTCTGCCTCCTCCTCGTCCTCCTCCGACGAGTGACCAGGGAACTCCGCCTCCTTCTCTGGCTCCTCCGGCGCGTGAGGCCGGCACTCTGCCTCCTCCTTTGCCTCCTTTGGCGCATCCGAGTAGTCCGCCTCCTCCTCCGCCTCGTCAGCAACGGCGGAAGACAAACGCCGCCACTCCGGCTGCTCCGGTGCGTCGGAGAACTCCGCCTTCTTCTACTCCTCGTAAGCAATGACGGAAGAGAGACGCCGCCGCTCCGGTAGCTAGCACTATAGCAAGAGGCGGGAGGCAATACAGATATGGTCCATCTCTCAAGACTCCTGAAAAGTTACCATACGAGAGGACTGAGGAGGAAAATGCGGAGATCAGTAAAGCCCAAGTGCGGGACTTTTTTGCAAAGAAACCTCCACCTCCGAAGGACATGATATATCCGGTGAAAGTGAAGCGCACTATCGATGCCCTGAAGCGACCACCACCACCCTCGCCGGATGACAACCATGTCTGCTGTCTTAAAAAGACACTAGAAGATGCGCGCCGGTCGGGAACTACTTCAAGTGATAAAAGGTTAGCATATCGAAGAAGTGGGAAAAAATTCCCCAACTCGGCGAACAGGCGAACCAATCGTGCCCCCCGCTCAAGGTGTCTAGCGATATCATCGCAAATCTGCCAGGGATGGTGCCCGATACCAATCCTGGTGATTACCTGGGTGATAATGTACATTTTGATACAATGGAGGTGGACGAATTCAGATACCAGTACGGGAACCTCTCGTCAAAGATGGAAGTCCTCCTCCAACGACGATGATGCGAAGATTCCATGAATGGTACATGGAAACATGCAGCAAGTCTGGGAAGGATGCTTTGACGATGAAAATTAAAGATGAGCACGACTTCATTGGACAAGATCTGATTACTGTTGATTTTGACGAGTTTTTCCAGTTCTACAATCAAAAGGCCCTCGACAAATCACTCATGGCTTGCTACTGTCTATAAGTACTACTTCTGTAATTAAGTCTCTATATATAGCTCAGCTCTTTCATTGCATGCATATATAATTATCCTCACTATATTATGGAGATTGAAGATCGTCGAATGCAAAAAAGCACAAATCTATGACATTGGGTTCATTAACCCAAATGTCATAGATGAATGGACGGTTAAACACAATGTCTCAGAAACCGAGGACAACTTGCTACAATCGTTGCTCAAAAATCAAAGCAAAGATAAAATACTCTTTCCTTACAACTTCAGGTGAGTGTTACTCTCTTGTGAATATTTGGTTTTCCTTGTTACTCGAGGTTATAGTAATTTAACTGATGAGTTATGCATGCGTGCGCAGCTTCCACTTTATTCTTCTAGAGATTAAGCTTGAGCAGGGAGTAGTAACCGTCTTAGACTCGAGATGAAAAGATCCCGAGGACTATGCGGACATGACTCGAATGCTCCAGAAGTATGTTCAATCGATCATTATCGCACCATATCGGCAACTTTGTTCATTTCCTGATATCAAGTAATTATTTTTCTTTGTCTGGCAGGGTTTGGAAAGAGTTCACCACAATTTCTCCGGGACTGCCGACCGATCTGCGATTTAAACACCCGAAAGTAAGTACTACTACCTAGTTCCGCGCATCTCCCATGGATTCTAGCTAGTTTCATCAATACCATTTAGTATGCTTGCTTATCAGTTTGATTGACCTCTATCTCTCGTAAAGTGCTTGTGGCAGGAAGCCGGGAATGATTTCTATAGATACTACGTTTTGCGAGTTCATGTACAACGCGACGGCCTCTAACAAGCGGGGCTACTCTCAAAAACAATATGAAGTGTGTAAGCAAAAATATTCACAATTTTATTTTATTACCATCATTTGTGTTGAGTTTCATTCATACACATGTATTGACCCTCTTCTTCAATTTAGATCTGGCAGATGCGGGATGAACTCCTATCAAAAGATCGCATACGAGCAATTCAAGAGGAATTGGCAGGATTCTTTCTTGACCACGTCATCAATCCAGCCTTAGAATACCATGTGGAACTCGACTTCATATGTTAGTGATTGTAAGAGATCTTATATTGTACTAGCACACATACCCGTGCGTTGCAATGGGAGATAAAAGCACATGGTCTAACACAATATAAGAATGAGCAAAGATCCCTCATCTGTCCATTCTCTTTATTTTAACACAACACCTCATTTTGAAAGTAGTTGCTAGAAAAACATGGAGAACATTCTCCCGTTGCTACATTGGAGCCTTGTCTTTGACTCTTTTCTCTATGTGTCTTGCTATCCCTCCAAATCAGTGTATGTCCCCGCTCGATCCTAAAGTTTAATGTTTCCATGTGGAGTATCTAATTGACATAGATATGAAGAAAAATATAAATTGAATTAATTTTAGGAGTTTGTAACTAAGAGTCAGAAATCCATACTGATGAACAAAAATACAACCTGATTCTGTGGCTGACATTTAACAGGAACCGTAAATATCTAGCACAATTAAATTTGGTCTATGAAGGTGCAAACCAACATGGGCCACTGAGCTACATGAGCAACAATAATCTGACAGTCATCTCGGATAGGACGATCTTATTAAACACAACATGTGAATTTTATTCAAGAAAAGATTAGTTTTCGAAAAAAGAGGTGAGCAGTATACAGATCTAGAGTGAGCACGATTCCAAACGTTCAGAGAACAATCAAAATACACTGTCACACTTTCTCTGAAGCTATAAATAATACATATAACAGTACGAATAACAATTAGCAAAACCAAACTAATTAACATGAGTGAAGAATTTTCATAGGATATTACCAATAGAGGAAAACTGGTATAATCTTATGTGTTGTATTGTATGGGATGCAAGTATGTTTAAATGTGAATTGGAATAGACATAAAATTCCATAAGAAAAATCTAAATTAGGAATAAATTGAACATATTTGTTGTTGGGAAATATAAATATTAAACAACCCTGTAAGTGTTACACAGTAAAAACAAAGGGAACCACGTTATGATCCAAAAAGAAAAAAACACATACTCTGTTGTCTTGCATGCATGAAAACTTCATATATATGAATGTTTTTATTGCATCAATGTGGAGCCTTTTTTGCTATACATCAGGAACCATGTACCAAAAAAACCTGTGCAACTCAAGTAATCCATGCAGCTAACTGTATTCCCAATAGTTTAAAACCTGGCTATCTTTTTCTTTTTGCAAACAAAACCTGGCTACCTAATTATGTGCAGACAAAACCGTACTCTAGACCTATAGTAGAAATGATTTCGAGAAAACATTAAAAGTTGTTATAACTTAAATGTCAGACATATAGGTAAAATATTAGAAGTCTAGGCATCATACCTTCGCAGCATCGTTAAATTAAGAATGATTCAAAATACCATGCAGATAGTCAGACATTTGTATTTGAAGTAAAATACAACATTCAGTTTCTCTACATTAAAACATCAACAAATTTGACTCGCTAATATGGGTTAACCTGATAAAACATCTCTAAATTAAGCCTCCTGTAAAAACTTAATGTCGCTTGCCTGCTCACTCTATAGAGGATAATCACTTCTAGAGCAGAGTGCTCATAGATACACATTTACACAAGCATTTTTTCCTAGATCAAACAAGATCGGACCAAGCCGATTATGTCGTTGTGCGTGGAATTTAACAGATGGAGAATATATATTGCATCTCCTTCTCTAGTTTCTCCTCTTGCCAGCTTCCGCTGTGACAACAGCTATCTGATTTGCTTAAAATTACTGTCAGTACACCTCCTCGTGTCCCATGTCAATAATCGTGATTGATTCACATTCACTATCTCAAGCAACTTAGCACAATTTTTTTTGTATACGCAACCTAAAGTAACAATATGTATTTAGAGAACAAAGGAGGATACAAACAACCTTGAAAAGCTCTATGTACAGCTCCTCCTCTCCCACGTCAACAATCATCAGATTGATTCACTTACACTGTCTCGACTAACCGGGGACAAAAGTAATAATATGTATTAGAGGAGCAAATAAGGAAACAAATAATGACATTTTACTACCAAACTATCAGCAAGAATTCAAAATCATGCATATGGACTTCTTTATCTTAACAGGGAAATGAAAACTCACATGAAACGGTTCTACCTCAAGGTCATGAAGTGTGATATGATCTATAAAAATTTGGACTCTTTATGATATGGTTGGTGGAATACTAATCCTTATGAACAGAAAGGTAAGGCTCGGTAAGCAGAAACCA
Organism: Triticum dicoccoides; assembly: GCF_002162155.2. Lineage (NCBI taxonomy): Eukaryota > Viridiplantae > Streptophyta > Magnoliopsida > Poales > Poaceae > Triticum > Triticum dicoccoides. The sequence continues at coordinate 686,082,237 of NC_041392.1, read as the reverse complement.
ATACATAGCCTTCGCAGTCCTTGGTTAATTTCTCTTCATGCTGAACGATGTTGCCTCAAATAAGCTTTTTTCATCTGTGATGGAAGAGAGATTCTATTTCTAATGACCGCAGCCAAATACGCGTCGAAACCCATGTATACATATTGCACATTCTGTTTTCTGAAATTTTAAACAAATTAGTTCTACGCTCCATGTTGATTCTACAGGTTCTGAACATGAACTTTTGTCCGTCCGATCAACCCAAGATCCACATATTACCTCCGGAACTATATCTCGGACTGTTCTTTTATGCCGAGCAAAGAGGAACAGCTTAAGTGATCTCTACCTTGCGCACCACTGCAGCTACTGGCAAAGAATATGCAATCCTTGATTCCCACATCGTAGAGATATCTGTTGCACTTTTGGACATGTGCCCACTTTTTGGCTCTGAGGTTGATTTCACTAATCTCCCGTGAGGTGTGAGCTCTGTTTTGTAAACAAATTCGTAAAATCCACTACACAATAAGAGAAAAACTATTTGTGCATTAGAAGAAAAACTACCTTGCAAACAAATAATGTGATTGATTTGTATTTCCAAAAGTGATAGGATATGTATATACAGATTGGTTGCCTAAAGAAAATAATACCAAAATAATTTGTATTTATATCGAATATTCTACTAGAGAATAATAGTTTAAGACTGCACAATTATAGAAAAACAGCAAAATGAATACGACCGACGAATATCGTACCACTGACTGTATATTTTTCTATCTGAAAATTTGGTTGTTGTACTCCTGTTGCTATTGTGCCTGGATGAATTAGGAAGAACCTGATATGTTGCGAGGATAGAAACAGGCCGAACCTGAATTTCAAAATATCAGCATATAACTTCTGTAAGAGAGGAAAAAGATCACGCCGGAAGCAGAAATAACAGTACAGTGAAGGTAATCATCTCGGGACTTAATCAGGGATCAACCTAACTAATTAGTTAATGGCTCATGAGTGAAATTCTTGTCACGCTGTTGAAGGCAGAAGGCAAGACTGCAGGAATACCACTATGAAATTCTTGACCGGTGCTCCAAGAGGTTGGGTTTGATGCCTCTTCCTAATTCATCCTGTCTAATGGGGCTTCAAATTCCTCTGCTCCAGAACATTGACTTTGGGCAGCAATCTAATGAATCCTCAAGAGCAAGCCATGGAGGCCCAATTGTGGCGGATAAGACGGAGATGAAGGAGCTCCATCGATTTAGAAGATGAAGAGGGGGGAAGTCGTGAGGAGTTGAGAAGCTGCAGTTGGTCGTGCTGGCGAGGCCACGAAGCTTTAGTCCTCTGACAACTCGCTGATGCCAAGGTCTTTCCAGGCAAGGAGCGCACTGCAGGACGCAGGTAAAGCCACAATGGATCGCAGAGCCCAGCCAGCTTCATCGCGGCCATGCCTTCACGGCAGGCTCCACGGTGAAGCGCGTCGCCACTACCTCCTCCGTCCGATGCTTCAGCCAGGCTAGTGCCTCCTCTGCCCACCGCTTTAGGTCAGAAGGGGGCGAAACAGGGAGTGAAGCAGGAGAAGGGGGAGGGTTGAAGATGGAGAAAGGGGCGGAGAAGAGGGGCGTTCGGAGAGCCAACGCGCCGCTGGTGATCAGGTTTATGATTGAAAGCCTCTTGCCGCTTGGACCTTCGCTTTTGATCTCGTGCTCACCTTGCTGGACCGCGTCGAGCGCTCTGGCGATCCCCTATTTGTTTTAGAATTGGATCTGAGTTCTGGTCAGCCATGGTGTCACGGTAGGTTTTATTCCTGGGATGGATTTGGACGAAGGAGGCAAGGTCAGGTAGTACGCGTGGGTCTTCTCTCTCGTAGAAAGGAAAAACATATTTTTAACATAAAATCAATAGATACAAAAGGATGACTTATGGAGAATTATGAAATCTTGCGTCCTTTATTATTAGGTAAAGATATATGTAGCTAGTAGCGTCAGATAGATATACGAAAAGTTGTTATTCGACCAATCTCTCGGAGAAGGAGAAGGTCGATCACTTCTCTCTGTATATGTTCATGACGATCTTTCGTACTTACTAGTTTCCTTCATTTGCTTACTAGCGTGTCGAGTTCTCTCTATACGTATAGTACGTATGGTTGACCAAGCTTGGAGATAAGAGATGTCACTTCTCTCTATTAGCTAGCTAACACAATATTTGAAACCCCTAAATTAACCCTCGAAAACCGCCCAACCCTCCCCCCCCCCTAAAAAAACCCAGCTCCTGAGCTGCTGATGCATGGATGCATTTTTGTCCCGGTTGGTGTTACCAACCGGGACTAAAGGCCCTCCTGCCTGGACTCGCCGCAGCGGCCACGTGGACCCCCACCTATTCCGATTCGTAAGCGAACCGGGACTAAAGGTTTTGGGTTTTATTCCCGACCCTTTAGTCCCGGTTCCAGAACCGGGATGTCGGTGTCAAAACCGGCGGATCTCGGGTAGGGGGTCCCGAATTGTGCGTATAGGCGGATGGTAACAGGAGACAAGGGACACAATGTTTTACCCAGGTTCGGGCCCTCTTCATGGAGGTAAAACCCTACGTCCTGCTCGATTAATATTGATGATATGGGTAGTACAAGAGTAGATCTACCACGAGATCAAGGAGGCTAAACCCTCAAAGCTAGCCTATGGTATGATTGTTGTATATATTGTCCCTCTATCGACTAGCCTGGCCTTCGGTTTATATAATGCACCGGAGGCCTAGGATAACAAGAGTCCTAGCCGAATACGACGGTGGGGAGAAGTCCTTGTCTTGATCTCCAAGTCTTGTGGAATTTTCCTTGTATGCCGCAGCTGTCCGAACTGGCCCATGAGTATGCGGCCATGGGGGTCCTCGGCCCAATCCAACTGATCGGGAGACGATGTGATGAGTACCCCCTAGTCCAGAACACTGTCAGTAGCCCCCTAAACCGGTCTTCAAGTTAGGGACGCTCCTCGATTCTTTTGAACTGTTCTTCATCTTCGGCTGACGGTCTTGAAAACTGGTTCAACAAATCTGCTCATCTTCGATCTTGAGGATCGCCGAAATGCATTCGGCGAGTTTACACGTCGGGTATCCGAGGAGCCCCTTTAAGTTTACGGCCTTTACCAATGCCTTGTTATTTTTATGCCACACCTCGGGTTTGAAGTTGTTCCCGGGTGGCAGCGTCCTCTTGCGTCCGAGCTCCAACGCCGGACTGTGTTCGAGGTATGTTTTGCAACCGAGCACCAACGCCGGACCGCTTCCCAACTCTAACGCCGGAATGTATCCGAGCTCCAACGCCGGACTATGTATCCGAGCTCCAACGCCAGACTGTATCCGAGGTGTAGTAAATCACCTTGGTTCAAAGAAGTTTGAAGGAGTTTAGCCGAGCTTAATGCCGGAAATGCCCTCTATGGATCCAGCCACTAGCGCCCGAGCTTTATGCCGGGCTGCTTCCGAGGTGGTGCACCACCCCGAATGTGGGCCATTTTTGGGAATATTTTTTATTGGTGCAATTTATTCTCTGCCGAGATATATAGCCAGTAGCCCTCAAGGTGTGTATCGGTCTAAAACCCGAGATGCACCTGAAGGATGACATAAGACCGCTGATCCCAGTAGTCGCTGAGACTCAGGCTGATTTCCAAAATCGGCCTGAGGATCAAGTCCAAGCTCGGCAGAATACTTCGGGACACTAAAAGCGGCGTGCTCAGTCCTAGAGACTCAGGTTGGGTGCGGCCGACCAACCTGAGGATCAAAATCTCCTCGGAAACTATATTGCACATAAAATTTTCTGCATTGGACAAGCAATGCAGTAGCCCCCGAGACACTGGTCGGGTGGCAACACCAGATCAGAGGATCGATGTGCCCCTTTAATATTTGTAAATAATAAGCCCGAATCTCAGTAGCCCCCAAGCCTTAATGCGGGCACGGGTAGCCGAATTAAGGATCAATATCCATAGTAAAATCACAAATTATGTGTAATGACTCTATGTATCCAAGTACTTTACGTCATTAATGCTCGGATCCGCATTGTACAAAACTTTGTTGACCGACCATCAGCTTCCACCTCCTCGGCCAGTAGCCGAGGAGTGTTTGTCCTACTTTATAAAGCCTTTATGAGGGCAAAGGTTTACCACAAACAAGGCAATCTGGCCACACGGTTTATATTAGTATTCCAAAGAAAATAGTCCCGCTATCGGTTCCTTTCTTTGGGTTGTCATGCTAAGCATGATCATGAAACCTCAGCTCGAATGTAAGAGCAAAATATCGAGGATTTAGTTGGGAGGCCAGCTAATAGCCCCTGGTAGTGTTCGGCGACAGTCGAGGTCAAGCCATAAACACTTCGGCCAATGTTATGAACGGCCCATCATTTAACATAGTCATCGGCTCGCTGACCAGTTTACGCTTATTGTGACAGTCAGTTTTCGGCTTTCTCCACTGAGGTGCCTGACCATGCGAGCTGGAAGCACAACCGCAGTGGTTCTCCCTTTGCACACCTAGCCGAACAAAGCGGAACGTAGGAGGAAAGCACAAGAGACGGGCAACCCAACTATTGACCGAAGACACAATTCGAAACCGATGCATATATAGCAATATCCGAGAATGTTTTGCCGAATCCCTAAAGGTGTCCGGCGTTGCACTGCGAGACTAATGCTGGAAAAGCACAAATAGTTTAAAAGTGCCAAAAAGCTTGGAAAAATCAAGAAACGTCAGTAAAAACATGACGTCCGAACAATATCAAGTGTTCGGTGCCAATCCGAAAGTTGGTCTTAGAAAAAAGAAGTGCTTCTGTCGTGCTTTAACATGATACATCCTATCTCAAGACTTCGAGGGGGTCAGCCTACGGCTTCAACCTCCCATCCCGAGGGCAGAGTACTTCTCATCAGGCCAGTTTAGCGAACTAAACTCTAGCGGCTTTGAGAGAGAAATTAGGCTCCCCGGCTAGTGACCGCACACTCGCGTCGAAAAAAGGAGTGATAAATAATAATAATAGAACTTTGCAACGAATGAGAAGAAGAACACTTATTATAAAACGTCTCAAATAAACCTAAGAGCCCCCAAGTGACTTGGGTAGAAGAATGATTGCATATACCGAAGTACTTATATCATATCTATGTTCAACCGAACTTTAAACGTGTCTTAACCAACCGTCGGCTTCTCCCTCTTCGGTTAAGGAACGAAAAGTGTTATGTACTCCATCGGTCGAGAATATCGACGGTATTTCCAATAACCAGGCAATCAGGCCATAAGGCTGTAACAGACAAAGCGCGCTTAGGGAACTTATGCTATATTACTGCGAAGAGTAAGAAGCATCTTTGAAGAAAATAGTACCCCCACCGATACCTTTCTTCGGTGCTCATTATTATTATGAGACTTGTGCAATAGATTTTTCGTACTCATGAGTTCCGTTGTGTGCCGACCATCATTGAATAACTATAAGAGCGCTAGTTTTCAGCTTCACCCAGTCTGAGGTCTGGCTCGGGTGACCCGATCGTGACAATCGCAAAGGTGCTCCCTTTACTCCCTAGCCGAACAATCGGGAACGTAGGGGTAAACACAGGAGCGAGGCAACCCAGCTTGCAAATCGCTTAAGTCAATGTGGTGCATATTGTGGCGTAATACACGAACAAGGAACGAAGCCGTACAAGTATAATCATATGCAACAGGAAAAGCTTCATAAAGGAAGCCCCCAAGTAAACGGGGTATTTGAATTTATGCGTCACAAACAAAGTTTGGACAAGGAAATTTTTTTACAAGCAACTTTTTTCCAAAAAAGTATAATGTTTGGTCGAACCGAACACAAGTTAGAAATTAAAGCATTGAGCATGAAAGCGACTTAGCTGGTTAATCTGTGCGGTATTGATGACGCGGTCCGAGCTTGATGCGGGGCAAGGTTCCATCCCCCAAGCTGGTCCCGAGGTGGCGGAGCGAAGAGCTCGACACGCCAAAGTGGTGACATAGCATGGTCAATGCAGACCGGCAGAGTGACGCCGAAGTCCCCGGATCATTTTCCTGTGCACAAAAAATAGTGCAAACTGGAGATAATAGTAATAATGATAATTAAAAAAATGTTGCATAATAAATAATTTATGCAAAGTGAGGAATAGAAGAAATATGGCCTGGCGCCGAAGTCAATGTCGATACATGGCGTCGGCGTGATGCAGTAAAGGCGTGGCAAAGCCTGAATTCACAGGTCGGTCCGATCTCCGGATGCGGCGTTCGCCGGACTATGTACGAAAACTGATCGAACCACCACGCGACCGTCGTTAATGCGGCCACCATTTGATAGAACTGGTTTATTTGTTGTAGCAATCCGAAGGAAGGTGATTCCCAAAATTGGGACTCGCTCCGCACACCCATTGCCTGATGGACTCGCTCCGCACACAAAATTGGGATTCCCAAAATTGGGACGGCATGGCAATGCTGGTAAAGGTTGACTCGCCGAGGCAAAGCCCTCGGCCCAGCTAACGTGACGGAGCTGGTCGGCTAGTGACGCTGAACTGTCCGGAGTAGGTTGATGAAGAGATGGCGAAGCCCCCGGTCTAGCTGAGATGTCGAAGCCTCGATGTCAGCCGATGAGTGGAAGTAGGTCGGCGTGATGGACACCAGCTTGAAGAAGCAATAGTGCGGCCCTGTCGATGCAGATCGTGACATGGTCGATGCCGGCTTGATGAAGCGACCGTGCGGCGATGCCGGTATGCCCGCTCCGTGTAATCCGTGGGGCGGCGATGTTGGTGATGATTTATCCTTCGCGATGCTGGGCTCTTGTTCGGCTTGCCGAGATGATGATCCGAAGAAGTTGAGCTCGGCTCAACAAAGTGACGCCGTGTCTAGCACAGGTCGGCAGCCATGGAGTAATATTGCCGGACTGGTTTGACACCAGTATGATGTTGAAGATCATGTTTAAAAGATCTTACAGTTAGTGGGATGTGTTCGGGAACAAAACACAATACCCCATATAAAACTTCCTTTAAAAGGGATGTCCGAAATCCTGTTCATAAAAAAGATGAACTCGGGTCGGATTTGTTTTCGCGCAGAAAACAGATCCGAAAAGTGATGCACTAATCGGAAGGTTCCCGGAGTTTGAACGGTCGGATCGAGCCGAAATTTTGAGAGGTGGTAGATATAAGAATTCCGCAGCCGATCAACGGTTGGATTTTCCAAAGGACGTCCGAGCTAGAAGCTAGACACCACGCCCTAAACTCATCCAAATTCCCGTCCAGATTTGACAGGTCTCCGGTATATCGTGGATTGCCAGAGATTCCTCCATCGGAACTCGACGAAATTTTCCAGGGTTGTTGTAGACTCAATTCCGCACAGTTACACCAAAGCGATCGTCAATGCAATACTCGAGGAGGTGGTGGTGGCAGATACGAGTTCGCTGTCCAGAAAAACAGCACGGTCGCTTGAGGGCAATGTTGACGTTGAGCCCCCGAGCTCCATAGATGATTCCTCCGTGATCTTGATAGAGATGAGAGTTGATGTTTGATGAAGGCCCTCGTCCGGACATGGTGATCTGAACATGGGGCGCAATTCTTGGTCGAACCAAGGTGACCAGTCGAGCTGGTGACAAAGATGCCGAAGTCGCAGTTGATCTGCAGGCGAGCCATCGATCTTTTTGTCGATCACACAGCGGAACTCTCAATGAAAGCACCAATGTCGGTGTCAAAACCGGCGGATCTCGGGTAGGGGTTCCCGAACTGTGCGTCTAGGCGGATGGTAACAGGAGACAAGGGACACAATGTTTTACCCGGGTTCGGGCCCTCTTGATGGAGGTAAAACCCTACGTCCTGCTCGATTAATATTGATGATATGGGTAGTACAAGAGTTGATCTACCACGAGATCAAGGAGGCTAAACCCTCGAAGCTAGCCTATGGTATGATTGTTGTATATATTGTCCCTCTATCGACTAGCCTGGCCTTCAGTTTATATAATGCACCGGAGGCCTAGGATAACAAGAGTCCTAGCCGAATACGCCAGTGCGGAGAAGTCCTTGTCTTGATCGCCAAGTCTTGTGGAATCTTCCTTGTATGCTGCAGCTGTCCGAACTGGCCCATGAGTATGCAGCCATGGGGGTCCTCGGCCCAATCCAACTGACCGGGAGACGATGTGATGAGTACCCCCTAGTCCAGAACACCGTCACGGGACAAATGGGCCTCTGGAACAGGGACAAATGGGCCTTTTTCTACTAGTGATGCCTTGATGCTTAAGTGTTATGCTAAAGACATTAAAGCTAAGTTTCATATTTAAAGAGGATTGCCTTCTAATGTTGCCGGCATAAAGAATAAATGGCAGGCTACTATTAAGGGAGAAATTATGATTCAAGAAAAAAACATTTTTTTTCAAAAGCGCGCGCATGAGGATATGCCCAAGAATATATGAAGAGAAGCTGCACTCTTGGGAGACCATTGCAACACAATCTCCCCACAAACCTAAAGGGGTTTGTTCCTTCGATGGAATGATGTACTGTGGTCAGTTAGATCAATGGTACTTAATTTACCATTGTATTTATTTGGATCTATATAAGTTCCAACAAAGGGATGAGCTCATAAGTTTTTCAAGTAAGAATTAAGTTCATGGAGATCCTAAGTTACAGAAGTGCCATTTCGAGATGACGTGGTACATTGTAGTAACTTGGTTATGCGGTATTGATGGACTGTTGCCATCCTTTTATCTCGTATGCCATTTTATGAAGTAGTGGGCTTATAAGTTTAGCCTTATGATCAAGGGGGAGAATGTTGGATGTTTTTGATCTAGGCTAAACCTAGGTCAATTAAGATCAATTATTAAGGCTGCTATAGTGCAACAATAGTAGCTACAATATGACGTTTTGCCCTGATTGGGGGCACACACACAAATATCATCTGACAGGTTGGTCCCCTATGGCACTGTGCTTATAAAATATGGGGCACTAAGTGATAATGGATGCACGTGCATATCACCTTTAGTTGCCCAATCCCAGCCAGCACAACCAACCACGAGACGGGCTCTCCAGCTCCTTCCGCAAGCAGTAGGAGCAAAAGAAGATGTTTGCCATATTTATTACTCAAGGTGTGTTTTCTCTAATTCATGTCAGTTGTTGTTCAAATCTTGTGCAAGACGATCCTGATATCATCTATGCAACAAGATTGTTATGTGCAGGCATCAGTGTTGGGAAAGATTAATTTTGTGATGAAGTCATCGTATGATTTATTAGGCACGATTGAAAGTGTCGCGGTTCGAGCATTATTTCTTTTGTGAAGTCGGGTATCCGTTACCGCATGATCCGATTACACAACGCTTAAAACAAACACTATCCAACAACATCTATTACCCTCTGAAAATAAGTTAGGTTACAATCAACCGAACCAAATAGCCCGTTAGTCTTGATCGAACAAATACTACTCTTATTTAGCGACCTAACTTTCCGTATGCCGGGATCTGCTCCAGCGGCTTAGCCTTCTAGGTTATGTAGGTGATGTGTGTATCTGCATCATCAACCCTGCGCCTGTGTTATTGCTGTAGTACGCATGCACGAGACAGACGGACACCGGCGAGGAGGAAGGTGATGGTTCTGGCGAGATGACGATCTATGGCACGATGGAGTATGCCTCAATGGACTCAGGAGATCGGTTTGGCGAGACAATGATCTACGGCGCGATGTAGTCTGGCTCGACGGACAGACTTCACCACGACGTCCTATAGCGTGACGGCCTCCATGTGTCGCTTCCTGGCCTCCAGGTGTGGCGCGTGGGACTCTCTCTATCAATACGGCGCAAGGCATGATTAATGTTACATCAGGACTTGATGACAGCTGGCAGGATATGAAACGATCGGGCAGGGGTAACCTCGTACAAAATACGGTTTCTGCCAGTAAAACAACGTCAAATCGGAAAAGAATCTCACCCTAGAATGACTTTATTTTTTTGTATGGATAGTGTGTGTATGTTACTATTACATAAGACAATCACGGTTGAGGGAGTCCTGGATTAGGGGGTCCTCGGACAGCTGGACTATATTGTTTGGCCGGACTGTTGGACTATGACGATACAAGATTGAAGACTTCGTTCCGTGTCCGGGTGGGACTCTCCTTTGCATGGAAGGCAAGCTTGGCAATTCGGATATGTAGATTTCCTCCCTTGTAACTGACTCTGTGTAACCCTACTCCCCTCTGGTGTCTATATAAACCGGAGGGTTTAGTCCGGAGGACAACAACGATCATAATCTTAAGCTAGCTTCTAGGGTTTAGCCTCTACGATCTCGTGGTAGATCAACTCTTGTAATACTCATATCATGAAGATCAATCAAGCAGGAAGTAGGGTATTACCTCCATCGAGAGGGCCTGAACCTCGGTAAAACATTGTGTCCCCTGCCTCCTGTTACCATCCACCTTAGACGCACAGTTCGGGACCCCCTAACCGAGATTTGCCGGTTTTGACACCGACATTGGTGCTTTCATTGAGAGTTCCACTGTGTCGTCACCATAAGGTTTGATGGCTCCTTCGATCATCGGCAACAATGCGATCCACGGTGAGGTTTTTCTCCCCGGATAGATCTTCGTATTCAGCGGCTTCGTACCGCGGGCCAACTCGCTTGGCCATCTGGAGCAGATCGAGAGCTACGCCCCTGGCCATCAGGTCAGGTTTGGAAACTTAAACTATACTGCCGACATCCGCAGAGACTTGATCTTCGACGGATTCAAGCCCATGTCAGGTGCGCCGCACAATCACGATGAGCATGACTTAGCTCTTCTGCCGAATGGTGTTCGGGAGATTACACATGTGGCTATTCCGGCCCTCAATCCGGAGCAGATCGTGCCGTCCGAGGACGGGTGGATGGGCCCCGCCACGGAGGCTGCATACCCAGTGGAGATAGAGCCGAATACTGACTTCACCCACTATGAGACCTGTTTTGCCGAACCCCTGGATTCGTCCCTGGCAACAGCCTCCGAACTGCCTGCATCCGTGCCTATCAAATTTGATTGGGCACCGATCATGGAGTTTACCTCCACGGATATCTTTCAGCACTCGCCCTTGGGAGACGTGCTAAATTCATTGAGGTCTCTCTCCTTGTCAGGAGACCCTTGGCCGAACTATGTCCGGCTCGAGTGGGAAGCAGGCGATGAAGAAATTCATTCCCCACCCACCACCCACTTAATAGCCACTATCGACGACTTAACCGACATGCTTGATTTCGGCTCCGAAGACATCGACGGTATGGACGACGATGCAGGAGAGGAACAGGAACCACCACCCACAGGGTGCTAGACAGCCACTTCATCACATGATATATACATGGTGGATACACCCAAACTAAACAATGACGAGGAACAGAAGGATGCAGCGAAGGATAATGCCCTCGAGAAGCAGCCAAGGCGACGACGTAGGCTCCGCTCCAAATCCCGCCTCGGCAAAAACAGCGATAACAGCACAAGAAAGAATAATACCCCGGTCAACTCCAAAGCAAGCAACGACCACATGGACCCAGCGACAGAGCAGGATGAATGTCAGGACCCCGATTCCGAGTCACATCGATCTAGCCGGTAACACCTCATATCACATTGCGGCCTCACGCACGGTATCCCCACGGGTGTCGCCTTACCATGGCCCGGGACCGTTTGCACCTTTTGGCTCACGTATATGATAGTGTTGCTAACATCCATATGACAGAGAACCCGGGCCGACATGGCTAGTCGTGAACCCAAAGCGGCACAGACCTATGGAGACAGGCATACGTGAATCACATCAAGCATGTCAGTCATCAGCGAGTGAAACCGGGCTGTAGCACTGGGCTAACAGCACTCCGGGGAACCCGGGCTGTAGCAGGCTAGGCAGGACTCCGGATGTCACCGCGTGACATTTCCCCAAAGGGACAGACATAGGAAAGAGGTGAAACACATGCCGGCCAGTCAAGTGTCCTGAGCAGTAGTGCTGGGCTAGCAGGACTCCGGTGAACCGGGCTGTAGCGGACTACTATGGCTCGAGGAGCACTAGACTACATTTCCCCATAAGAGAGGCTGCCAAGGATAAACAACTAGATTGTCGGATCCCACACATACCAAGCATTTCAATCATACACACAATATGCTCGATATGTGCAAATACAACATGGCATCACAACAAAACTCTACAACTCAAGTACTTATTTAAAGGCTCCAAAGAGCCATACATAACATATTCATACAGGTAGGGGTCACACGACCTGACACTCAAGTCATACAATCATTCAAGCACATGCGGGAGCAACTAGTCTGAGTACAGGCACTAGAAAGAAAGAAGGCTTCTCGAAGGCTGTCTATCTACATAGAGCCCTCCATGGCCATGAGCACCACCTGGGTGGCAAGTCACTCATCGACGTCGAGATCTAGATAAAACCCGTTGGAGGGGGCGGTGTTGTCGTCTGAAAACAGTAATTAAGAAAACATGAGTACAAACGTACTCAGCAAGTCTTACATCAAAACCTACTATACATGCTCATTCTCAAGAAGGTGGTGGAGCTATTGCAGCAAGCCAGCTTTGACTCTTGGCTAACCTATCCTACGAGACTCCACTAGTAAAATAGTTTTCGCACACGAGTCCACTACTCACCAACACAATACTCCACCGGGGATCCTCCCTCGTCAACCTACGAGAGGGCCATCCTTGGTACTCACACTTATCTTGAGTCTTTTAGTAGTATCCATTAACTTGTCTATGAACTGTATAGGCAACCAAGTAGTCCTTTACCGCGGACGCGGCTATTCGAATAGTTTTATACCCTGCAGGGGTGTACTTCATCACACATGTTTCCACCACTTAGCGTCTGCACACGACATCTGCTCAGCAGACTTCAAGCGAAAACTGACGTGGGTGTAGACCACGACCTGACTAACCGCACAAGTCTCTAGTCCAGGTTTATTGCCTATTCAGGTTCCATCCGCAAGGAGATCCGGCCGGGGTGTCCTGAACGGCCCCAAACGATGTGTGCAGGGTTCCCGAGACACCACACGGGCGACTCGGTACACCGTGCCATGGTGTATCTACCGCATCATAGCCCACCCCTAGGGTCAGCGCTACGCACGGCCGCCAACACATAACCTACAAACACCAGAAACTACTTGCAACTCCTGGACAGAGGACGAGAGGGGTCAGTAAGTCGAGCGGGGTCATATTTCAGGGCCCAATGTGTGGAGTAGCTGAATCCTAAATCACGCATACAGATCTCAGTTCTTATGGACGGCCTCAATGAAACAACCCACCATGTACTCCTACATGGCCTCTCATCGATACCTTTACCAAAACATGTTAACACATCCCTCACATTACCGACATAATCATTTCACTCTAGCCCATCATCCAGATGAACCGGACCTGACACAACTCTAAGCATAGCAGGCATAGCAAGGTAGGAAACACATACATGGCTCAATCAACTCCTACACATGCTAGTGGGTTTCATCTAGTTATTGTGGCAATGATAGGTCATGCAGAGGATAAGGGTTCAACTACCGTAGCACACACCAGTTTGAATCGCGTTGTCTTAATGTAGTAAACAAGAGCAGAAGCGACAACATGGGTTTGTATCGGAATGATCAATGGGTTGCTTGCCTGATGTAGTGGTAGTAGGGTACTGCCCATCAGACGGATACTCGGGGTTATCCTCGGAGGCAGAACCTACCACGAAAGACACACCAAACATAATCAACACATGACAATATGCAACAATATGATGCATGCTATGACATGGCAAAAATGAATGTGTCTTGGCCTAATGCAAGATAAAACAGAAAGGAATGAACTCATTGGAATCAAAGATTCAAATGTTAGTTCATTTAACATAGCCTTATTACTGCATAACCTTATTTTGCTTAAACAACAAGGTTATCTTGTTTTGTCATGCATGAAACTAGTACGGATGGATAGATTGAATTTTTCTGATCATTTTTCATATATAATTTGTTTGATTTGGAGTTATGGTTTATTTTCTATGATTTTTAGAAGTTTTGGCTATTTTCTGGAATTTCCTATATAAAAATAAATCCAGAAAAAGAATAAATGCGTCAGCACTACGTCACTATGACGTCAGCGAGTCAAAGGCACCAGGGCCAGTAAACCTGACTGGTGGGCCCTGTCTGTCACTGTCATAGCTAATTAACAAGATTAAGTTAGTACTAATTAACTGTCAGTGGGGCCTGGGCCCACATGTCAGTGACTAAACTAATTAAAATTAGTTAACACTAATCCTAAACTAATTAGAAGGCCGTCCCCACCTGTCATAGGCTCAGGGGGGAGGTCAACCTGGGCCCACGCGTTAGTCCACGGTCAAAAAGTGGTCAAACTCGTCGGCGTTTAGACGCCGACGAGGCTAGACGCGGCGGAGCAGCGCGGGTTTTGCACTCCGGCGACGAAAAGGACGGTGGAGACCATCTACATGATGCGGGGAGTGAGCCGCGTCGAGTGGTGGCAGTGGGTGGAGCTGGGGTGGCTGGAAAAGATGGCGCTGAGCACGACCGCGGCGGCCGGAGTTCGGGCGAGGTCGAACTAGTCGCTAGCAGGCACGACGAGGGGCGTGCGTGGGTGCTATGGGCTCCTGCGAGTGCGTTGAAGATGATGGCATGCTCGGTTGCGACCCAACGTGGCTGTGGCCACGACGGCGACATGCGGTGGCGGCGGCGAGCTTCGGCCACGGTGGTTAGTAAGGCTAGAGGAGGAGATAGACGGCGGGGAGTGAGGGGCTCGGTACAGGAGCTCACGGCGGTTGCAGGACGCATCTCAGTGGGCTCGGGGGAGGTCGGACGACGTCGGGGCGTTGCCGGCGATCTCGGTTGCTCGAGGTAGAAGGCAACCGTGGTGATGACATTTGGGGGCGTCCGGGGCGGCGTGGCTCGGCGGAGAGGACGAGGGCGACAAGGCGGGGCTTCTGGGTCGGTAAGAGAGGAGAGGGGGGCACGATGGTCACGGTGGTGCTTGTCGGCGGCGACGGCTGCGCTCGGCAGGGGATGGGGAGAGAACCAGAGGGGGAAGAGGGGCACGGGGAGAGTGGGGAGAATGAGAGGGGAGCGAGGGTGAGTGCGTGGCACCCGTAGGCGCGCCCGGGGTGTCGGCAGAAGCAGGAGGTGGCCGGCGTGTGGACGCGGGCGGCGGCCACGCGCCTCTCGTCCTCCTGGCGAGAGGAGGAGGATGACTGGCAGGAGCCAGTGGGCTGGGCTGAGCTGGGCCAGGCCAGGCGATAGGTAAGTCCTCTAACTCTCTCTCTCTCTCTTTCGGTTTGCTTTTATTTATTTCCTGCTGTGTGTATTGAAATAGAATAAATACTATTTCATTTCCAAAAACTCTAGAAATATTCAGAGACACATTTGGGAATATTCCCAACTGCCTAAAAATGCTTCCAAGATTATTTGAGCACTTTAAAATATTTATAGCATTTAAAATGCCCAAATTCAAATACTTATGGCTTGTTCAAAAAAATCCAGAATGGCTCCATAAATTGCAAGACCATTTTGGCAGAGGTTTTAGTCAAGACCAAAAATGGTGGGCTTTTATGAAGGGCATGTTGGGTTCATTGAAATTCCAATTGTTGGAAATTAGCATTTTCAGGGGGGTGTTGGGGGTTCTGTCATCCCCATTTCAAATTTAAAATAAATTTAAACATGATGCACAAGTTCATCCAACCCTAATGCATGACTAAAAGCAGGGATGTGACAACTCACCCCCATTCAAAAGAATCTCGTCCCGAGATTTAGTATCCTCCGGGAAGAAGGTGGGGTACTCGACTCGAAGATGATCCTCCCTTTCCCAAGTGGCTTCCTTTTCGGAATGGTGTGACCACTGAACTTTGAGAAACTTGATATTATGGCGTCGAGTGGTACGCTCGGCTTGATCAAGGATACGAACGGGATATTCTCGATATGGGAGGTTATCTTGTAGATCAAGCGTTTCGTGGTCCACTCCACGGATATGATCCGCGAAGCAACGCCTGAGTTGAGAAACGTGGAAGACATCGTGAACTCTGGAAAGATGCGAAGGTAGTTCCAATTGGTAGGCAACTTCTCCTCGTTTGGCAAGAATGCGAAAGGGTCCAATGTAACAAGGAGCCAATTTGCCTTTGATACCGAAACGATGGGTTCCGTTTAATGGAGTAACCCAAAGGTAAGCCTTCTCGCCAACTTCATAAGTCATGAGCTTATGTTTATGATCATATTGGCTCTTTTGACGAGATTGGGCTGTTTTCAATTTCTCACGAATAACGCGAACCTGCTCTTCTGCTTCCTGAATCATATACGGGCCAAAGAGTTATCTTTCGCCGGTTTCTGACCAGTTAAGAGGCGTTCGACATTTTCGTCCATAGAGAACTTCGAAAGGAGCTTTGCCCAAGCTAGCTTGATAACTATTGTTATAGGGAAACTCCGCGAATGGAAGGCATTTCTCCCAACCCATTCCGAATGAGATGACAGAAGCTCGGAGCATATCTTCCAGAATTTGATTGACTCGCTCTACTTGACCACTTGATTGAGGATGGAAGGCGGTGCTAAAAGAGAGACGAGTTCCCATAGCATTTTGGAAACTTTCCCAAAATCGAGAGGTGAAGAGACTCCCACGGTCTGAGTTAACTTCCAATGGGACACCATGAAGAGAGACTATTCGGGAGATGTATAAATCAGCTAGCTGGCTAGCGGTGATACTCTCACGAAAAGGTAGGAAATGGGCTACTTTGGAAAGACGGTCAATCACGACGCAGATGGCATTATTCCCTCTCTTGGTCCTGGGAAACCCAGTGATGAAATCCATACTGATTTTATCCCATTTCCACTCAGGAATAGACAAAGGTTGAAGGGTGCTAGCAGGCCGTTGATGCTCTGCTTTAACACGACGACAGACGTCGCAGCTAGCAATATATTGAGCAATTTCTCTCTTCATCCTAGTCCACCAAAACCTCTGGCGTAGGTCTTGATACATCTTGGTACTACCGGGATGAATGGTAAGAGGGGAGTCATGAGCTTCCTTAAGAATCAACTGGCATAAATGTTGTTTCTTCGGAACCACCAAGCGGTTCTCGAAGAAGACAACACCTTGCTCATCCATGGAAAAACATTTAGCAACTCCGCTAGCGATGTTTTCCTTAATCCGGGATATGCCGTTATCACGTTTCTGGGAAGTTATAATTTGATCTGTAAGGTTAGGCTTCGCCACCAGGGTGGATAGGAATCCTCGAGGAACAATGTGAAGATTAAGCTTACGAAATTCCTCATGGAGAAGTGGTTGACTTTGTTGTAACATCAGGTTGTTACAATAAGATTTACGACTTAGCGCATCAGCCATGACATTGGCTTTGCCCGGGTGTAAGTTATTCCTAAGTCGTAATCCGAGATCAACTTGACCCAACGTCATTGCCTAAGATTCAAATCCGGTTGGGTGAAGATATATTTCAAACTTTGGTGATCGGTGAAGATCTCACAACGATTACTGAGGAGGTAATGTCGCCAAGTTTTGAGTGCATGGACTACAGCTGCAAGCTCTAGATCATGTGTGGGATAGTTTTCCTCATGTGGGTGTAATTGCCGTGAAGCATAGGCAATTACCTGACGATCTTGCATGAGTATGCAACCTAGTCCTTGTCGCGAGGCGTCGCAATAGATAATAAAGTCCTTGGAGAAATCTGGTGGTACCAGTACGGGAGCAGATGTTAGGCGTCTTTTCAGTTCCTGAAAGCTGAACTCGCACTATGGGGTCCACTCGAACTTTTTATCTTTCTTGAGGAGTTCAGTTAGAGGTTTAGCAACCTTGGAGAAATTCTCGATGAAGCGGCGGCAATAGCTCGCTAAGCCAAGGAAGCTCCGAACTTGCTTGACCGTCTCAGGTGGAGTCCAATCAAGGACGGCTTGAACTCGCTTGGGATTGACAGCAATACCCTTACCAGAGATTACATCGCCTAGATAGGTCACTTCTGGCAACCAAAATTCACACTTGGAGAATTTGGCATAAAGGCGATGCTCTCGAAGTTTCGTCAATACCAGCCTTAGATGTTCGGCATGTTCCTCTTCATTCTTGGGGTAGATGAGTATGTCATCGAGGTATACTATGACGAATTTATCCAAATACTCCATGAAGACCGAGTTCATAACCGAGAGAAGGTGGCTGGGGCATTGGTTAAACCGAAGGACATAAGGGTGTACTCATATTGGCCATAACGAGTAACAAAGGCCGTTTTGGGAATGTCCCCGTTTCTGATTTTGATTTGATGGTAGCCCAACCTCAAATCCATCTTGGAAAAGACCGAGGATCCAGCGAGCTGGTCATACAGATCGTTGATCCTGGGAAGCGGATACTTGTTCTTGATAGTGACCAAGTTGACAGGTCGGTAATCTACAACCATCCGATCCATTCCATCCTTCTTCTTGACAAAGAGGATGGGGCAAGCCCAAGGAGAGGAACTAGGACGGATGAAACCCCTTTTCAAGGACTCATCGAGTTGGTTCTTAAGCTCGGCTAGTTCTAAGGGTGCCATCTTATAGGGTCTCCTAGAAATTGGAACGGTTCCTGGAACAAGGTCTATCACAAACTCGACATCCCTGTCAGGTGGAACACCTGGCAGTTCTTCTGGAAAGACATCCGGAAAGTCTCGGACTACCGGAATATCCTCAAGGTCTGGAAGGGGGTTGGCATTTAGGAAGTAAAGCTGGCGCTTGGCCACTCGAGTTAAGACATTAACTGTCTTGCCCGATGGGTGAGTAAGTTGAACAGTTCTAGTGGCACAATCAATCTTAGCATAATGAGCTGACATCCAGTCCGTACCCAAGATGATGTTAATGTCCAAGGACTGGAGAGCTATTAAAGATGCAAGAAAGACAAGTCTATCGACAAGAATTTCGTTCCCATGGCTTACTCTAGAAGTTTGCCATTTGGAACCCGGAGTTTGAATTACCATGGAAGTGGGCATGTCACAGAATGTCGTGTTATGCAATCGAGCATAGTTCTCGGATATGAATGAATGAGATGCTCCAGTATCGAAAAGAACAGATGCCGGATGGCAATTAACAAGGAGCGTACCAAGGACGACGTTAGGATCCTCATGAGCCTCCTCGGCTGAAACATAGTTGACATGGCCACATGCAATGGTGACCGGCTTGGCGTAGAATGTCTTTCCCGCTGGCTTACCACTAACAACGGACTTTCCAGATTGATTGGGGTTGTTGTTCTGGGGACACTCCCGACTATAGTGACCTGGCTCTCCACACTTGAAACATGTCACAACATTGGGGCGTGGAGCAACATTAGCAGCAGGGTCACCATAGGGCTTGGGCGGTGCAAACTACTGGTTGGGACGAGGCGCCTCAAAGAATGGCCTCGGAATGAACCTAGGTGGCAGTGCCGTGCTTGGAATCCACACCCGGCGCTTCTGAGATCCAGAGCCGGATGAAGAGCCAAAATCACGAGAGTGCTTGCGTGAAGCGTCATAGTCAGACTGGCGTGACTCAGCACTGATGGCTTTATTGACCAACTTCTGAAAGGATGTGCAGTTGTGCAGACGAAGATCGCGGCGAAGCTTAGGGCTAAGTCCCTTGCAGAACCTTGCCTTCTTCTTAGCGTCAGTGGATACCTCTTCAGGAGCATATCGTGCTAGATTCCCGAATTCACGACTATATGCATCCATAGTCAGTCTTCCTTGGGTGAAATTGCAGAACTCTTCCCTCTTGCGATCTACGAGACCTTCCGGGATGTGATGCTCACGGAAAGCCTCACTGAATTCAGCCCAAGTAGTGATTTGGCCGACCGGACGCATAGCTTCAAAGTTTTCCCACCAAAGGCTAGCAGGGCCTTCGAGGTGATAGGCAGCATAAGTAACCTTATCAGCTTCGGCTATGTTGGCAGAACATAGCTTGTGGGTGACACTGCGAAGCCAGTCATCCGCGTCGAGGGGCTCGACGGAATGGTTAAACTTTGGTGGGTACAGCTTGATAAAGTCATCGATTGACACCAAATAATTTCGCTGATGGCGTGTAGTGTTCTGCTCAATCCGCTCTAGCAAGCGGGTAGTCTCACGCTTGTTTCTTTCCGCCTCCAGCATCACTTCGGCCAGAGAAGGCGGGTGAGGGAGATTTTCACCCCTAGCTGCACTGGCTTCCCCCTGCTCCGGGGCAGCAGGGTTGCTGCGGGTGTTGACCATCCTAGGAGAAAACAAGACAACGATTTAGATAAGGATGGCACAAACTTAGCAAGGAAGTGCAGAATGTAATGGATACCAGGGAATGCAGAGATGTTCATTGCACGACATGGTAATATAGAAACTGCCATATATATACCATTGGTCATACACACCGTACATAGTTTAGTACAAGCCCAGGCTAGAGTACAACTACGGTGAAAGACATTACATCTCATCGGAGGCATTCCAAGCTCCTATACATTATTTTCCTACACCTCCGAACCATGATACACACCAAGTCGTATCCCACGGTCACACAGGACTGTGGAGAATATAACTACTACAATACTAGTGAAACTACTACTAGCTCAAACGGCTCCGTAGTAATCCTCATAGAAGTCGCCACCAAAGCCTGGAAGTGGAACATGATCATATGGGAACAGACGGTCCTGCGGAGCCTGCAGACCAAAGGGACTCGGATGTGGCCTTGGTCCCACAGGTGGTGGAAGACGGGGACCACGAGGAGGGGTGATGCCTCCTACATCGCGCCACTCCATACAATCTGGCAATCCAGACTGTACAGGGTACAGATCCCTCAGATCCATGTATCCTGCCTGTACCGCCGGTGCAAACCGAGTCAAAGTGGCCCAGTGATCAGCACGAGAGTTAAAAAGCTCCATACGCAAGGCCCGATTTTTTCGGTCCTTATCCTCGAGCATCTCGGCAGTGGTGTGGAGTAGTGACTCCTCATGTGCGGGGTCAGCATAGATAGCCTGGAGATACCCTTGCGCTCCCGGAAGTGAAGCTGGCATATAACGGAAGTCGGTGTTCCGAAGGAGGCCAGTCCGGACTCGCATGATGGTCATCATGGAATAGGGAGCATCCTGCACAGCCATCTCAACAATAACCCCGAGTCCATAGGAACAGTGAAGGGGCTCAGTGGCTCCAGGATAAGAGGGATATATCCTGACGGTACAGAGGTACTGGCTCTGGTTGAAGTCTCGAAATTGCTCTTCGATAGGGTATTCGGGATACCAGCGGTAACCCGTCTCGATCATTACCCGGAATAACATAGCAGTATGACCGGGCACATCGATGCACCGGGTCAGGCGAACCACTTGGTTTTGAGCACGGGTGGCCATCTGAAAGCACAACAACAATGCAAAGACATTAGAATTTCTAGGAAAAATTGGACAGGATAACAGCTGTAAATGCTCAGAAAAAGATTTAAGACATCCACAACAGTTTGCAATACCACTCAACAACATCATATCAAGGTTCTGATTCAACTGGCAACATACTAAAAGTAGTAGAAACTGTACTAAGGCTTGTAACAACAATCCTATAAGCTACTACGGATTAGTAACACGTGAACCTGATAGAAGAAGAGAGCCTAGTCCATAACCCACGTTGAATGAGAAGAGAATGACTCAGATCAGAGGGCATAAGGTAAGGAGTAAAAAGAGCCTTACGTTCCCTCCCACAATCAATTCCCCTACATATAACTAAAGCATTTCTAGACTCAACATCGACCAGTTTGGCTCAACGAACCTACATGCAGTTCGGCTCTGATACCAATCCTGTCAAGACCCCGATTCCAAGTCACATCAATCTAGCCGGTAACACCTCATATCACATTGCGGCCTCACGCACGGTATCCCCATGGGTGTCGCCTTACCATGGCCCGGGACCGTTTGCGCCTTTTGGCTTACGTATATGATAGTGTCGCTAGCATCCATTTGACAGAGAACCCGGGCTGACATGGCTAGTCGTGAACCCAAAGCGGCACAGACCTATGGAGACATGCATACGTGAATCACATCGAGCATGTCGGTTATCACCGAGTGAAACCGGGCTGTAGCACTGGGCTAACAGGACTCCGGGGAACCCGGGCTATAGCAGGCTAGGCAGGACTTCGGATGTCACCGCGTGACATCTCCCCGAAGGGACAGACATATGAACGAGGTGAAACACATGCCGGTCAGTCAAGTGTCCTGAGCAGTAGTGCTGGGCTAGCAGGACTCCGGTGAACCGGGCTATAGCGGACTACTATGGCTCTAGGAGCACTAGACTACATTTCCACATAAGAGAGGCTGCCAAGAATAAACAACTAGATTGTCGGATCCCACACATACCAAGCATTTCAATCATACACACAATATGCTCGATATGTGCAAATACAACATGGCATCACAACAAAACTCTACAACTCAAGTTCTTATTTAAAGCCTCCAAAGAGCCATACATAACATATTCATACAGGTAGGGGTCACACGACCCGACACTCAAGTCATACAATCATACAAGCACATGCGGGAGCAACTAGTCTGAGTACAGACACTAGAAAGAAAGAAGGCTTCTCGAAGCCTGTCTATCTACATAGGGCCCTCCATGGCCATGATCACCACCTGGGTGGCATGTCACTCATCGACGTTGAGATCTACATAAAACCCGTCGGAGGGGGCGGTGTTGTCGTCTGAAAACAGTAATTAAGCAAACATGAGTGCAAAGGTACTCAGCAAGTCTTACATCAAAACCTACTATACATGCTCATTCTCAAGAAGGTGGTGGAGCTATTGCAGCAAGCCAGCTTTGACTCTTGGCTAAGCTATCCTACGAGACTCCACTAGTAAAATGGTTTTCACACACGAGTCCACTACTCACCAACACAATACTCCACCGAGGATCCTCCCTCATCAACCTACGAGAGGGCCATCCTCGGTACTCACACTTATCTTGAGTCTTTTGGTAGTATCCATTAACTTGTCTATGAACTGTATAGGCAACCAAGTAGTCCTTTACCACGGACGCGGCTATTCGAATAGTTTTATAACCTGTAGGGGTGTACTTCATCACACATGTTTCCACCACTTAGCGTCTGCACACGACATGTGCTCGGCAGACTTCAAGCGAAAACTGATGTGGGTGTAGACCATGACCTGACTAACCGCACAAGTCTCTAGTCCAGGTTTATTGCCTATTCAGGTTCCATCCGCAAGGAGATCCGGCCGGGGTGTCCTGAACGGCCCCAAACGATGTGTGCAGGGTTCCCGAGACACCAAATGGGTGACTTGGTACACCGTGCCACGGTGTACCTACCACATCATAGCCCACCCCTAGGGTCAGTGCTACGCACGGCCGCCAACACATAACCTACAAACACCAGAAACTAGTTGCAACTCCTCGACAGAGGACGAGATGGGTTAGTAAGTCGAGCGGGGTCATATTTCAGGGCCCAATGTGTGGTAGTAGCTGAATCTTAAATCACGCATACAGATCTCAGTTCTTATGGACAACCTCAATGAAACAACCCACCATGTACTCCTACATGGCCTCTCATCGGTACCTTTACCAAAACATGTTCAACACATCCCTCACATTACCGACATAATCATTTCACTCTAGCCCATCACCCAGATGAACCAGACCTGACACAACTCTAAGCATAACAGGCATAGCAAGGTAGGAAACACATACATGGCTCAATCAACTCCTACATATGCTAGTGGGTTTCATCTAGTTACTGTGGCAATGATAGGTCATGCAGAGGGTAAGGGTTCAACTACCGTAGCACACAGCAGTTTGAATCGCGTTGTCTTAATGTAGTAAACAAGAGCAGAAGCGAGAACATGGGTTTGTATTGGAATGATCAATGGGTTGCTTGCCTGATGTAGTGGTAGTTGGGTATTGCCCTTCAGACGGATACTCAGGGTTATCCTCGGAGGCAGAACCTACCACAAAAGACACACCGAACATAATCAACACATGAAAATATGCAACAATATGATGCATGCTATGACATGGCAAAAATGAATGTGTCTTGGCCTAATGCAAGCTAAAACAGAAAGGAATGAACTCATTTGAATCAAAGATTCAAATGTTAGTTCATTTAACATAGCCTTATTAGTGCATTACCTTGTTTTGCTTAAACAGCAAGGTTATCTTGTTTTGTCATGCATGAAACAATTACAGATGGATAGATTGAATTTTTCTGATCATTTTTCATATATAATTTGTTTGATTTGGAGTTATGGTTGATTTTCTATGATTTTTAGAAGTTTTGGCTATTTTCTGGAATTTCCTATATAAAATAAATCCAGAAAAAGAATAAATGCGTCAGCACTACGTCACTATGACGTCAGGGAGTCAAAGGCGCCAGGGCCAGTCAAACCTGACTGGTGGGCCCTGTCTGTCAGTGTCACAGCTAATTAACAGGATTAAGTTAGTACTAATTAACTGTCAGTGGGGCCTGGACCCACATGTCAGTGACTAAACTAATTAAAATTAGTTAACACCAATCCTAAACTAATTAGCAGGTCGGCCCCACCTGTCATAGGCTCAGGGGGAGGTCAACCTAGGCCCACGGGTCAGTCCACGGTCAAGAAGTGGTCAAACTCGCCAGCATTTAGCCGCCGGCGAGGCCAGACGCGGTGGAGCAGCGCGGGTTTTGCACTCCGGCGACCAAAAGGACGGCGGAGACCATCTACGTGAT
The DNA here is from genome assembly GCF_002162155.2 of Triticum dicoccoides. Lineage (NCBI taxonomy): Eukaryota > Viridiplantae > Streptophyta > Magnoliopsida > Poales > Poaceae > Triticum > Triticum dicoccoides. Next base: position 686,057,668 of record NC_041392.1, on the reverse strand, counting down.
GCGGTGAGTGAGCCGCGTCGAGTGGTGGAAGTGGGTGGAGCTGGGGTGGCCGAAAACAATGGCGGCGAGCACGTCCGTGGCGGCCGGAGTTCGGGCGAGGTCGAACTAGTCGCTAGCGGGCATGGCGAGGGGCGTGCAGGGGTGCTTCGGGCTCCTGCGAGTGCGTTGAAGATGATGGTGTGCTCGGTTGCGACCCAACGTGGCTGTGGCCACGACGGCGACGTGCGGTGGAGGCGGCGAGCCTTGGCCGTTGTGGTTAGTAAGGCTAGCGGAGGAGATAGACGGCAGGGAGCGAGGGGTTCGGTAGAGGAGCTCACGGCGGTTGCAGGACACGTCTCAGCGGGCTCGGGGGAGGTTGGATGACGTCGGGGCGTTGCCGGTGATCTTGGTTGCCCAAGGTAGAAGACGACCGCGGTGATGACGTTTGGGGGCGTCCGGGGCGGCGTGGCTCGGCGGAGAGGATGAGGGCAACGAGGCGGCGCTTCTGGGCCGGTCAGAGAGGCGAGGGGAGCACGGTGGTCACGGTGGTGCTTGTCGGCGGCGACGACTGCGCTCGGCAGGGGATGGGGAGAGAACCAGAGGGGGAAGAGGGGCACTGGGAGAGTGGGGAGAATGAGAGGGGAGCGAGGGGGAGTGCTTGGCACTCGTAGGCGCGCCCGGGGTGTCGGCAGAAGCAGGAGGTGGCCGGCGTGTGGCCGCGGGCGCCGGCCACGCGCCTCTCGTCCTCGTGGCGAGAGGAGGAGGACGACTGGCAGGAGCCAGTGGGCTGGGCCGAGCTGGGCCAGGCCAGGCGATAGGTAAGTCCTCTAACTCTCTCTCTCTCTTTCGGTTTGCTTTTATTTATTTCCTGCTATGTGTATTGAAATAGAATAAATACTATTTCATTTCCAAAAACTCTGGAAATATTCAGAGACACATTTGGGAATATTCCCAACTGCCTAAAAATGCTTCCAAGATTATTTGAGCACTTTAAAATATTTATAGCATTTAAAATGCCCAAATTCAAATACTTATGGCTTGTTCAAAAAAAATCCAGAATGGCTCCATAAATTGCAAGACCATTTTTGGCAGAGGCTTTAGTCAAGACCAAAAATGGTGGGCTTTTATGAAGGGCATTTTGGGTTCATTGAAATTCCAATTGTTGGAAATTAGCATTTTCAGGGGGGGTGTTGGGGTTCTGTAATCCCCATTTCAAATTTAAAATAAATTTAAACATGATGCACAAGTTCATCCAACCCTAATGCATGACTAAAAGCAGGGATGTGACAATGAACCAGCGGATGGCGAACATGGTACGGAGCCGCTGTCCGATCACGGCGACGCCGAGGGTAAAGCTCATCAACCTGTCGCCGGAGAGGAGAACAGTCCGGACGACGATGCACACATCATCCCAGAAAGGCACTTGGAGCAAGAGGACCTCCATAGAAGGCTTATTGCCACTGCGAGGAGTCTGAAGAAGTAGAAGCAAAGGCTTAAGGCCGCGCAAAATATACTCAACAGTAGATGGAACAAAGTGCTCGACACTAAAGAAAAGTACGGTGGCAGCCGCCACACAAAGAGCTGTCCAAAGCGCAAGCTGCTGCCCGAATTCGATGACGAGGCCTTAGAGCCTATACCGCCAAAAAATAAACTGGCCAATCAGCCGGATCGACCACCTCGTGGCCGTGATAGGGTGGCTAAAGATGTCACACATAAGTCAGCACACGATTTACGTGAGGACTTGCACCAAAAAGCCGGTATGACCAGGTCCATCTACGGATCTAGGAAGCGCGCTCCGGCACAGAATCAAAACCGGATAGTACAACCGTCAGAATGCCATGACACATCCAAATACAGGGGTGCCGCACACCCCACATGCTTCACCGATGAGGTTCTGGAACACAGATTTCCTAAAGGATTCAAACCCATTAACATAGAGGCATATGACGGAACGACAGACCTTGGGGTCTGGATTGAGGATTCTATCCTTCATATCCAAATGGCTCATGGAGATGATCTCCACGCCATCAAATACTTGCCCCTCAATTTGAAAGGTCCGTCTCGGTACTGGCTGAAGAGCCTCCCCGAAAACTCAACTTGAAGTTGGGAAGAGCTTGAGGATGATTTTAGTGCTAATTTTCAAGGGACCTATGTCCGACCTCCGGATGCAGACGATTTAAGTCATATAATTCAACAGCCCGGAGAGTCAGCCCGAAAGCTTTGGAACAAATTCCTCACTAAGAAGAATCCAATTGTCGACTGCCCTGACGCCGAAGCCTTAGCAGCTTTCAAACACAGTGTCCGGGACGAATGGCTCGCCAGACACCTCGACCAGGAAGAACCGAGGACAATGGCAGCCCTAACAAGCCTTATGACCCGCTTTTGTGCAGGCGAAGACAGCCAGCTGGCCCGTAGCGGCACCAACAATCCAGGCACATCCGAGGTCAGGATGGCAATGGAAAACCACGACGCAATAAAAGCAAGCGTTGACAACCCAGACAACACGGCGGTAAACGCCGGATTCAGGGGCTCTCGACCCGGTCAACCAAAAAAGCCATTCAAAGGCAACAGAGATGGACCTTCTAGCCTAAACAAGATTCTAGACAGATTATGTCAGATTCATGGCACCTCTGACAAACCGGCAAATCACACCAACAGATAATGCTGGGTCTTCAAGCAGGACGGCAAGCTAAACGCCGAACACAAGGGGAGGGAGACACCAAGCGAAGTCGAGGATGAGCCTCGCTAGCCGAACACTTGGGATAGAAAAAAAATTCCCACCAGAGGTCAAAACAGTGAACATGATTCACGTACCGAAGAGGGGGAGCAAAGGCGCACTCCGAGATGTATGCGCCGTGGAGCCCGTCACCCCCAAGTTCAACCCTTGGTCGGCCTGCCCAATCACTTTTGATCGCAAGGATCACCCGACTAGTATCCGGCACGGAGGATCGGCTGCCTTGGTACTAGACCCAATAATTGACGGATACCACCTCACCCGAGTCCTTATGGACGGCGACAGTAGTCTTAATCTGATATATCAGGACACAGTCCGCAAAATGGGGATAGACCCGACAAAAATCAGCCAAAGCAATACTACCTTTAAAGGAGTAATACCAGGCCCAGAGGCCCACTGCACGGGCTCTCTAGTACAAGAGGTTGTATTCGGTTCTCCCGACAATTTCCGAAGTAAAAAGTAAACCTTCAACATCGCTCCATTCCGAAGTGGCTATCAAGCACTACTCGGAAGAACATCCTTCGCTCGTTTCAATGCAATACCGCATTACGCTTATCTTAAGCTTAAGATTCCCAGTCCACGTGGCATCATCATAGTTAGCGGAAACTCCAACCAGACTTTAGCAGCTTTAGCAGCCAAACACTGAACGCTCTCTCCAACCAAACACTGAAGGCTCTCTCCAACCAGAATAAATTATCGGTCGTCAAGACTGCGGACACAGCTAGACGATTCCGGTGCACCACTAGCTGTAACAGCTCAAAATAAACCTAAGACTGGGTCAATGGATATACCCCCATAGGTGGTGCTAGGGGCTTCCCATATGTAAAAAGGACTATAGTTCGGCTTGATCTTATTTAGATCGAATTTTCATTGTTTGTTAAGAATACCAATTTTTCTCACGAAAACTTTCACCTGGGCTTTTCTCTCTTATAGATGATCATCGTGCTATACCCTTCCAGGATACGGCACAACGGAGACACAGGCGCAGACGTGCAGTAGGGCCCCGTTCAAAGGTTTCTTTTTAGATTAAGACCCTGTTTAAACCTTTTTACTGTCTCTTGTTGTTTCATACCCTCAGGATACCTGGAAATTCAGGGCTTATTATCGAGGGCGTTATTCAGCCCAGTATACGTTTAAAGACCGAATACCTTAGGGAGTGTTCGGCGTCGCGAGTTTGGCCTTATATGCATCATCTCCGAATCATGTCTTTGGTCAATAGTTGGGTTTGCCCGGCTCCCGTGTTTTGCTACCTTATGTTCCGCTCTATCGGCTAAGGTGGCACCGGGAGAACTACTGCGATTGTGCCCTGGTTCATCTGGATGAGCATCTCAGTAGAGAAAGCCGAAAACTGACTGTCATAATAAAGCGCGAGACTGGTCAACCACTCCAGGACTCAGCGGAATCTTCGTGATTCCTCCGCATTAACGAAGGACCGGATTCCTGGTCATGTACGTACGCGCACCGTATTCGGATAAGCGCAGAAGTACCAGGGGCTATATAGTAGCCCCACTGTCAAACTCCTATGGCTAAGTGTAAGTGTTAAAGCAATATAGTTCGATTGCCTTGTTCTCCATTCTATCACCTCCTTAATGGACCAAGACGTTGGATGAAGTGTGAATACGCACTTTTCCGAACACCCCCGCATTATATGCGTGGGGGCTGAAGCCGACGACTGCAAACTTTTAGGTTATATACACACAAAAAACAGCCGCACAGGAGGCATCACAATACTTTCAGGCAAAAGTATAAACACAACCTTTATAATCCAAATAGCATTGTTTTTAGAATTGGGATACATGTCACTCGAACATGATACTCTTCGAGCACTGAGCCTCTATTAAACAAGCACCTTCTAGGACTTCTACAAAATAGTGCTCGGCCAAGCCCTGCTCTACGACCGGACCCCGGGTTGTAATAGCTGTGACATCCATCTCTGCCCAGTATGTCTTAACACGGGCAAGAGCAATCCACGCACACTCTATGCACGCGGACCTCTTTATAGTGTCGATATGCGGCACAACACCAAGGAATCATTGCACTAAACCAAAATAACTATTCGGCCTTGGTCTTTCCGGCCAAAGATGATCCACGACAGACCTCATGGCAAGCCCGGACAACCTATGGAGCTCAACCCACTCGACCATTTGCTCATTTAACAGCAGTGGATGTGTTGGCGCACTAAACTGCGACCAGAGCAACTTTTCCACTTCGTGATCTTTTTGATCTTTGAAAAACTTAGTCGCATCAACAAGACTCATTGCCAGGTCCGAATACGCGTCTGCAGCACTCCATAATTGATCCAGAGGGGCATACTTCGGATCTCCGAACTTCGTCCGCAACAAAAAGGGCTTCCCATCCATGATATTTCCGGCTTGACAAAGCTCCTCCTTCGCCGCTCTTATTCTAGAGTGGGTCTCCTTGGCCGCTACCATGGTTTTCTCCAGGTCTGCCGCTTTCGCTTGGCTTTCCTTTTCAAGAAGCTCATACCGTCCGGCGGCCTCCTTCAGCTCAATAGCCATCTTGGCTATTTTATCTTCGCTCTGGCGATGAGCAGCCCGTTCGGCTCTTAACTCTTCGGCCGCTTTTAGGGCGGCTGCATCACTCCTCCTGGCTTGTTCCTTGGCTTGGGCAAGTTCCGCCCGAAGGGTCTCCATGACGGTAGCTCCATCTACAGTCACAGCATACTATAGATACTAGCATCATGCTCCTCTTAATATTTGTTGACCACCCGAAAATACATACCATGTGCCTCGTCAAGCCGCTTGTTCACAAGCGCGATGACAGCATCTGCCGCGTCAAGTTGCCGGCTAAGTCCAGCAAAGTCAGCAGTCCGGCCAGCCACCGGACCGTCAGCCGCCTGCACATGAAAGCAATGCGATCATTACTTGGGACTATGATCCTCTGTTTGCCGCCTCTGGACAGCAACCACAGTCTCAGGGGCTACTATATGTATAGAGCACACCTAGCGTGTGTGGTACCTTCAATTTTTTTAATATAACTTTGCGTACCTCAAAGCCTCTTAGCAGGCTCATAAACGCTTCATGCAACCCACTTTTGGCGGATGAGATCCTCTCAACCACTGTACCCATTAAAGTACGATGCTCCTCTAAGATAGCCGCTTGCTCCAAAAGACCCCTCAGCACGCCCGGTTGTGCACCGGACAATCCCAGACTCTTTCTGTTGCTCTCCTTAGAACCCGAATACTACGAACTTCGGGTGGCCGAAGGGTTACCTTCTGGCCTCGGCAGATCAGGAGAAATCCTCCGTGATGACACCTCAGGGTCGTCCGCCCAGGAGGCGAGGAGCCAGGGGGAGGCGTTTCGCTCTCCATCATCTCCGGAAGATGATCCCCCGAAGACAAACTCTGTTGAGAAGGGCTACGAGCCGGACTGAAAGATATATGTCTTGGTTATTGTCCTCGGAGATAAAGCAGGGTATATTTACCAAAAGTACTCTTGATTCACTTACAACTTGGTGGAGGGCTGCCCCGGCCCCTTGCGGGCATTGCGCGGTAAGGACGCCCTCCGGGGCAGGGCCCCCTGGCGAAGGTTTCTTCCCTCATTTGGAAACCTTTGTTTCCAAGTCTTCAGGGGCGGTCCTTTTCCTTCATTGGAGAGAGGGGATTCTAGATTCTTCTCCCTGATTATTCTCCTTTACGGAGACACTAATTCCCCCGGTTTGGATGAGTAATGAGTGTGGCCCGATTTTGGCTTCTTTATCCCTCCCTTTATCATCCCCTGATGGCACTTGATAAAGTGCATGCTCAAGCATCCGGGCTAGTACAGGATCCGGTGAGCCTTCGGGAAGGGGGGCCGAACACCTGATCATCTTCGCCTTTCTTGTCATGTCCTGTCCAAGAGCAATTTTTTCGGAATGATACTATGACAAATGACAAGACGACGTGTTCGGCCGCAGAATTACTTACATGGGTATCTGGACGACTGCAGTTTAGACCCGCATCCTCGGTGTTGTCTAGACACTTTATTCGTGATCCGAAGAACAATCCATACATCCCTTCGAGCATCATGCCGAAGAATTGCTGAATAGTTCACGGTCCTTCCGGGTTGAACTCCCAAATACGGAGAGATCGACGTTAGCATGGCAGGACCCGGCGAACTAGCATAACTTGCAGTACCTTGATGAGACTGACATCCCTCCTAAGGAGATCTCAGATGCAACTTTGCAATGTCGGCACGTCAATAAATGGCCGCCAATCCAGCCCCTTGTTGACCCATGACGTCAGTTGTGGCGGGGGGCCTGAACGGAAGGCGGGGGCGGCTGCCCACTTAGTACTTCGGGGAGCTGTGATGTAAAACCACTCCCGCTGCCATAAGTTGGACACCTCCGGGAAGGAACCCTTTGGTCATGGGGCATCGACGCCTTTGCTTATTATGGCACCTCCGCATTCTGCGTGTCGCCCATTGATACGTCCATTTTGCATCATGCTTTTATATCGATATTTATTACATTATGGGTTGTTATTACACATTATTTCACGATACTTATGCCTATTCTCTCTTATTTTACAAGGTTTACATAAAGAGGGATAATGCCGGCAGCTGGGATTCTGGGCTAGAAAGGAGCAAATATTAGAGACCTATTCTGCACAGCTCCAAAAGTCCTGAAACTTCACGGAAGACGTTTTCAGAATATATAAAAAATACCCAGCGCAAGAAGTTCACCAGGGGGGCCACACCCTGCCCACGAGGGTGCGGGGCGCGCCCTACCCCCCTGGGCGCGCACCCTACCTCATGGCCCCCCTGGTGGTCCTCCGATGACCATCTTCTGCTATATGAAGTCTTTCGATGAGGAAAAAATCATAAGTGATCTTCTCGGACAAAACTCCGCCGGCACGAGGGAGAACGTTGGCGGAACCAATCTAGGGCTCTAGCGGAGCTGTTCTGCCGGGGAAACTTCCCTCCGAGAGGGGGGAATCATCGCCATCATCATCACCAACGATCCTCTCATCGGGAGAGGGCAATCTCCATCAACATCTTCACCAGCACCATCTCGTCTCAAAACCCTAGTTCATCTCTTGTATCCAATTCTTGTCTCCATGTCCGGGATTGGTACCTGTGGGTTGCTAGTAGTGTTAATTACTCCTTGTAATTGATGCTAGTTGGTTTATTTGGTGGAAGATCATATGTTGAGATCCTATATGCATATTAATACCCCTCTAATTATGAACATGAATATGCTTTGTGAGTAGTTACGGTTGTTCCTGAGGACATGGGAGAAGTCTTGCTATTAGTAGTCATGTGAATTTGGTATTCGTTCGATATTTTGATGAGATGTCTGTTGTCTCACCTCTAGTGGTGTTATGTGAACGTCGACTACATGACACTTCACCATTATTTGGGCCTAGAGGAAGGCATTGGGAAGTAATAAGTAGAGGATGGGTTGCTAGAGTGACAGAAGCTTAAACCCTAGTTTATGCGTTGCTTCGTAAGGGGCTGATTTGGATCCATATGTTTCATGCTATGGTCAGGTTTACCTTAATACTTTTGTTGTAGTTGTGGATGCTTGCAATAGAGGTTAATCATAATTGGGATGCTTGTCCAAGTAAGGACAATACCAAGAACCGGTCCACCCACATTCCAAATTATCAAGGTACAGAATGCGAATCATATGATCGTGATGAAAACTAGCTTGACGATATTCCCATGTGTCCTCGGGAGTGCTTTTATCTATATAAGAGTTTGTCCAGGCTTGTCCTTTCCTACAAAAAGGATTGGACCACCTTGGTGCACTTTATTTACTTTTGTTACTTGTTGCTCGTTACAAATTATCCTATCACATAACTATCTGTTACCACTTATTTCAGTACTTGCAGAGAATACCTTGCTGGAAACCGCTTATAATTTCCTTCTCCTCCTCGTTGGGTTCGACACTCTTACTTATCGAAAGGACTATGATAGATCCCCTATACTTGTGGGTCATCAAGACTCTTTTCTGGCACCGTTGCCGGGGAGTGAAGCGCCTTTGGTAGGTGGAATTTTGTAAGGAATATTTAGATAGTGTGCTGAAATTTACTGTCACTTGTTACTATGGAAAGTAATCCTCTGAGGGGCTTGTTTGGGCTATCTTCACCCCGACCAATAGAGCAAAGAGTTTCTCCTCAACCTACTGAACCTACTGAAAATGAAAATGAAAATGTCTTCTTTGAAATTCCTTCGGGTAGGATAGAAAAACTGCTAGCTAATCCTTTTGCTGGAGATGGAACAATGCATCCTGATGAGCTCCTAATATATGTTGATGAAGTTTGTGGATTGTTTAAGCTTGCAGGTGTACCCGGAGATGTTGTTAAGAAGAAGGTATTCCCTTTATCTTTGAAGGAATATGCATTGACATGGTATAGGCTATGTGATGATACGGGGTCATGGAACTACAAACGATTGGAATTGGAATTTCATCAGAAGTTTTATCCTATGCATCTTGTTCATCGTGATCACAATTATATATATAATTTTTGGCCTCGAGAAGGAGAAAGCACCTCTCAAGCTTGGGGGAGGCTTAAATCAATGTTATATTCATGCCCCAATCATGAGCTCTCAAGAGAAATGATTATTCAAAATTTATATGCTCGACTTTCTGATAACAATCGCACCATGCTCGATACTTCTTGTGCTGGCTCTTTTATGATGAAGAATATTGAATTCAAATGGGATTTATTGGAAAAAATTAAACGCAACTCTAAAGATTGGGACCTCGACGAAGGTAAGGAGTCAGGTATGACATCTAAGTTTGATTGTGTTACATCTTTTATGGATACCGATGTTTTCCTTAAATTTAGCACTAAATATGGACTTGCCTCTGAGATAGTAGCTTCTTTCTGTGAATCTTTTGCTACTTATGTTGATCTCCCCAAGGATAAGTGGTTTAAATATCATCCTCCCATAGAAGTAAAAGTGGCTGCACCTATTAAAGTTGAAGAAAAGACTATCACTTATAATGATCCTATTGTTCCTACTTCTTATGTTGAGAAACCACCTTTCCCTATTAGGATAAAGGATCATGCTAAAGCTTCAACCATGGTTCGTAAAAGCAATATTAGAACATATACACCTCCTGAGCAAGTTAAAGTTGAACATAATATTGCTATTGTTATAGATGTTTTGGCTGATAATATTGATGGGCATGTTATTTATTTCTGTGATGAAACTGCTAGAAAATCTAAACCTTGTGCTAAAGATAAACCTATACATGTGGTAGGCATGCCTGTTATTTCTGTTAAAATAGGAGATCATTGTTATCATGGCTTATGTGATATGGGTGCCAGTGCTAGTGCAATACCTATTGAACTATATAGAGAAATTATGCATGATATTGCACCTGTTGAGTTAGAAGATATTGATGTCACAATTAAACTTGCCAATAGAGATACTATTTCACCAATGGGAATTGTTAGAGATGTTGAAGTCCTGTGTGGGGAAACTAAATATTCTGCTGATTTTCTTGTTCTTGGTTCCCCACAAGATAGCTTATGTCCCATTATATTTGGTAGACCCTTCTTAAACACTGTTAATGATAAGATAGATTGCATAAAGGATGTTGTTACTATCGGTTTAGATGATATGTCTCATGAATTTAATTTCTCTAAATTTAGTAGACAACACCGTGAAGAAGAATTACCTAGTAAGGATGAAATTATTGGTCTTGCTTCTGCTGTCGTACCTCCTAGTGATCCTTTAGAACAATATTTGCTAGACCATGAAAATGATATGTTTATGAATGAAAGAAGGGAAATAGATGAAGTATTCTTTAAACAGGAACCTATTCTAAAACACAATTTTCCTGTTGAAATCCTAGGGGATCCTCCTCCACCCAAGGGTGATCCCGTGTTTGAGCTGAAACCGTTGCCTGATACTCTTAAATATGTTTATCTTGATGAGAAAAAGATATATCCTATTATTATTAGTGCTAACCTTTCAGAGCATGAGGAAGAGAGATTATTGAAAACTCTGAAGAAGCACCGTGCTGCTATTGGGTATACTCTTGATGATCTTAATGGCTTTAGTCCCACTCTATGTCAACATAAAATAAATTTGGAATAAGATGCTAAACCAGTTCGTGATCATCAACGACAGCTGAATCCTAAAATGAAAGAAGTGGTAAGAAAGGAAATACTAAAGCTCCCGGAGGCAGGTATAATCTATCCCATTGCTGATAGTCAGTGGGTAAGTCCTGTCCATTGTGTCCCTAAGAAGGGAGGTATTACTGTCGTTCCTCATAATAAAGATGAATTGATTCCTCAAAGAATTATTACAGGTTATAGGATGGTAATTGATTTCCGCAAATTAAATAAGGCCACTGAAAAGGATCATTACCCCTTACCTTTTATCGATCAAATGCTAGAAAGATTATCCAAACATACACATTTGTGCTTTCTAGATGGTTATTCTGGTTTCTCTCAAATACCTGTGTCAGCCAAGGATCAATCAAAGACTAATTTTACTTGCCCTTTTGGTACTTTTGCTTATAGACATATGCGTTTTGGTTTATGTAATGCACCTGCTACCTTTCAAAGATGCATGATGGCTATATTCTCTGACTTTTGTGAAAAGATTTCTGAGGTTTTCATGGACGATTTCTCCGTCTATGGATCTTATTTTGATGATTGCTTGAGCAACCTTGATCGAGTTTTGTAAAGATGTGAAGAAACTAATCTTGTCTTGAATTGGGAAAAAGTGCCACTTTATGGTTAACTGATACGTCCATTTTGCATCATGCTTTTATTTCGATATTTATTGCATTATGGGCTGTTATTACACATTATGTCACAATACGTATGCCTATTCTCTCTTATTTTACAAGGTTTACATAAAGAGGGAGAATGCCGGCAGTTGGGAGTTTTGGCTGGAAAAGGAGCAAATATTAGAGACCTATTCTGCACAACTCCAAAAGTCCTGAAACTCCACGGAAGACGTTTTCCAAATATATATAAAATACTGAGATCAACAACTTCACCAGGGGGCCACACCCTGCCCACGAGGGTGGGGCGCCCCCCTACCTCGTGGGCCCCCTGGTGGCCCTCTGGTGACCATCTTCTGCTATATGAAGTCTTTCGATGGGGAAAAAATAACAAGCCATATTCTTGGACGAAACTCCGCCGCCACGAGGCGGAACCTTGGCGGAACCAATCTAGGGCTCTGGCGGAGCTGTTCTGCTGGGGAAACTTCTCTCCTGGAGGGGGAAATCATCGCCATCGTCATAACCAACGCTCCTCTTATCGGGAGAGGGCAATCTCCATCAACATCTTCATCAACACCATCTCCTCTCAAAACCCTAGTTCATATCTTGCATCCAATTCTTGTCTCCAAGTCCGGGGTTGGTGCTAGTAGGTTGCTAGTACTGTTAATTACTCCTTGTAGTTGATGCTAGTTGGTTTAATTGGTGGAAGATCATATGTTCAGATCCTATATGCATATTAATACCCCTCTGATTATGAACATGTTTATGCTTTGTGAGTAGTTACGTTTGCTCCTGAGGACATGGGAGAAGTCTTGCTATTAGTAGTCATGTGAATTTGGTATTCGTTCGATATTTTGAAGAGATGTATGTTGTCTCTCCTCTAGTGGTGTTATATGAACGTCGACTACATGACACTTCACCATTATTTGGGCCTAGAGGAAGGCATTGGGAAGTAATAAGTAGATGATGGGCTGCTAGAGTGACAGAAGCTTAAACCCTAGTTTATGCGTTACTTTGTAAGGGGCTGATTTGGATCCATAGGTTTCGTCCTATCGTTAGGTTTACCTTAATAATTTTGTTGTAGTTGAGGATGCTTGCAATAGAGGTTAATCATAAGTGGGATGCTTGTCCAAGTAAGGGCAGCACCCAAGCACCGGTCCACCCACATACCAAATTATCAAAGTATTGAACGCGAATCATATGAGCGTGATGAAAACTAGCTTGACGATATTCCCATGTGTCCTCGAGAGAGCTTTTCTCTATATAAGAGTTTGTCCAGGTTTGTCCTTTGCTACAAAAAGGATTGGGCCACCTTGCTTCACTTTATTTACTTTTGTTACTTGTTGCTCGTTACAAATTATCCTATTACAAAACTATCTGTTACCGCTTATTTCAGTACTTGCAAAGAATACCTTGCTGGAAACCGCTTATCATTTCCTTCTGCTACCCATTGGGTTTGACACTCTTACTTATCGAAAGGACTACGATAGATCCCCTATACTTGTGGGTCATCATTAATGAAGGTATTGTCTTGGAGCATAAAGTTTTTGGAAGAGGTATTGAATTTGATAAAGCCAAGGTTGATGCTATTGAAAAGATGCCATGCCCCAAGGACATCAAAGGTATAAGAAGTTTCCTTGGTCACGCTGGATTTTATAGGAGGTTCATTAAGGACTTCTCAAAAATTTCTCGACCTCTGACTAATTTATTACAAAAAGATATACCATTTGTCTTTGATGATGATTGTGTAGAAGCATTTGAAATACTTAAGAAAGCAATGATCTCTGCACCTATTATTCAGCCACCTGATTGGAATTTACCCTTTGAAATTATGTGTGATGCTAGTGATTATGCTGTAGGTTCTGTTCTTGGGCGAAGAGTTGATAAGAAATCAAATGTTATTCAATATGCTAGTAAAACCCTAGACAATGCTCAAAGAAATTATGCTACTACTGAAAACGAATTCTTAGCAGTTGTATTTGCTTGTGATAAGTTCAGACCTTATATTGTTGATTCTAAAGTAACTATTCACACTGATCATGCTGCTATTAAATATCTTATGGAAAAGAAAGATGCTAAACCTAGACTTATTAGATGGGTTCTCTTGCTACAAGAATTTGACTTACATATTGTTGATAGAAAGGGAGCTGAGAACCCCGTTGCAGGCAACTTGTCTAGGTTAGAAAATGTGCTTGATGACCCACTACCTATTGATGGTAGCTTTGCTGATGAGCAATTAAATGTCATAAATGCTTCTCATACTGCTCCATGGTATGTTGATTATGCTAATTACATTGTTGCCAAATTCATACCACCTAGTTTCACATACCAGCAAAAGAAAAAGTTCTTCTATGATTTGAGACATTACTTTTGGGATGACCCACATCTTTATAAAGAAGGAGTAGATGGTATCACTAGATGTTGTGTACCTGAGCATGAACAGGAACAGATCCTACGCAAGTGTCACTCCGAAGCTTATGGAGGACACCATGCTGGAGATAGAACTGCACATAAGGTATTGCAATCTGGTTTTTATTGGCCTACTCTCTTCAAGGATGCCCATAAGTTTGTCTTATCTTGTGATGAATGTCAAAGAATTTGTAATATTAGTAGACGTCAAGAAATGCCTATAAACTATTCACTCGTTATTGAACCATTTGATATTTGGGGCTTCGACTATATGGGACCTTTTTCCTACCTCTAATGGATATACACATATTTTAGTTGCTGTTGATTACGTTACTAAGTGGGTAGAAGCTATTCGAAATAGTAGTGCTAATCATAACACTTCTATTAAAATGCTTAAAGAAGTTATTTTTCCAAGATTTGGAGTCCCTAGATATTTAATGACTGATGGTGGTTCACATTTTATTCATGGTGCTTTCCGTAAAATGCTTGCTAAGTATGATGTTAATTAAAGAATTGCATGTCATTATCACCCTCAGTCTAGTGGTCAAGTAGAATTGAGTAATACAGAGCTCAAATTAATTTTGCAAAAGACTGTCAATAGGTCTAGAAAGAATTGGTCCAAGAAACTTGATGATGCATTATGGGCCTATAGAACAGCATATAAAAATCCTCTGGGTATGTCTCTGTATAAAATGGTTTATGGAAAATCATGTCACTTACCTCTCGAACTAGAACACTAGGCATATTGGGTTATTAAAGAGCTCAATTATGATTTTTAAACTTGCCGGTGAGAAGAGGTTATTTGATATTAGCTCACTCAATGAATGGAGAACCCAAGCCTACGAAAATGCCAAGTTGTTTAAAGAAAAAGTTAAAAGATGGCATGGTAAAAGGATACAAAAGCATGAATTTAATTTGATGATTATGTATTGCTATATAACTCTTGTTTAAGATTTTTTCCACGAAAACTTCTCTCTAAATGGGAAGGTCCTTACGTTATCGAGGAGGTCTATCATTCCGGTGCCATAAAAATCAACAACTTCGAAGGCACAAATCCGAAGGTGGTGAACGGTCAAAGAATCAAACATTATATCTCAAGTAATCCCATAAATGTTGAAACCAATGTTATTGAAACCGTAACCCCGGAGGAATACATAAGGGACACTTGCCGGAACGTTTCAGACTCCGAAAAGGAATAGGTATGTGGCACGTTAAGTAAACCGACTCCAAAACAGTTTTTAAGGCAATATTTCTCCGTTTTGGAATACTTACAAAAATAGAAAAATAAGAAGCAGTCCGGGAAGGACACGAGGCCTCCATGAGGGTGGAGGGCGCGCCCTACCCTAGTGGGCGCGCCCCCTACCTCGTGGGCACCTCGTGCGCTCTTCGGGCTCTGTTTTCGTACACGACACGTATTTTGGTCGGTAAAAGTTCATTATATATTCTCCTGGAGGTTTTCACTTCCGTATCACACAATTATCCTCTGTTTGTGTTTCGAGCTGTGGTAGCGCAAGATTAGAGCAAGATGTCTTCGCAAGAGTCAATCGGGGAGAGCCGGGTGTCTCATCCGGCACCCAGATCAATGACAAACAACAACGTTGACCACTTTGCGCCAGCAACGGAGGAAGAGATGGAGGCTGATTTAAAGAGAGTAGATGCCATGGAGGAGGATCAAGAAGTCACCTCTCGCTTCCGAGCTGGATTCACAATGGGGGAACTGCAGAGCTCAGCTATTCCAAACTCGGTTATCCCTTCCAATGTTAGACTTCTTTCTTATGAGAATATGAAAAAGAGTGTCACTGGTTCTCCCGCAGCTATGCAGCACCCTTGGGTGCAGGGAGCTTTGGCTGTTACAGGAAAGCTTCGAAAGGAAATAATGGACCTCAAGCAACAAGTCAATAAGCTCGAGGAGGAAAATCATATCCTAAGTGGCATCATCGCCAAGAATATCACATCACCATCCCCGAAAAGAGAGACATAATCACATGGGTACACTACTAGGGAAAAGCCTAGCAGTAGCACTGGTTTTTGGCCTATCAGTAGCGCGGGTAAGCGCACTACTGATAAGGCGCTACAGCTAATGCTTAGCAGTAGCGCCTAGTGGCACTCGCTACTACTATATCTACTTAGTAGTAGCGCTTTCCAAGTCAATTGCTACTGCTAATTATTAGTAGCGCTCTCGAAAACAACCGCTACAACTATTATTCCCTATTCCATTTCTTTTGAATTTTAGGTCGTATTCATATACCAGTATACAATTTTTCATACAGTAGCAATTTAGAGATTGGTTTTACATCGTAATGAGTTATTAAATAACTAGGTGAAAGAACCTTGGATTAGTTTCAAGTGCATGGATCTAAAGTAACCAATGGTCACTTTGGATCCATCCATTTGAAACTAATCGACGGTTCTTTCACCCAATGACATAATAACTCTTCATCATAATCATAATATCATTAACAACTTATCAACATAATATATCATTGTCATATAACTAATCATAATCATCATTTTCTTCCATGATGGGACATCATATAACAACTTCGTCACTAGTTATAATAACAACTCGTCCTCCTCATCATCATAGTACTCATAGTCACTACTCCTACTCAGCATCACCATCAAGTCTAATACATTGTAGTCATATATAATCAACACTAACTAATTGTTCTTAATACTTAGGATCTACTCCTCTCTCGTATCTAAAATACCATAAAACAGATAAACCGGTCCTTCACCATAATGAAGAATGGACATAAACCTATCTCCAACTTGTGGCTTGCGCACATTCATTTTGTCTCCAATTATTTGCGTGTGCGCATTCATCACTTTGCTCCATTCTTTGAATTTGAGCCTTCCATCGTTTGAAGAAATCGAGTATGCAGTATGGTAAGCCTCCGAAGGAGTTGGTCGTAAGCTATCCATATGCATATCACCTTCGGTAAATAGCATGTCAGGCACAACCTGCTTCGGGAGCCTCTGTTCAAAAACGAAATAGTAACATATATAGTTAGCAATGGTTTACTTAAGAATAATGTATGCAATGAAGTTACCATCATTAACAAAATCTTACCAAGTTTTTAGCAATGAAGTTATCATCAAGCAATGTATGGACTAGTGGCACGTATCTAGTACAATTTTGGCTGATAGAGTGACTGGTTTTGAAGGCCTCAACATCTTCTATGAATGAGACAAGTTAACCTTTCTCCTCACAATTAAGCTTGGAGTCATAGCTATAGTATGTGTTGTCTACTATCTTCCGAGTATTTCTTGAAAATAAGAAATAAGCTGAAAATTATAAATAAATAAGTTTAGTATGGACAAACACCAAATATTTTTAAATTAACAACATAAATTACTGAACTTAACAAATTAGTTTGACAAACTCACATCTAGGCAAAACTGGAGGCATATCCACATCCACCCAGATGTCGATATTATCATCATCATCATAATCATCGGGACGAATATCAAATATTATTCGCATTCCCTCCTCAAATCCATATGCACCCAGAGAGCTTCCCATTTAGAGCAACCGAAATGGGAGCGATCGACCGCATTGTAGAACTTAACCAGAAACTCGTAACCATGTTTAGTTCTTAAGTGAGCCCTCTTCGTCTCCACATTCTCAAAGTCATCTAACCCAAAACCAAGCTTCTCCAATACATATGGTCTAGCATGGCATGGGATGTACTAATCGAGTTGAAAAAAATCCATAAATTACACGTTGAACAAAAGAAGCACAAGTGATAATATTAATTACAATGAAATGTTTGTCGTTGCATACCGTACAAACATCGAAGGTCTCTTCCAGCTTCACGGTGAAAAACCTATCATTTTGCAGGTGAGGAAACATGTCGCACACACCTCGGTCATCATAGCAGTACCCGCACTCCGGGATCCCATCGTCATCAGACATCTCCTGTGTTCAAAATTCAGATATTATAACTCGACAGCAAAACCCAAAAAATATGGCATGACCTTTAATAAAAAGGACACATCGAGCGCCTGAAATTTGCCGGAACGGAAATTAATCAACACTCCGGCAAAACATAGGCCACTTATCGATGGTCATTGCATTTCAATGATTCAAAATATGAAAAAAAACATTCGAAAATATCTTATATAAAATCCTAACACTAATTAAACTAGTTTTATTAACTACTTACTAAATGAACTAGTTTTATTAACTACTTACCAAATAAACTGGTTCTATTAAGCACTTACTAAATAAACTAGGTCCATTAAGCACTTAATATAAATAAGCTAGTTATATTAATCACTTGTTAAATAAACTAGTTACCTACGATTTGCAAAAACAGTGACAAGGGAGGGAGGGAGGAGAGAGGAGGGG
>NC_041392.1:686011119-686039087 GCF_002162155.2 Triticum dicoccoides | reverse complement strand
GATGGGAGGAGGAGGAGGACGAGGAGGAGGGAGGGGCTGTGGGAGGAGGGCTGCCAGAGGAGGAGGGAGGAGGGGGCGGCCGCAGGTGGAGGGAGGAGGGCGCGGTGGGAGGAGGGCACGGTGGGAGGAGGATGGACGGAAGTAGGGAGTACCTCGGTGGCGGACGGACGACGGCGGCGGCAGCGACGAACGACAATGGTTATCGGCGCGGGCTAGAGTGACTGAGAGGGAGAGTGAGAGAGAGAGAGAGGGTCAGCCACGTGGGGATAAGGTAGGGTTAGTAGTAGCACGGGTATGAAAAGGCACTGCAGGTAAGGAGAATAGAAGTAGCGCGGTACAGTGTAAGGCGCTACTGCTATAACTAGCTGGACGGCAAGGTCATGGCAATTAGAGCAGTAACGCGGTCTAGAGATGACGCGCTACTGTTATTTTTCTTTCAGCAGCGCGTTTTTCCGGCACGTGCTGCTGCTAAATAGCAGTAGCATCGTATTTTGAAGAGCGATGCTGGTAATATTCTGTGTATAAGGTTTTCCCTAGTAGTGGTATGGGCACTCCCCTTGGAAACTGCCAAGCTTGGGGGAGTGCCCCGGTATCGTATCACCATCACCTTTATCTTTACCGTTTTTCTTAGTTCGATCCTTTTGGTAATATATTGATCTAGTAGAATAAAGTTTATGCATGATCTAGTTGTGAGTTTTTCTTTATGATCCCTCTATGTAATCGAGTCCGTGAGGTATATATAATAAAGATTAGTGTTGAGTCAAGGGCTTGACTATTTTGATATGATCTTGAGTGAATAAAAGAAAAGAGAAAGAATAAAAATAATAAAAGAGATCATATGGATCTTATGGAGAGTAATGAGCTCACATAGAAAGAGTATGAGGAATAAAAGTTGTTGAGAGTTGACAAACATAGTTTTGGTCATCGTTGCAATTAATAGGAAGTAATAAAGAAAGAGAGGTCTTCAGATATAAATATACTATCTTGGATATCTTTTATGATTGTGAGCACTCATTAAAATATGGCATGCTAAAAAGTTGACATTGGAAAAGGAAGACAATGTAATGGGTTATGTTTTCTTATCTAAGATAAATTATATTGTCATGGATCATCCAACATGGATGAGCTTGCCTATCCCCCTCATGCTAGCCAAATTCATCGCACCAAGTAGAGATACTACTTGTGCTTCCAAATAACCTTAAACCAATTTTTCCATGAGAGTCCACCATACCTACCTATGGATTGAGTAAGATCCTCCAAGTAAGTTGTCATCGGTGCAAGCAATAAAAACTGCTCTCTAAATATGTATGACTTATTAGTGTGGGAGAAAATAAGCTTTATACGATCATGTGATATGGAAGAAATAAAAACGACAGACTGCATAATAAAGGTCCATATCACAAGTGGCAATATAAAGTGACGTTCTTTCGCATTAAGATTTTGTGCATCCAATCATAAAAGCGCATGACAACCTCTGCTTCCCTCTACGAATGGCCTATCTATTACTTTTATCTCCTACCTTGCATAAGAGTCATGGTGATCTTCACCCTTCATTTTTACATTTTATCCTTTGACAAGCACAGTATGATGGAAAGATCCTGGTATATATGGCTAATTGGATGTGAGTTTTCATGAACTATTATTGTTGACATTACCCTTGAGGTAAAACGTTGGGAGGCAAAACTATAAGCCCCTATCTTTCTCTGTGTCCGATTAAAACTCCATACCCATAAGTATTGCATGAGTGTCAGCAATTTTGAAAGACTATATGATAGTTGAGTATGTGGACTTGCTGGAAAGCTCTTATATTGACACTTTCCTATGTTATGATAAATTGCAATTGCTCCAATGACTGAGATTACAGTTTGTTAGTTTTCAATGAAGTTTATGATTCATACTTGAAATTGTGATTGAATTACTACCCTAGCATAAGAAATCATATGACAAGAATTATACAAGTTGTTGTTCTAAGAATGATCATGATGCCCTCATGTCCGTATTTTATTTTTATCGACACCTCTATCTCTAAACATGTGGACATATTTTTCGATTTCGGCTTTCGCTTGAGGACAAGCGAGGTCTAAGCTTGGGGGAGTTGATACGTCCATTTTGCATCATGCTTTTATATCGATATTTATTGCATTATGGGCTGTTATTACACATTATGTCACGATACTTATGCCTATTCTCTCTTATTTTGCAAGGTTTACATAAAGAAGGAGAATGCCGGCAGCTGGGATTATGGGCTGGAAAAGGAGCAAATATTAGAGACCTATTCTGCACAGCTCCAAAAGTCCTGAAACTTCACGGAAGACGTTTTCATAGTATATAAAAAAATACCAAGCGCAAGAAGTTCACCAGGGGGGCCACACCCTGCCCATGAGGGTGGGGATGCGCCCTACCCCCTAGGCGCGCCCCCCTGCTACGTCTTGAGCTTGCGTAGGTTTTCCCCGAAGAGGAAGGGATGATGCAGCAGAGTAGCGTAAGTATTTCCCTTAGTTTTTGAGAACCAAGGTATCAATCCAGTAGGAGCCCACGCTCAAGTCCCTCATACCTGCACAAAGCGATAGCTACTCGCAACCAACGCGATTAGGGGTTGTCAAGCCCTTCATGGTCACTTACGAGAGTGAGATCTGATAGATATAATATTTTTGGTATAAAGATGCAAAGTAAAAAGTAAAAGCAAAGTAAAAAGCAAAGCAAGATTAAAGTAATGGAGATTGATATGATGACAATAGATGCGAGGGCCATAGGTTTCACTAGTGGCTTCTCTCAAGAGCATAAGTATTCTATGGTGGGTGAACAAATTACTGTTGAGCAATTGACAGAATTGAGCATAGTTATGAGAATATCTAGGCATGATCATGTATATAGGCATCACGTCCGTGACAAGTAGATCGAAACGATTTTGCATCTACTACTATTAGTCCACTCATCGACCGCTATCCAGCATGCATCTAGAGTATTAAGTTAAAAACAGAGTAACGCCTTAAGCAAGATGACATGATGTAGAGAGATAAATTCATGCAATATGAAATAAACTCCATCTTGTTATCCTCGATGGCAACGATACAATACGTGCCTTGCTGCCCCTTCTGTCACTGGGTAAGGACACCGCAAGATCGAACCCAAAGCTAAGAACTTCTCCCATGGCAAGAACTACCAATCTAGTTGGCCAAACCAAACAAATAATTCGAAGAGACTTGCAAAGATAACCAATCATACGTAAAAGAATTCAGAGAAGATTCAAATATTATTCATAGATAGTCTTGATCATAAACCCACAATTCATCAGTCTCGACAAACACACCGCAAAAAGAAGATTACATCAAATAGATCTCCACAAGAGAGGGGGAGAACTTTGTATTGAGATTCAAAGAGAGAGAAGAAGCCATCTAGCTACTAACTATGGACCCGAAGGTCTGAGGTAAACTACTCACACTTCATCGGAGAGGCTATGATGATGTAGAAGCCCTCCGTGATGACGACCCTCTTCCGGCGAAGCTCCGGAATAGGCCCCAAGATGGGATCTCGTGGATACAGAAAGTTGCGGCGGTGGAATTAGGTTTTTGGCTCCTGTTGTGATGGTTTGGGGGTACGTGGGTATATCTAGGAGGAAGAAGTACGCCGGAGGAGCAACGAGGGGCCCACGAGCCAGGGGCGCGCCCTAGGGGGGCGCCGCCACCCTCGTGACCGCCTCTTTTGTTCCTTCGAGCTGGGTCCAAGTCTCGTGGATCACGTTCGGTGAGAAAATCACATTTCTGAAGATTTTATTCCGTTTGGAGTCCGTCTGATATTCCGTTTATCTGAAACACTGAAGTAGGCAAAAAAAACAGCAATTCTGGGCTGGACCTCGGGTTAATAGGTTAGTCCCAAAAATAATATAAAAGTGGAAAATAAAGCCCAATATAGTCCAAAACAGTAGATAATATAGCATGGAGCAATCAAAAATTATAGATACGTTGGAGATGTATCAGGCATCCCCAAGCTTAATTCCTGCTCGTCCTCAAGTAGGTAAATGATAAAAAGAGAATTTTTTATGCGAAGTGCTACTTGGCATAATTTCAATGTAAATCTTCTTAATTGTGGTATGAATATTCAGATTAGAAAGATTCAAGACAAAAGTTTATATTGACATAAAAATAATAATACTTCAAGCATACTAACAAAGCAATTATGTCTTCTCAAAATAACATGGCCAAAGAAAGTTATACCTACAAAATCATATAGTCTGGCTATGCTCCATCTTCACCACACAAAGTATTTAAATCATGCAGAACCCCGATGACAAGCCAAGCAATTGTTTCATACTCTAACTTTTTCAATCTTCACGCAATACATGAGCGTGAGCCATGGATATAGCACTATATGTGGAATAGAATGGTGGTTGTGGGGAAGACAAAAAGGAGAAGATGGTCTCACATCAACTAGGCTTATCAACGGGCTATGGAGATGCCCATCAATAGATATCAATGTGAGTGAGTAGGGATTTCCATGCAACGGATGCACTAGAGCTATAAGTATATGAAAGCTCAAAAAGAAACTAAGTGGGTGTGCATCCAACTTGCTTGCTCATGAAGACCTAGGGCAATTTTGAGGAAGCCCATCATTGGAATATACAAGACAAGTTCTATAATGTAAAATTCCCACTAGTATATGAAAGTGATAACATGAGAGACTCTCTACTATGAAGATCATGGTGCTACTTTGAAGCACAAGTGTGGTAAAAGGATAGTAACATTGTCCCTTCTCTCTTTTTCTCTCATTTTTTTATTTGGGACTTTTTTTATGGCCTCTTTTTATTTGGGCTTCTTTGGCCTCTTTTTTTATTATTATTTTATTTTTCGTCCGGAGTCTCATCCCGACTTATGGGGGAATCATAGTCTCCATCATTCTTTCCTCACTAGGACAATGCTCTAATAATGATGATCATCACACTTTTATTTTTCTTATAACTCAACAATTACAACTCGATACTTAGAACAAAATATGACTCTATGTGAATGTATCCGGCGGTGTACCGGGATATGCAATATGACAATGATGAATGTGTCATGAACGGAACGGTGGAAAGTTGCATGGCAATATATCTCGGAATGGCTATGGAAATGCCATAATAGGTAGGTATGGTGGATGTTTTGAGGAAGGTATATGGTAGGTGTATGATACCGGAGAAAGGTGCGCGGTATTAGAGAGGCTAGCAAAGGTGGAAGGGTGAGAGTGTGTATAATCCATGGACTCAACATTAGTCATAAAGAACTCATATATTTATTGCAAAAATCTAGAAGTTATCAAAGCAAAGTATTATGCGCATCCTCCTAGGGGGATAGATTGGTAGGAAAAGACCATCGCTCGTCCCCGACCGCCACTCATAAGGAAGACAATCAATAAATAAATCATGCTCCGATTTCGTCACATAACGGTTCACCACACATGCATGCTACGGGAATGACAAACTTCAACACAAGTATTCTTTAAATTCACAACTACTCAACTAGCATGACTTTAATATTATCACCTCAATATCTCAAAACAATTATCATGCTTCAATCTTTTCTTAGTATTCAACACATTCAAAAGAAAGTTTCACAAATCTTGAATACCAAGTGTATTATTATTAAGCAAATTACCATGCTATTAAGAGACTCTCAAAATAATTTACGTGAAGAATGAGAGGTCAATAGTTTCTTTAAAACAAATCCACTACCGTTCTCTAAAATATCTAAGTGAAGCACATAGAGCAAAATTATAACGCTCAAAAGATATAAGTGAAGCACATAGAGCACAATTATCTAGCTCAAAAGATATAAGTGAAGCACATAGAGTATTCTATCAAATTTTAATTAATGTATGGCTCTCTCAAAAGGTGTGTACAGCAAGGATGATTGTGGCATACTAAGACACAAAGACACAAATAATACAAGACGCTCCAAGCAAAATACATATCATGTTGGTGAATAAAAATATAGCTCCAAGTAAATTACCCATGGAAGTGGACGAAAGAGGGGATGCCTTCCGGGGCATCCCCAAGCTTTGAATTTTTGGTGTCCTTGGATTATCTTGGGGGTTCCATGGGCATCCCCAAGCTTAAGCTCTTGCCACTCCTTGTTCCATGATCCATCAAAAGAATTCACCCAAAACATGAAAACTTCACAACACAAAACTCAAAATAGAAAACTCGTGAGCTCTGTTAGCGAAAGAAAACAAAAGACCACTTAAAGGTACTGTAATGAACTCATTCTTTATTTGTATTGGTGTTAAACCTACTGTATTCAAACTTCTCTATGGATTATAAACTATTTTACTAGCCATAGATTCATCAAAATAAGCAAACAACACAGGAAAAACAGAATCTGTCAAAAACAGAACAGTCTGTAGTAATCTGTAGCTAGCGCAAGATCTGGAACCCCAAAAATTCTAAAATAAATTTCTTGACGTGATGAATTTATCTATTAATCGTCTGCAAAAAGAATTAACTAAGTATCACTCTTCAAATAAAAATAACAGCATTTCTTGTGAGCGCTAAAGTTTCTGGTTTTACAGCAAGTTCAACAAGACTTTCCCCAAGTCTTCCCAACGGTTCTACTTGGCACAAACAATAATTAAACACAAAAAACACAACCAAAACAGAGGCTAAATAATTTATTTATTACTAAGCAGGAGCAAAAAGTAAGGAATAAAAATAAAATTGGGTTGCCTCCCAACAAGCTATCATTTAACGCCCCTAGCTAGGCATAAAAGCGAGGATAGATCTAGGTATTGCCAACTTTGGTAGGCAATCCATAAGTGGCTCTCATGATAGTTTCATATGGAAATTTTATTTATTTCTAGGAAAGTGTTCCATGCCCTTTTTTAATGGAAATTAAAATCTAATATTCCCTTCCTTCATATCAATAATCGCACCAACCGTTCTAAGGAAAGGTCTACCAAGAATAATAGGGCAAGAAGGATTGCAATCTATATCAAGAACAATGAAATCTACGGGCACATAATTCCTATTTGCAACAATAAAAACATCATTAATCCTTCCCATAGGTTTCTTAATAGTGGAATACGCAATATGCAAGTTTAGAGAGCAATCATCAAAATTACGGAAATCTAGTAAATCACACAAAGTCTTGGGAATAGTAGAGACACTAGCACCCAAATCACACAAAGTATAAAACTCATGATCTTTAATTTTAATTTTTATAGTTGGTTCCCACTCATCATAGAGTTTTCTAGGGATAGAAACTTTCAACTCAAGTTTTTCTTCATAAGATTGCATCAAGGCATCAACAATATGTTCGGTGAAGGCTTTATTTTGACTATAAGCATGTGGAGAATTTAGCACGGATTGCAACAAGGAAATACAATCAGTTAAAGAGCAACTTTCATAATTAAATTCCTTGAAATCCAATATAGTGGGTTTAGCAACATCTAGGTTTTTATTTCTTTCAATCCCACTTTCATCAATTTCATCATTAAGATCTAAATACTCCGAATTTTTAGAACGCCTTCTAGGTAAAGGAAGATCATATTCAGTTTCATCAAGATTCATATTGCAAAACAAAGATTTAATAGGAGACACATCAATAACTTTTAGATCTTCATCTTGATTTTCATAGGTATTGGAAGAACACGCTTTAATAAAGGCATCTTAGGAAGCACGCATCCTAGCGGTTCTTTTATTGCACTCATCAATGGAAATTATCATGGCTTTGAGAGACTCATTGATATCATGCTTAGGAGGAATAGATCTAAGCTTTAAAGAATCAATCTCAAGAGAAATTCTATCAACGTTTCTAGCAAAATCATCAACTTTAAGCAATTTCTCCTCAAGCAAAGCATTAATTTTTTTTTGTGAATTCATAAACTCTTTAACACTAGTCTCAAATTCAGAGGGCATCTTATTATAATTTCCATAAGAGTTGTGTAGGAATTCCCATAATTATTAGAAGGATTACTAGGACTAGTCGTCAACCCGTGCATTCCCACGGGCTAGTTATTTCATTTTGTCTTGTTGTCTATGTTATGACCATACATTGATTTGTGATTTTGCTTGGATGTGTGCTCAATAATATAGGTTAAAAACACGGGATTTCATATACTGTTATTTCCTTACACACTGTTATTTCCTGTGTGTGCCACATCATATAGGTTGGCAAGGCTAGATACAGTCATGTCAGGAACGCATTGTTATTTCCTTGCACATATGTTTGTTTTTGTTATTCGTGGAGGATGTAGAGCTGCCAAATACACTAATTATTGTTTTAAACATAGCGACGTGACATCTCATACATGTAAATATCTCAAAATATGTTTTAACAAAAAGCATTTGGAGAATTGTTTTTTGCCTAAAATATTTGTGACATGTATGCTAATGCACTTTTGTGATTTTGAATGTGGAATCGTAGTATTTTGTGCAGCATGTGGCTGTAAATGGATGGTGTGGTCCTGAAAAGTTTGCGAACAAACTTCTCCAGTTTTGACTATATTAATATATAGGCTTATGTTATATTTTCTTCTTTCGTTATCATAAAATATTCATAGAAAAGAGTTGCACAATATCTTAGTGTTATTGTGACTTTTTACCCTATGATATAAGCCTTAAAGACAAAAGTGAAATGTTGTAACTGAGCTATTTTCGAAACGCCTTCAATTTATCAATAGATAGTGTATTTGACTTACACAAAATATCATGTATAGTATATGAAAGACGCTCCGTGACAATTAATTAGCCTTCCTTGTACTTCTCCCACATATGTAAGTACAGAGTTGATATATGACCATTTGTCATCCAATATATTATAAATATGCCATGGTGTTTCAAAAATGAAAACAACTAAATAGTTAATTAATGAGTTCCTTAATCTTATAACGACTAAAAGCTGATAAGTTTGGTAGTTCTTTAGTCAATAAGCAAAGAGTAAAAGATATATGCCAAAATATACAATTCAACACGTATAGTTGCAAAATGAATAATTTATAAACGCTGGTAACAAAACATCAGTATCTATCAGACATGCAGAAGTTGATTTCCAATAGAAGGTTAATAATACAAAGTAATGCACCTATTTCTTTTAAATAGTACGGTAACTAAAAGATGATTTACATGTCGACGGTCGGTTCCACTGAAAAACATAATCAACCATTATATGATCAGAGTGAAACATTATGTCAATTTTATTTCTTTAGAGCTATACGGTTGCAAGTTAAACGAAATAATGCCTTGGCTGCAGAAAAGGTTCCATGGAGCCAAGAACCAAGACAATGGAGACATCTTAGATATTAGAAACATTAGCCATGCAACACACCACTACAGGAAAATATAGCTATGCTAAAGGAAAATAGTGATGGATAAATAAGTTCTATCACCCAAGGTACTCGTTACCCACGTACAAAATTTACAATTAATTGCATTCCCATAGACACAAATATAATATATCGGAAGATGTAATTCAAACACGTCGTAATGTACTGCATATACCCAATGCACATCTTAGTAAAAATAACCTCCATTTGGTCGATCACTTGCATGAGTTTTTTGACTTGCATGATTGAGGGCATACACTATCGCTTGACACTAATCTAGTTGGCTCCAAAATTAAAAATTCAACCACTACCATGCATAGAAAGCATGCACAATACTCAAGCATATCGTCGTATTCATCTCAGGTAAAAATCTTGTAAACACCGCTGCCAAAAAAGTTAGTCACATGATATTGTCGGCTAGATAGGGTACTCTCCATCGTTGCTAATCACACATGATGGCACCAATGTGGCAAAGATAACTCGACCACTGAGGAGGCTTTTCATCAGATGAAAATCTTGAAGAAATCCAGTCACTGGATGATTGGATGGTCATGTCACTGAACTATTGCTAGTCGGGACAATGCCATTAAAAGGGCCGTAGAGTATCTGGTAGCTATATAGGCTTGGCGCGGTTGATATGATATGCAACAACAGTGACTAAGGTAGTAGGGCGCAAAGCTTGGCAACATGTTCTGGTCGTACCGCTCCTGCGCTAGGACGTAGAAAGCCCACAAAAGAAGCAAATATGAGAATACACATAAATGTTAGGGTATGGTTGCACATTCAGCCCGAAGCGCAATATCAACCATGTAGTAGCTACTGGCCACGTAATCCATAGTCTCAATTAATCAAACACTTGGAGAGGACACAGTGGAACTGCGAAGAGATATATACCATATTGACAGCACGAATTACATGACCATAGGGATATCTATCCATTGTCTCAATTAACCGAAGACTTGGGAAGGTTGCAGCACAGCTGTGCAGCTGTGTTTATCTCTCTTTTCACTTCGGATTAATCTCAGTTCAGCCAAATTCTTGCTTTTGAAGTTCCGGGATACACTTAGCAATCAATATAGTTCATTCGCACAATGTTTTAGGGAATCCATTCATTTACCTGAGACATCACAACAACATCTGTCCTCGGGGCAAACTGATTGTAAGGGACTCAATGTTTTCTGTGAATGCGAAGTTGTGATTAGATGAATGGATGAAATAAGTTGTACGACAACCTGCACAAATCTACAAAATGTGAAGCCTAATATATCCGTCTGGCAGCTGAGAAATAATTAACTGGATCAAAGAACTAAAACTATGTTCAAAATCCTGTGTCCTAAATTGTGCAAATAGTGATTCAATCTCTACCATTGAGATTGTTCTGAACTATCATCTGAACCACTGGTAAATGTACAAAGAACACAACTAAAACATGGTGGCATTCCATAGTTGCTGAAAAAAAACTAAAACTAATAAAAATTTAGCAAATAAAAGTCTATTTAGAAGTTTTTCAAGTCGCATTGGGTTTCCAATTTGAAAGCACATTCAGTTTGTAACCTGGGAACACAGTAACAATAATATAATAGGCAATGGACACATACATTTGAACTCCCATCGAAAAAATAAATATAGTCCAGTGGCCACCATATGAATATGCTTCAAAACTCCCTTTGCTCGGCACTCGACAATTTGTCTCGACATTGTTTTTTGTAAACTTGCGAAGTTGTAATTAGATGAATGGGTTAAATAACTTGTCCGATAACCTGCAGAAATCTAGAAAATCTGAAGCCTAATATATAAGTGTAGCAGCAGAGAAATAATTAACTGAATCAAAGAAACTTTTATGGGCGAGCAGCCTATACTGAAAAGAAAATAAATTGTTATGTTCAAAATCTTGTATCCTAAGTAGTACAAATGGTGATTCAATTTCTACCATTGAGACTGTTCTCAATTATCATCTAAACCACTGGTAAACTTACAAAGAACATAACTAAAACAATGATGGTATTCTAGTACCGATGTAGAAAAAACTAAAACTACTGAAGAAATTTAGCAATTTTTTAGCAAATAGAATTCTATTTCCAAGTATTTTCAGTCAATTTCAAAGCGCATTCAGCTTGCAAGTTGAGAACAATGTATCTCTAAGAATAGAGAATGCATACGTACATTAGAACTCGAGAGGAAAAAAATTAAGGTAGCAGTCCACTGGCCACCCTATGAATTCCTAGAAAGCTTCCTTTGCTCGGTAGTTGACAGTTTATCTTGGCAAGATGTCACATGCCTTCCACTGATACAAGCAGTTATTTTCAGATCACCTGATTTCGTGAGACCTAACCACGTTGTTATGCTTGTTATAGAGATTCTGATGGTAGTTGGAGGGCTTGAGACACGCATCCATCACTTGAACACATCCATACATGCTTCCACGGATGAGATATGAGAGATGACGATGAGCTGTTGCTGCTAGGCCACGCAATACATGCTCCAGAGAGATGGCGATCTAGAATCTGCCAAAAAAGATCTTTCAAAATATTAAATTTATATTACATAGAATTCGAAATTAGATGAATATATGAGTAGAATTCTCGAAACGATAGCAAAGTTTAAGAAATCCACGAACCTTGATTAGAGATCGGCATTACCCGGTGGATTTTACTTGCCGTGCGTGGTTGACTTTTTCTCTTTTCCCAGAAAGGAGATCACATCAGTGTTTTCCCATAATGATGGTAGTGTTTAGGTGAGGAACCGATCTGAAGCATAGTATGGGGTGACCGACGCCTACTGATTATCTTCATGTCAGCGTTTAAATCGTACAAACATGTAGCTCGCCTGGTTGCTATTGGGAAGAAAGAGAAACAGCGAGATTAGGGGCACACGGAAGGAGAGAATAACACGCGAGGCTCGTCAGATCATAAGAAGTCACCATGAACGGGAGAGGCTTGAGGAAGGAGAGGAGCCCCTGGCCACCAGGCAACTGGATTCATTTTTTCTTTCTGTTAGCGAGATTGGATTTGTATATTTCTTCTATACCAAGAAGCCACTTTTTTTCCTGTGCCTATTCCTCCTCCCGTACGTGAAAGCATAGGTGCCTTTTCAAACATTTTTATATTTTTATTTTAACTGTTATCAATAACCGTGATGCGATATTAGATAGAGATTAAACTCATTTGGCTTCTTTTAAAAGAAGAAAAGCTAATCGTATAACTTTTGGTTTCTATTTTTTTTTCTTTTGGCTGCTCTTTTCCCAACTTCACGTAAAAGCCTTTCAAAAAAAAATAACTGCACGTGAAAGCACTATGAGCCTTTCCAATCACCTTTTAATTGGCATATGCTGGTTCATTTTTTTTTCTTGTTTCTATTTTAGATGGTTAATCTACACCGTAATAATTCGGCCCCATCAGATAAACGACTCATAATTTCGGATTAACATGGTAATTTCTAGGGAGTCTGTAATTGAAGAAAAGCTAATGGTATAACTTTTGGTTTCTAGTTTTTTTTCTTTTGGCTGCTCTTTTCCCAACTTCACGTGAAAGCCTTTCAAAAAAAATAACTGCACTTGAAAGCACTATGAGCCTTCCCAATCATCTTTTAATTGACATATGCTCGTTCATTTTTTTCTTGTTTCTATTTTAGATGGGTTAATCTACATCGTAATAATTCGGCCCCACCAGATAAAGGGGTCATAATTTCTAATTAACATGGTAATTTCTAGATTTTTTTCTTGTTTCTATTTTAGATGGGTTAATCTACACCATAATAATTCGGCCCAACCAGATAAACGGTTCGTAATTTCTGATTAACATGGTAATTTCTAGGGAGTCTGTAATTAGTATAGGTATAGAAGATAGATAGATATAGATAGATAGATAGATAGATAGATAGATAGATATGGCCTAGGATTAAAATTCCCTCTATAAGCGGTGTTACCAAAATTATTCCTACCAACAAAATTCACATCCATAGATTCATTGTTATTCTCAATCAAAGTAGACAATGGCATATCATTAGAATCAGAAGAAACACTCTTAGTAGCAAATAATTTCTTCTATCGCATGCATTTTTTTATTAGAAGATCTTTCAGTATGCCATTGAGAATAATTAACCATAATATTATCTAGGAGTTTAGTAGCATCTCCTAAAGTGATTTCCATAAAAGTGCCTCCCGCGGCCGAATCTAAAAGATTTCTAGAAGCAAAATTCTTTCCGGCATAAAAATTTTGTATGATCATCCACAAATTCAAACCATGAGTAGGGCAATTACGTATCATTAATTTCATTCTCTCCCAAGCTTGTGCAACATGTTCATGATCAAGTTGTTTAAAGTTCATAATATCGTTTCTAAGAGAGATGATCTTAACGGAAGGAAAATACTTAGAGATAAAAGCATCTTTGCACTTGTTCCATGAATCAATACTATTCTTAGGCAAAGATGAAAACCAAGCTTTAGCACAATCTCCAAGTGAAAAAAGAAATAGCTTCAATTTAACGACATCATTATTGACATCTTTTTTCTTTTGCATATCAAATAAATCAATGATGCTATTCAGATGAGTAGTGGCATCTTCACTAGGAAGGCCAGCGAATTAATCTTTCATAACAAGATTCAACAAAGCAGTATTAATTTCACAAGATTCAGCATCGGTAAGAGGATCAATCGGAGTGCTAAGGAAATCATTATTATTGGTATTGGTCAAGTCACACAAATTAGTATTATCTTGAGCCATCGCGACAAACAAGCAATCTAACACACGGGCAAACAAAAAGCTAACGGGCAAAAAGAGGCAAATAGAGAGGGGGGATAGAGAGAGAGGGCGAATAAAACGGCAAGGGTGAATTGGGGGGAGAGGAAAACGAGAGGCAAATGGCAAATAATGTAATGCGGGAGATAGGGATTGTCAGGGGTACTTGGTATGTTGACTTTTTGCGTAGACTCCCCGGCAACGGCGCCAGAAATCCTTCTTGCTACGTCTTGAGCTTGCGTTGGTTTTCCCCGAAGAGGAAGGGATGATGCAGCAGAGTAGCGTAAGTATTTCCCTCAGTTTTTGAGAACCAAGGTATCAATCCAGTAGGAGCCCATGCTCAAGTCCCTCGTACCTGCACAAAGCGATAGCTACTCACAACCAACGCGATTAGGGGTTGTCAAGCCCTTCACGGTCACTTACGAGAGTGAGATCTGATAGATATAATATTTTTGATATTTTTGGTATAAATATGCAAAGTAAAAAGTAAAATCAAAGTAAAAAAGCAAAGCAAGATTAAAATAATGGAGATTGATATGATGAGAATAGACCCGGGGGCCATAGGTTTCTCTAGTGGCTTCTATCAAGAGCATGAGTATTCTACGGTGGGTGAACAAATTACTGTTGAGCAATTGACAGAATTGAGCATAGTTATGAGAATATCTAGGCATGATCATTTATATAGGCATCATGTCCGTGACAAGTAGATCGAAACGATTCTACATCTACTACTATTACTCCACTCATCGACCGCTATCCAGCATGCATCTACAGTATTAAGTTAAAAACAGAGTAACACCTTAAGCAAGATGACATGATGTAGAGAGGTAAATTCATGCAATGTGAAATAAACCCCATCTTGTTATCCTCGATGGTAACGATACAATATGTGCCTTTCTGCCCCTTCTGTCACTGGGTATGGACACCGCAAGATCGAATCCAAAGTTAAGCACTTCTCCCATGGCAAGAACTACCAATCTAGTTGGCCAAACCAAACGGATAATTCGAATAGACTTGCAAAGATAACCAATCATACATAAAAGGATTCAGAGAAGATTCAAATATTATTCATAGATAGACTTGATCATAAACCCACAATTCATCGGTCTCAACAAACACACCGCAAAAAGAAGATTACATCGAATAGATCTCCACGAGAGAGGGGGAGAACTTTGTATTGAGACTCAAAGAGAGAGAAGAAGCCATCTGGCTACTAACTATGGACCCGAAGGTCTGAGGTAAACTACTCACACTTCATTGAAGAGGCTATGATGATGTAGAAGCCCTCCCGTGATGACGGCCCTCTTCCGGGGGAGCTCCGGAACAGGCCCCGAGATGGGATCTCGTGGATACAGAAAGTTGCAGCGGTGGAATTAGGTTTTTGGCTTCTGTTCTTATAGTTTGGGGGTACGTGGGTATATATAGGAGGAAGAAGTATGCTGGAGGAGCAACGAGGGGCCCACTAGGCAGGGGCGTGCCCTAGGGGGGCGCCCCCCACCCTCGTGACCGCATCTTTTGTTCCTTGGAGCAGGGTCCAAGTCTCCTGGATCACGTTCGGTGAGAAAATTACGTTCCCGAAGATTTTATTCCGTTTGGACTCCGTTTTTTATTCCGTTTATCTGAAACACTGAAATAGGCAAAAAACAGCAATTCTGGGCTGGGCCTCCCGTTAATAGGTTAGTCCCAAAAATAATATAAAAGTGGAAAATAAAGCCCAATATAGTCCAAAACAGTAGATAATATTGCATGGAGCAATCAAAAATTATAGATACGTTGGAGACGTATCACCCCTACCTCGTGGGCCCCCTGGTGGTCCTTCGATGACCATCTTCTGCTATATGAAGTCTTTCAATGAGGAAAAAATCATAAGCCATCTTCTCAGATGAAACTCCGCCGCCACGAGGCGGTACCTTGGCGGAACCAATCTAGGTCTCTAGCGGAGCTATTCTGCCGGGGAAACTTCCCTCCGGGAGGGGGAAATCATCGCCCTTGTCATCACCAATGCTCCTCTCATCGGGAGAGGGCAATCTCCATCAACATCTTCACCAGTACCATCTCCTCTCAAAACCCTAGTTTATCTTTTGTATCCAATTCTTGTCTCCATGTCCGGGATTGGTACCTGTGGGTTGCTAGTAGTGTTAACTACTCCTTGTAGTTGATGCTAGTTGTTTTATTTGGTGGAAGATCATATGTTCAGATCCTATATGCATATTAATACCCCTCTGATTATGAACATGAATATGCTTTGTGAGTAGTTACGTTTGTTCATGAGGACATGGGAGAAATCATGCTATTAGTAGTCTGAATTTGGTATTCGTTCGATATTTTGATTAGATGTATGTTGTCTCTCCTCTAGTCACTACTTGAAAAAGGGCTATAGATGATATGGGCACTAATGGCGCACCAGACATGTGGTGCGCCATTAGTATATACTAATGGCGCACCATGTGTTGGTGCGCCATTAGTGTCCAAATACTAATGGCGCACCATGTGTTGGTGCGCCATTAGTGTCCAAATACTAATGGCGCACCACATCTATGGTGCGCCATTAGTAACAATTTTTTTTTCATTTTTTTTCAAAACTAGTAATGGCGCACCAGTGGATAGTGCGCCATTACTAGTTAAACTAGTAATGGTGCACCACGTCCACGGTGCGCCACTAGAATTTTTTTTTCAAATTTTATTTATTTATTTTTTCAAAATAGTAATGGCGCACCAGTTAAACTAGTAATGGCGCACCACGTCCACGGTGCGCCACTAGCAAATTTTTTTCAAATATTTTTTTTCAATATTTTTTATTTATTTTTTCAAAACTAGTAATGGCGCACCAGTGGACAATGCGCCATTACTAGTTAAAACTGGTGCGCCATTACTAAGTTTTTTTCAAAAAAAATTCAGAATTTGTTTTGTTTTTTTCAAAACTAGTAATGGCGCACCGTGGGTGTGGTGCGCCATTACTAGTTTAACTAGTAATGGTGCACCACACCCACGGTGCGCCATTACTAGCTTTGACCAAAAATTCCACCGAATGAACCCCCCTGGACCGCCTTTTCAGTTTTAAAAAAAATGATGGAAATGTCAAAAAATAAAAGAAAATAAGTTTCCCATATGATATGTGGTCTACTTGTTGGGAAAATTTACAAATATGAATTTCGACTTTATTTGCAAAATCTCTCTGGAATTTGTAAAATGGGCATAACTTTTGCATACGAACTCGGATTAAAAAGTTTTATATATGAAAAATCATCTACTCGAAAAGTTACTTCCGAATTTAATGGGGGAACGCCGTTAAACATTTTCAAAATCCTCAAAAACCTAACAAAAAAAAGTCACGGGGCTTTTAAGATCCGGAGGCAAAAAAATCAAAAAATTTCAAACTTACTAGTGGCGCACCGTATGCTAGGTGCGCCACTAGTAACAGAAAAAAAATTAGTTTCGATTTTTTTTCGGGATTTTTTTTCAAAATATGATACGTAATATGAATGGAAGTTTGAAATATTTTTTCAAAATTTCATCACACTCATGAACATGAACAAAGTCCTAAACATCAACAAGGTTTAATAGGATTGATATGCTAGATATACCAACAAGTGCCTGTGAAGTGAGCTGGTGCGCCATTACTAAATCAGATAGTAATGGCGCACCTCTAGGCATACTAATGGCGCACTACAGATGCGCCATTAGTATCTGGTATACTAATGGCGCACCAGTGGTGCGCCATTAGAATTTAATTCTAATGGCGTGATGCTAGTGGCGCACCAGTAGTGCGCCATTAGTAGGCAAAACTGGTGCGCCACTAGCATGCCTTTTCCCAGTAGTGAGTGGTGTTACGTGAATGTCATCTACATGACACTTCACCATTATTTGGCAGTAGAGGAAGGCATTGGGAAGTAATAAGTAGATGATGGGTTGCTAGAGTGACAGAAGCTTAAACCCTAGTTTATACGTTGCTTCATAATGGGTTGATTTGGATCCATATGTTTCATGCTATGTTTAGGTTTACCTTAATACTTTTGTTGTAGTTGCGGATGCTTGCAATAGAGGTTAATCAGAAGTGGGATGCTTGTCCAAGTAAGGATAGTACCCAAGCACCGGTCCACCCACATTCCAAATTATCAAAGTACCGAACGCGAATCATATGATCATGATGAAAACTAGCTTGACGATATTCCCATGTGTCCTCGGGAGCGCTTTTCTCTATATAAGAGTTTGTCCAGGCTTGTCCTTTGCTACAAAAAGGATTAGGCTACCTTGCTGCACTTTATTTACTTTTGTTACTTGTTGCTCGTTACAAATTATCCTATCACATAACTATCGGTTACCACTTATTTCCGTACTTGCAGAGAATACCTTGCTGGAAACCACTTATCATTTCCTTTTGCTCCTCGTTGGGTTCGACACTCTTACTTATCAATAGGACTACGATAGATCCCCTATACTTGTGGGTCATCACCCACCGATCATCTTTGGCTTCACATTGAAGGTCTTGAGCCATAAGCCGAAGCGTGGGCTGATGCGGAGGAAGGCCTCACACACAACGATAGACGACAGGATGTGAAGGATGGAATCTGGGGCTAGATCGTGGAAATTGAGCTTGTAATAGAACATAAGCCCTCTAACAAAGGGATCAAGACGAAACCTAGCCCTTGGAAGAAGTGGGAAACAAATACGACACTCTCGTTGGGTTTGGGAGTGGGGATGATCTGCCCTTGAGCGGGCAGCCTATGCGAGATTGCGGCGGTGAGATACCTGGCTTCTCTTAGCTTCTTGATGTCCTCCTCTATGACAGAAGAGGCCATCCACCAGCCTTGAAGGTTGGATCCGGACATGGTTGAATGTTTGAAGCGCTTAGCCTGAGCCTTGGGTGTTGGAACTCAAGGTGGGGGAAGGGAAGGATCGAGCGCGAGAAGAAAAGGACAGGCCTTGGCCCCTTTATAAAGAGGATGAATATCAAGCGTCCTCCGTGTGGCCGTTCGGAACTTGCCTAAAATCAAGGAGTCATAATAGCAGGCGCGGTTGGGTTACCAACACCTGTATTGATGAGAATCCCGTGATAAGGGGACACGATCTCTGCTTTGACTAGACGTGCCAAGAAAACCGCCTCGCAATACGTACAGTAGCTGGTTGACAAAAACGGTTCGAATAATGAACAGGCCATGGCGTGATGTCACGTTATGAAAAGGTGTCAGCAGATTAGATTTGTCGAAATATTATACTCTCTACGGTGGTATGTGGAATTTGTTTTGCAGAGCCGGACACGATCCTTGTGTTCAAAATCTTCTATGGAGTATTCGGAGAAGGAACCCGCCTTGCAATGCCAGAGACAATCTGCGCGCCGGACTCATCGTCATTGAAGCCTGGTTCAGGGGCTACTGAGGGAGTCCTGTATTAGGGGGTCCTCGGATAGCCGGACTATATCCTTTGGCCGGACTTTTGGACTATGAAGATACAAGATTGAAGACTTCGTCCCGTGTCCGGGTGGGACTCTCCTTTGCGTGGAAGGCAAGCTTGGCAATTCGGATATGTAGATCTCCTCCCTTGTAACCGACTCTGTGTAACCCTAGGCCCCTCCGGTGTGTATATAAACCGGAGGGTTTAGTCCGTAGGACAACAACGACCATAATCATAGGCTAGCTTCCAGGGTTTAACCTCTACGATCTCGTGGTAGATCAACTCTTGTAATACTCATATCATCAAGATCAATCAAGCAGGAAGTAGGGTATTACCTCCATCGAGAGGGCCCAAACCTAGGTAAAACATTGTGTCCCCTGCCTCCTGTTACCATCCGCCTTAGACGCACAGTTCGGGACCCCCTACCCGAGATCCGCCGGTTTTGACACCGACAACGGTCTCATTACCGAAGTCTGGAAGGAGACGGTGAAGGCTCCGATGATTGAACAATGGAGGAGGAAGGACATGATCATGATGGCTCTGATGACCGAATGCCAGTGGAAGAAGGAGACCGTGATGATGGCTCCGGTGACCGTCACTGAAGACATGATCAACGATAGACAGAAAGATGATCTTTGGACCTCGCTGAAGGCAAATTTCACCCTACCGCCAGAGGAGGATCCAGATAAGCCAGTTATAGAGCCATTGGTCAAGGCGTGTGCTCTTAAGAAGATAGCATATCTATTTAGGAGGTGGAAGAATGAGTTGAAATCAACGTATGTCGACAAAGGGAAGACTCCAGAATTCACCGACCGATTTGAGAAGATAAGAGATCACTGGCCCGTATTTGTGGCCTACAAGACATCAGACAGGAGTAAGAAGATGTCAGACACAAACAAGAACAATGTTACGTAGAAGAAGTATCACCATCGCACGGGGTCAGGTGGCTACCTCAAAGCCCGGCCGTTGTGGGACAAAGCTGAGAATGACCTACTTGCTGAAGGGGTCGAATGAGAGACATTGAACTGTCCAGACCATTCAAGGACTTGGTTCTTCAGGGTTGGGGGAACCTTGGACCCTGAAATAGGGAAGTGCGTATGGACGAACGAGCAACTTGCAACACCCGTCAAGAAGCTTCAGAAGTGTATCGCTGCAGCGCAGCAAGGGACGTTCATTCCTGACAGAGAGAATGACAAGCTGACGGAGGCCCTCGGGAATCCTGAGCACCCTGGACGGACACGAGGCACGCCAGGCTCCATTACGTGGAAGGTTTGGTTTCCCGGCGCAGGCTGTTACAAAACCTGAGAGATGAAGAGGAAACTGGAGCAGAGGGAAATGTAGAGGCTGAATGCAAGGGTAGAAAAGCTAGAGGAATAGAGAGCCAGCAAGCTGCCGGAGCTACCCAAGAAGCTACCCCGCAATCTCAAGGGAGAAGTAGCGTGGCTTCCACCGAGCTCGTTTAGCAGCCTGACTTCATAGCTCCTAGCTACCCGGCGGATGCTATCATAGAGGATCAACATTTCTAGCTTATGATGCAATTGCTGAACCTCAAAGTCAACGCGGCTGTCGGCTCTCTTGCACCTCCTCAACCCGACGGAACTTTTCACTGCCGTCTGATTCCACATGGCTATGGTGTTGTGATGGTGGATGAAGTAACGAAGGGATTTGAGGAGCTCGAGCTTGACCACCCTAAAGGTGAAGGGGGACTCGGCTGGGTCTTGCTCTAAAGACTCCATTTCTATGGTGGAAGGAGCATATCAAGCTTCCGAACTGGATGCCTCCGCCTCCTCCTCCTCCTCCGGCGAGTAAGGGCACTCCGCCGCATCCTCCTCCTCCTCCAGTGAGTGATCAGGGCACTCCACCTCCTTCTCCAGTTGCTCCGGCGCGTGAGGCCGGCACTCTGTCGTCTCCTTTGCCTCCTCTGGCGCATCCGAGTGAAGGAAGTATGCCCTAGAGGCAATACTAAAGTTGTTATTTATATTTCCTTATATCATGATAAATGTTTATTATTCATGCTAGAATGGTATTAACTGGAAACTTAGTACATGTGTGAATACATAGACAAACAAAGTGTCACTAGTATGCCTCTACTTGACTAGCTCGTTGAATCAAAGATGGTTAAGTTTCCTAACCATATACATGAGTTGTCATTTGATTAACGGGATCACATCATTAGAGAATGATGTGATTAACTTGACCCATTCTGTTAGCTTAGCATTTGATCGTTTAGTATATTGCCATTGCTTTCTTCATGACTTATACATGTTCCTATGACTATGAGATTATGCAACTCCCGAATACCGAAGGAACACTTTGTGTGCTACCAAACGTCACAAATAACTGGGTGATTATAAAAGTGCTCTACAGGTGTCGCCGATGGTACTTGTTGAGTTGGCATAGATCAAGATTAGGATTTGTCACTCCGATTGTTGGAGAGGTATCTCTAGGCCCTCTCGGTAATGCACATCACTATAAGCCTTGCAAGCAATGCAACTAATGAGTTAGTTGTGGGATGATGTATTATAGAACGAGTAAACAGACTTGCCAGTAATGAGATTTTGAACTAGGTATTGAGATACTGATGATCGAATCTCGGACAAGTAACATACCGATGACAAAGGGAACAACGTATGTTGTTATGCGGTTTGAGCGATAAAGATCTTCGTACAATATGTAGGAACCAATATGACCAGGTTCCGCTATTGGCTATTGACCAGAGATGAGTCTTGGTCATGTCTACATAGTTCTCAAACTCGTAGGGTCCGCACGCTTAACGTTCGATGACGATCGATATTATGAGTTTATGTGTTTAAGGTAGTTTGGAGTCCCGGATGTGATCACGGACATGACGAGGAGTCTTGAAATGGTCGAGACATAATTGATATATTGGACGGCTACATTCGGACACCACAAGGGTTTTGGGTGATCTCGGTGAAAACCAGAGTGCCGGAGGGGTTACCGGAACCCCCTGGGCTAATGGGCCTTGATGGGCCATAGTGGAGAGAGAGGGGCCGGCCAGGGCAGGCCGCACGCCCCCTCCCCTTGATTCCGAATAGGACAAGGAAGGGGGGTGCCCCCCTTGCCTTCCCCTCTTCCACTCCTTCCTTCCCCCTCCTTGTGGGACTAGGAAAGGGGAGTCCTACTCCCACTAGGAGGAGGACTCCTCCTCTTGGCGCGCCCTTCTAGGGCCGGCCGGCCTCCCCCCTTGCTCCTTTATATACGGGGGCAAGGGGCACCCCATGGACACACAAGTTGATCATTGATCTTTTAGCCGTGTGCGGTGCCCCCCTCGACCATAATCCACCTCGGTCATATCATAGGGGTTCTTAGGCGAAGCCCTGCGTCGGTAGCTTCATCAACACCGTCATCTCGCCATCGTGCTGACGGAACTC
Organism: Triticum dicoccoides; assembly: GCF_002162155.2. Lineage (NCBI taxonomy): Eukaryota > Viridiplantae > Streptophyta > Magnoliopsida > Poales > Poaceae > Triticum > Triticum dicoccoides. The sequence goes on along the minus strand of NC_041392.1, from coordinate 686,016,274 downwards.
TCCTTTGAAGCTCTACTAGATCCTGAGTTCGTGGGACGTCACCGAGCTGAATGTGTGCAGATTGCAGAGGTGCCGTACGTTCGGTACTAGGATCGGTCGATCGTGAAGACATAGAACTACATCAACCGCGTTGTCATAACGCTTCCGCTTACGGTCTACGAGGGTACGTGGATGACACTCTCCCCACTCGTTGCTATACATCACATTGATCTTGCGTGTGCGTTGGAATTTTTTGAAATTACTACGTTCCCCAACAGTGGCATCCGAGCCAGGTTTATGCGTAGATGTTATATGCACGAGTAGAACACAAAGGTGTTGTGGGCGTGGGTATATACATATTGCTTGCCGTCACTAGTTGATTCTTGATACATCGGCATTGTTGGATCAAGCGGCCCAGACCGACATTACGCGTACGCTTACGCGAGACTAGTTCTACCGACGTGCTTCGCACACAGGTGGCTAGTGGGTGTCTGTTTCTCCACCTTTAGTTGAATCAGATTCAATGAACATGGTTCTTTCTGAAGATCAAAAAGCAATCACTATACCACGTTGTGGTTTTTGATGCGTAGGTAAGAACGGTTCTTGATCAGCCCGTAGCGGCCACGTATAACTTGCAACAACAAAGTCGAGGATGTCTAACTTGTTTTTGGAGGGCATGTTGTGATGTGATAAGGTCAAGATATGATGCTAAATTTTATTGTATGAGATGATCATGTTTCGTAACATAGTTATCGGCAACTGGCACGAGCCATATGGTTGTCGCTTTATTGTATGAAATGCAATCGCCATGTAATTGCTTTATTATCACTAACTGGTAGCAATAGTCGTAGAAGCAATACTTGGCGAGACGACAATGATGCTTCGATGGAGATCAAGGTGTCAAGCCGGTGACGATGGTGATCATGATGGTGTTTTGGAGATGGTGATCAAAGGCACAAGATGATGATGGCCGTATCATATCACTTATATTGATTGCATGTGATGTTTATCCTTTATGCATCTTATCTTGCTTAGATCGATGGTAGCATTATAAGATGATCTCTCACTAAATTTCAAGGTATAAGTGTTCTCCCTGATTATTCACCGTTGCGAAAGTTCATCATGCCGAGACACCAGGCGATGATCGGGAGTGATAAGTTCTATGTTCACATACAACGGGTGCAAGCTAGTTTTGCACACGCAGAATACTCAAGTTAAACTTGACGAGCCTAGCATACGGAGATATGGCGTCGGAACAATGGAGACCGAAAGGTCGAGCGTGAATCATATAGTAGATATGATCAACATAGTGATGTTCACCATTGAAAACTACTCCATCTCACGTGATGATCAGACATGCTTTAGTTGATATGGATCACGTGATCACTTACATGATTAGAGGGATGTCTGTCTAAGTGGGAGTTCTTAAGTAATTTGATTAATTGAACTTTAATTTATGATGAACTTAGTACCTGATTGTATTTTGTATGTATATGTTGTTGTAGATAGATGGCCCGTGTTATTGTTTCGTTGAATTTTAATGTGTTCCTTGAGAAAGCAAAGTTGAAACATGATGATAGCAATTACACGGACTGGGTCCGTAACTTGAGGATTATCCTCATTGCTGTACATAAGAATTACATCCTGGAAGCACCGCTAGGTATACCACTCGTGCCGACAACTGCAGACATTGTGAATGCCTAGCAGTCGCGTGTTGATGACTACTCGATAGTTCAGCGTGCCATGCTTTATAGCTTAGAACCGGGACTTCAACGACGTTTTGAACGTCATGGAGCATATTAGATGTCCCAGGAGTTGAACTTAATATTTCAAGAAAATGCCCGGATTGAGAGATAAGAGGTCTCCAATAAGTTCTACAGCTGCAAAATGGAGGAGAATAGTTATGTCAGTGAACATATACTCAGAATGTCTGGGTACTACAATCACTTGATACAACTTGGAGTTAATCTTCCGGATGATAGTGTCATTGACAGAATTGTTCAATCATTGCCACCAGGCTACAAGAGCTTCGTGATGAACTATAATATGCAAGGGATGGATAAGACTACTCCCGAGCTCTTCGCGATGCTAAAGGCTGCGGAGGTAGAAATCAAGAAGGAGCATCAAGTGTTAATGGTCAACAAGACCACCAGTTTCAAGAAAAAGGGTAAAGGGAAGAAGGGGAACTTCAAGAAGAACGGCAAGCAAGTTGCTGCTCAAGTGAAGAAGCCGAAGTATGGACCTAAGCCTGAGACTGAGTGCTTCTACTGCAAAGGGACTGGTCACCGGAAGCGGAACTACCCCAAGTATTTGGCGGATAAGAAGGATGTTAGGGTGAACAAAGGTATATCTTATATACATGTTATTGATGTGTACCTTACTAATGCTCGCAGTAGCACCTGGGTATTTGATACTGGTTCCGTTGCATATCTGCAACTCGAAATAGGGACTACGGATTAGGCGAAGATTGGCTAAGGACGAGGTGACGATGCGCTTGGGAAATGGTTCCAAAGTCGATGTGATCGCAGTTGGCACGCTACCTCTACATCTACCTTCGTGATTAGTTTTAGACCTAAATAATTGTTATTTGGTGCCAGCGTTGAGCATGAACATTATATCTAGATCTTGTTTGATGCGAGACGGATACTCATTTAAATCTGAGAATAATTGTTGTTTATTTATATGAGTAAAGCGCATGAAGAAACTCCATTCTGATGGACTTTTGGAATCACTTGATTTTGAATCACTTGGTACTTGCGAACCATGCCTCATGGGCAAGATGACTAAAACGCCGTTCTCCGGAACAATGGAGCGAGCAACAGATTTGTTGGAAATCATACATACTGATGTATGTGGTCCGATGAATATAGAGGCTCGTGGCAGGTATCATTATTTTCTCACCTTCATAGATGATTAAAGCAGATATGGCCATATCTAATTGATGAAACACAAGTCTGAAACATTTGAAAATTGTCGGTGTATAAAAGTAGGGGCTCTTCTTTTAACCCCTTTACTTGTGCACGGGCAGTCAGAGCCGCGCGCCATGGCGACACTTAGTAGGGCAGAGGAGGGAAGCCAGAGAGAAGCCGAAACACGAGGCAACCAAGGCAATGCCCAGACCAGAAGCGCGGGAGAGCAAGAGGTCGAGGTGGACTCCCTCGGCAAGATCCTTGCCGAGGCAGCCTCCGCAACCCCGGAGTGAGCCACCCTTGAGCCCACGGGCTCCAACCCAACCAACTACATTGGGACCAAGGCTCGGGAGGCGCCTCTGTGGTGGCATGCGAATCTTTGTCAGGACTATAAACATGTGAGATCAGATGAGGACCAGAATGCGGCAACCCTCGGCGGGATCCTAGCCGAGGAAATCCACAAGACCCCCGGCAAGACCCTCGCCAGGGATGACTGCAACGCCATGGCAAGACCCTTGTCGGGCCCCCGGAAAGTCCCTTGCCAAGGGCATCAGCAGGGCCACTGCCAGGCCCGTGCCAGACAAGACTCCACCACCGTCCCCAAGCAGCTGCTGGCTCAACCAGCTGGGCAGGCACCCGCGTGGCGACGGGCGGTCTCTACACCGACTCAGCAAGCACCTGCGTGGCGGAATGCGACCCTTCATGAAGGCGCCACCACCGCGCCAGCTCAGCAGCCAGCCAACATGGCACCACGATGCCTCATCAGCTCGGACGCGTGTCGAGGCCAGGCGAGGCGGCTGCTACCTCTTGAGCACTGCGTTGGTTTTCCCTTGAATAGGAAAGGGTGGTGCAGTAAAGCAACGTAAGTATTTCCCTCAGTTTTTGAGAACCAAGGTATCAATCTAGTAGGAGACCACGTGCGAGTCACCTCGTACCTACACAAACAAATAAGAACCTCGCAACCAACGCGATAAAGGGGCTGCCAATCCCTTCACAGCTACTTGCAAGAGTGAGATCTGATAGAGATGATAATAATAAGATAAGTATTTTTGGTATTTTTATGATATAGATTGAAAGTAAAAGATAGAAAAATAAAGTAGATTGGAAACTTGTATGATGGAAAATAGACCCGGGGGCGATATGTTTCACTAGTGGCTTCTCTCAAGATAGCATAAGTATTTCGGTGGGTGAACAAATTACTGTCGAGCAATTGATAGAAAAGCGAATAATTATCAAAATATCTAGGTATGATCATGTATATAGGCATCACGTCCGCGACAAGTAGACCGACTCCTGCCAGCATCTACTACTATTACTCCACACATCGACCGCTATCCAGCATGCATCTAGAGTATTAAGTTCATAAGAACAGAGTAACGCCTTAAGCAAGATGACATGATGTAGAGGGATAAACTCATGCAATATGATGTAAACCCCATCTTTTTATCCTGGATGGCAACAATACAATACGTGTCGTTTCCCTTTTTGTCACTGCGATCGAGCACCGCAAGATTGAACCCAAAGCTAAGCACCGCAAGATCAATCTAGTAGGCCAAACCAAACAGATAATTCAAAGAGATTTGCAAAGATAAACCAATCATACATAAAGAATTCAGAGAAGATTCAAATATTGTTCATAGATAATCTAGATCATAAACCCACAATTCATCGGATCTCAACAAACACACCGCAAATGAAGATTACATCGAATAGATCTCCAAGAGAATCGAGGAGAACTTTGTATTGAGATCCAAAGAGAGAGAAGAAGCCATCTAGCTACTAGCTATGGACCCGAAGGTCTGAGGTAAACTACTCACACATCATCAGAGGGGCCATGGAGTTGACGTAGAGGCCCTCCGTGATCAATGCCCCCTCCAGCGGAGCTCCGGAAAAGGCCCCAAGATGGGATCTCTTGAGTAAAGAAGGTTGCGGCGGTGGAAATAGGGTTTCGTCACTAGTATAAAAAGGACCTAATGTGAGACACATTAGTGCCGGTTTGATTTTAGCCCGGTACTAATGGTACCATTAGTGCCGGTTCGAACGGCTATGCATTAATGCCGGTTCGTGTTGAACCTTTAGTACCGGTTCGTGCCACGAACCGGTACTAAAGGGGTGATGGCAGGCTGGCGTCAGGCCGGGGCCCCACGATCACCTTTAGTACCGGTTCGTGTCACAAGCCGGTACTAAAGGGCAAACCTTTAGTACCGGTTTGTGCCATGAACCGGTACTAAAGGGGTCTGACCTATAGTACCGGTTTGTGACACAAA
>NC_041392.1:686002522-686010876 GCF_002162155.2 Triticum dicoccoides | reverse complement strand
ATTTCAGTTCTGAAAAAATCAAAAGAAAATGATAAAAACTTCAAAAAATAAAATCCTTCCAGAGGTAGTTATATTACTACATCTACTAGTTAGGAAAATTTGAAAACTTAAATTTGGTCATGTTTGGCAAAAAGTGTAGGGAAAATGTAAAACGGCTATAACTTTTGCATATGATGTCGGAAAAAAACGTATAATATATCAAAAAATTCAGCACGAAAATCTACGGCCTGTTTGCAATTTTTTAGAATCCTCAAATTCCAAAACGAAAAAAAGATATGGTCAAATTTCAGTTTTTTTTAAAAATATTGGTTAAATCTGGTCAAACTACTTATTCAAGAAGTATTAATGTTACTACATAATTATTCAAGAATATTAGTGTTACTAAATAATTATTTCAATTTTTTATATTTTGGTCAAATCTGGTCAAACTATGGTTAAACTTATCCAAGAAATATTAGTGTTACTAAATAATTACTGTTTTTTAGAATAATAGTTTCAAACTCAAATGGTGAAACGTGTGACATAATGCTCAAGCTAAACTGCTGAGGGTTAAAAGGATTGACAGCTTACATTTGTCAGGAAAACAACAAGTGCAGACTTGGAATGTAGGGGGAATAGAACTCCAAAGTTAAGCGTGCTCAGGCTGGGGGAGTGAGAGGATGGGTGACCGGCCGGGAAGTCAGGCGATTTGGAATGAGTGATCCACACTTGAGCAGTTAAGAGAGGTGATTAGATACTAAATCATCAAATAATTCAGAAAAATTAAAAATCGAAAAAAAAATCAAATTTTTTTTCCAAAATTTTCAAAAAAAAATTAAAAAAAAACTTTAGTGCCGGTTGGTAACACCAACTCGTACTAAAGGTCCCCCATACCAGGGCGCGAGCTCACGCCACGTGGTGGCACTTTAGCGTCGGTTCGTGCCGAACCGGTACTAAAGGGGGGGGGGCTTTCGTGCCCACACTTTAGTGCCGGTTATGGAACCGGCACTAAAGGCCCTGACGAACCGGCGCTAAAGCTCCGTTTTCTACTAGTGCGTGGTGCTCCTGGATGTTTCCGGGGTATATGGATATATATATATATATATATATATATATATATATATATATATATATATATATATATATATATATATATATATATATAGGAGGAAGAAGTAGGTCGGTGGAGCAACGAGGGGCCCACGAGGGTGGAGGGCGCGCCCAGGGGGGCTGGGCGCGCCCCCTGCCTCGTGGCCTCCTCGATTGTTTCTTGACGTCCACTCCAAGTCTCCTGGATCACGTTTGTTCCAAAAATAACGTTTGGGTTGGGCCTCCGGTTAATAGGTTAGTCCCAAAATAATATAAAAGTGTAAAAATAAGCCCATTAACATAGCATGGAGCAATCAAAAATTATAGATACATTGGAGACGTATCAGCGGCGACGGCTGGGACGTGCTTCCCGGGTGTCCCTGATAAAGCAAGGGGGCACGTCGGCAGTGCATTAAATTCGTTTGTCCGATGGTCCCAGAAGATAGGCTTATCGACTATAGACCTTTCCACCTCATATGTGCCACTGTGGCAACCCCTTTTTCCTATAAAAGGAGGCCCGAGGAGACCAGGAGAGGGATTCGGCTTTTTTGGGCAAGTTGCACCCCGTAGCTAGCTCAAGAACACAAGAACAGTCAAATACATCCACCAAAGTAGGACTAGGGTATTACGCATCTTCGCGGCCCGAACCTAGGTAAACGATCCGTGTACTTCCTGTCAGACCCGTTCTTTGCACAACCTCGCGCTCGCGAACCATAGAAGTGATCCCACTGACCCCATAGGTGTCGTTTCCACCGACATCTTTGGCGCGCCAGGTAGGGCGCACAGTTGTGAAAATATGGTCTGATCAAAGTGCGGCTTCATTGTGGCCGTCGTTCCAAGGAAGAAGACGACCAAGCCGGACGACACCATCTGCAGATGCAGTGGACGCCCGTGCAACGACAGAAAAGCTAAGTCGTGCAAAACTTTAAGCAATTTCTTTTTATATATACGTTTATTGTCCTCGGAGGTCATGTCCTATGTACGGAAAACCTGCACGCAATGGGGCCCTACCTCTATTGGCAACGCTCTTGATCTATGTCGAGTCCGCTCAACAGCTCAAGCAACCGCGTCGAGATCGGCAGGGTAGCCTTCCGTAATCGGCAACGCTCTCAATTCTGACTTGAGTCAAGCTCGAAAGTTCGAGCGGCCGCGTTGAGAGCGGTAAGGTGGTTCGCCTAGCAGCAAGCATACCCGACAGGCTATTGGAGATCCGTCCTTGAGGCGCTGCAGCCTGGGTTATGCCCCGGCAAGCCTACCCGATTAACGTAGGGTGGACACACAAAGGGGGATCAAATAGGACAATAACATGCATCGTTTTCAAAGTACTACAGAGTTATATTACATCAATTGTTGCTGCAGTTTAACTAAAGATATAAATTCTCTTGGCCATGAACCTGCAGCGGCAATGAGAAACGGGGTGCCTAATCCCGGCGCTGGCCCTCCACCCTCTCGATTCCACCGATGCAGCTGATGATGGGCTTGATATGCTCCTTGAGCGTCGCGAGGTATGCATCCTCCGGCAAGCTCTCCAGTGCGGCGTCGAAGTTGAGGTTGGGGTTCCAGTGCGACACGTTGGTGAGAACCTTGGTCATGGCACCCCAGCAAAGCATCCAGGCCTCACCAGCCAGGGAGGCCGCCCGATTGTAGTGGAGCTGCTCCAGGGCCCTGACGACACCCACGAAGTAGATGGTCAGCTTGGCGCTGGGGCTCGCGTTATGCTCTGGGGTATACCTCACATTTGGCATCCCCATGGTAAGCAGCTGCATGGTGATCCTACCGGCGACGCCTTCGAGGCGCCCGATCCAGCGGTTCTCGCCTTCCACAAACTCCTTGTGGTTGGCGGCTTCATTCTTCCGCAGCTGCCTCTCAGCCTCCAGATCCTTGGTCAGGGTCTCCTCCCGGTCTTTGGCCTCTGAGAGCATCCCCTCGAGACCCTCTAGCTTCAGCTTGAGGTCCTTGATGGAGTTGTTAGCCTCAGAAAGCTGCCTAGCATTGTCGAGGACTGCGCCCTGCACCTCAACCAGGGCATCGTTGAGCGTGTCCTTCTCCTTGGACAGCTTCAGGACCTGATTTTTCAGCCTGTCCCGCTCCACCTCTAGCTCCTTCACTTTGTCGGCGTGAACCAGAGCCTGGGCATTGAGTGCCTCTCCATGCCTCTGCTCCAGCTCCCGGGTCCGCTGCACAACGAGTTTCTCCACCTCCTCATCCTTGCCACGGAGTGTTTCGGCAAGCTTCTCCTCACGCGCGGGAAGGTCCTCCTCCTGGGAGTTCAGCGAGGCCTGATGCTGGGCTCGAGCGGCCTCGGCTTCGAAGGCCAGGTTCTTCGCCATCACCTGGGCCTTCTCGATGTCGGCCCGCTTCATGGTGAGCTCCACCTCATGCTTGGCCAGCTCGTCCTTGGCGGCCTACAGCTCCTCGCAAGCTTGGCGGAACCAAGTTTGCGCCTCGGCGACGCGTCCCTTGAGGTCTGCCTCCGCCTTGTCCACCATTTCCATCCTGTACTTGGCCTTGTCCAGCCGGGTGCGGTGGATCGCTTGGAGCTTCCGAAAGCTGGCGCCCATGGCCTGGAGAAGCCGATCCTCCTGAGAACCATCGCCATCGGTGCTTGGCTCGTTGACGACCTCGAGCCCGGCGGCGGCAAGCACCTCCTCGTCGAACACCTCTCCCTTGATGGGCGCCTTGGAGCTCGACGCCCCTGGAAGGTGGGCCAAAAGGTCGTCGCTCACCTTTAGATACCTGCCGGAGCCAGAGGCAGCGGAGGAGGTAGGCTGGTCATCAACCACCTCCTCCTCGGCAGCGGACCTGCCAGCCTCCCCGGCAGGTCCCTTGCCGGCCTCCTCGACAGTAGCCCTGCCAGGCTCCCCGGCAGGCTCCTTGGCGGCACCCTCAGCAGCACCCTTGGTGGCCTCCTCGGTGAAGATCTTCTCGGCCTCCGCCTCAGCGGCCTTCGTGACATCCTCGATGATGGTGTCTATGTCCTCCTGGCCCGCCAACGGAGGATCTGGATATCGAGAAGGGGATGAAGCGAAGCCAAGACCAAGAATCAGTCAGAAGAAGAAAGGGCAGGGATGATGGGCAAATGATGTACCCGTGATGGGCTGGGAAGAAGTAGCCCCTTCCTCGCCAACATTTGGCGCTGAGGTGGTGTCGCCGGCGCCCAAGTTCTCCTCCTCCTCCTCCGTGTGCATGGGCTTGGTGCTTGACGCCCTTGCCGGGGACGCCTCTCAGGGCGGCGTGGTCGATGTGGGCGGCGCGCCGGGGGTGGGCCTCAGTGGCTCCTCCTGCTGCCGCCCGCCTCCTACGATCTCAGCAAGCTCAGCGCCAGTGACTCACACTACCCAACACACACATCGACGAGGGGCGAGTGGCGAACTTACGCTGGGGGCTGCTGTCCGGGCTACTCACCACCACCAGTGGCGCCCTTGAGGTGCCCGCCGAGGGTTGGCCGCCCGCCAAGGACCTGGCCCTCTTCACCCTCTCGGCCAGTGTCTCCGCATCCTAGCCAAGATGAAGACAGGTCAAGAAAAGAAGCACGGTCCGAAAGGACAAAGATGACAAAAGTCGAGGCACTTACTCATCCTTCGCTTCTTCTTCCGCTGCCTTCCTCTTCCTCCTCGAGCTAAGAGACCCGAGGTCGAAGAAGACCTCCGTGTCGTCACCTGCAGGAGGAGGGGAAGCAGGTGGAGTTGGGGAAGGGGCAGCTGCTTTCTTCTTCGCCACCGCGGCCTTCACCACCTTCCCCACCACCGCGGCCCTCGTCTGACGTGTCGGCGCCTTCGGGGTTTCTTGCGGCTGTGCGGCCCTGCCGGACCAGACCGGCTCTTCGGAGACGGCCCGCCGCAATACACACCCTTTCCTCGTGGCTTGGGGCTCGACAGCTTCCACCTTTCCTCGGATGGCTCGTCGTCATCTTCAATAAGAGGGGACCTAGTACCGGCGCTGCTGGCCTCCCCAGCAGACTCCGCCCACTGGGTGAGCTCTCTCTCCTCTTTGGCCGTCGCGGCTTTGTCCTGTACGCCGCCAGTGTTGCCGGCCTCCTTGGTGAGCTCCGCCTCCGCCGCCCTGGCGGCAATGTAGTCGAGCTCCGCCTGGGTGGTGTCCTGGACGAGCCGCAGCTCGTCGCGGACGTACTTCTCCTCCAGGGTGTCAAAGAACTCCTGCACTTGATTCTCCGGCGGCTCGACCCAATTTGGGACGAGGCCGTGCACGTTGAACTCCAGCATCATGGTGATGATGTCGTTTTGGCGTGACTTATTGCTCAGCGGGACAACCCCCACCGGCAACCCAAACAAGGGCCCCTTGGTGACCTTGCTGGCCTTCGCGGCCTTGCCGGACCTCTCGGCCTTGCCATCGCGGTTCACATCAAGCTGGAAGAGCCGCTGGCAGAAGTGGGCATGCCCCATCACCGTGAAGTTGTAGTCGAGGCTAAGGCGAAGCCTCATGATATCGACCGCATTCATGAAGAGCCAGGCCGGCCTCCCCTGGTTATGCAGCGGAGCGAATCAGCGAAGGATGAAATCCGCCCCGATCATCTCAAGGGTGAGCCCGGCCTCCGTGAGGCAAAGAATCCTGGTGGTAGCGACCGTAAGTTTCGTGTCGTCGGCATCGATATTGCTCCAATCGTTTCCGCGAACCGGCGGCGCCTGGCGAACCCGGCAGAATTCTTGTGGATCCTCCTCTTCAATCCAGCACCACCGGCCCCGCCACTCCTCCCACCTCTCCTTCTGAGCACCCTCCGGGTATGTCCCCTTGGACCTCGGGATCTAGGCGACACAACCGGAGATGGCGCCTCCCTTTTGGATCCGAGGGAAGAAGTAGTGGCGAAAGAGCGCCGTGTTTGGATGCACTCCGACGAAGCCCTCACAGAGATGGGCGAAAAGAGCCATGCACGCCACGACATTTGGGGTGAAATCCAGGAGGTGGAAGCCGAAAGTATGCAAGATGTCATTGAAGAAATCGGAGAAGGGGGGCAGAGGCCGCATGAAAAGTAATCGACGAAGAACGAATAACGATTCGGGGCGGCTTTGCCGCAATTGGCGGGGATGACACGTGTGGCAGGATGCCCCGTCGTTTCTCCCCCCATCTTGACCCCCCAAAGCGGTCTGAAGTTGTCTCGGAGGTGGTCCGCATCGACCATCGAGGGAAAGTAGGCGAGCTGCATCCGCCGCGCCGCCAACTCATTCTCCGGCGGCTTCGCCTGATACGTCTCCATCGTATCTACTTTCCAAACACTTTTGCCGTTGTTTTGGACTCTAACTTGCATGATTTGAATGGAACTAACCCGGACTAATGCTGTTTTCAGCAGAATTGCCATTGTGTTATTTTTGTGTGCAGAAATAAAAGTTCTCGGAATGACCTGAAAATCAACAGAGAATTATTTTGGAATATATAAAAAATACTGGAAGAAAGATCGACGTCAGGGGGACCACACCCTGTCCACGAGGGTGGGGGCGCGCCTTACCCCCCTGTGCGTGCCCCCTGCCTCGTGGGCCTCCTTACGCTCCACCGACCTCAACCTTGATTCCATATATTCACTTTCAGAGAGAAAAAAACCCGAGGAAAAGGATTCATCGCGTTATACGATACGGAGCCGCCGCCAAGCCCTAATCTCTCTCGGGAGGGATGATCTGGAGTCCGTTCGGGGCTCCGGAGAGGGGAATCCATCGCCATCGTCATCATCAACCTTCCACCATAACTAACTTCATGATGCTCACCGCCGTGCGTGAGTAATTCCATTGTAGGCTTCCTGGACGGTGATGGGTTGGATGCGATTTATCATGTAATCGAGTTAGTTTTGCTAGGGTTTGATCCCTAGTATCCACTAAGTTTTGAGTTTGATGTTGCTATGACTTTGCTATGCTTAATGCTTTTCACTAGGGCCCGAGTGACATGATTTCAGATCTGAACCTATTATGTTTTCATCAGTATATGAGAGTTCTTGATCCTATCTTGCAAGTCTATAGTCACCTATTATGTGTTTTGATCCGTTAACCCCGAAGTGAAAATAATCGGGATACTTACCGGTGATGACCATAGTTTGAGGAGTTCATGTATTCACTATGTGTTAATGCTTTGGTCTGGTACTCTATTAAAAGGAGGACTTAATATCCCTTAGTTTCCAATAGGACCCCGCTGCCACGGGAGGGTAGGACAAAAGATGTCATGCAAGTTCTTTTCCATAAGCACGTATGACTATATTCGGAATACATGCCTACATTACATTGATGAACTGGAGCTTGTTCTGTGTCACCCTAGATTATGGCTATTACATGATCGATCGCATTCGGCATAATTCTCCATCACTGATCCAATGCCTACGAGCTTTTCCTATATTTTTCTTCGCTTATTTACTTTTCCGTTGATACTGTTACAATCACTACAAAACTGAAAAAAATTACTTTTGCTACCGTTACCACTACTATCATATTACTTTGCTACTAAACACTTTGCTGCAGATATTAAGTTTCCAGGTGTGGTTGAGTTGACAACTCAGCTGCTAATACTTGAGAATATTCTTTGGCTCCCCTTGTGTCGAATCGATAAATTTGGGTGGAATACTCTACCCTCGAATTTTTTTGCAATCCCCTATACTTGTGGATTATCACCGCCCCTCCGGCGTCCTTGGCCGCTCCCTTGCCCTTGCTAGTCTTGGGTGCCATGGCAGCGAAAAGGTGGAAGGGAAAGGGAAGCGAAAACACGGCGACGGCGAGCGAGAGCAGGGGACTGAGGAGGAAGAAGGAAGGGACGGTGGTTCCGAGATTGGAGAAGACACAGGGGGTAAATGAGCAGCGTGCCCGCGGTCGTTCCTTTTTACCGGGAAGGTGCCGGCCACCTCTTTACCATGATGTGACGCATGCGTGCGGAAACCGCACCACACATGACCCACAAGTCACGCACGACCCTCCATGTTGCGCGTTCAACACAGGTCGAGGGGAAGCGCAGCGGACGAGAAGTTACTGTGGTAAAATCCGCCCCACCTGTGATACGTCTCCAACATATCTTTAATTTTTGATTGCTCCATGCTATATTATCTACTATTTTGGACATTATTGGGCTTTATTATCCACTTTTATATTATTTTTGGGACTAACCTATTAACCGGAGGCCCACCCAGAATTGTAGTTTTTTGCCTGTTTTAAGGTTTCGAAGAAAAGGAATATCAAACGGAGTCCAAACGGAATGAAACCTTCGGGAACGTGATTTTCTCATCGAATACAACTGAGGAGACTTAGACCCTATGTCAAGACAAGTAACATGAGGCCACGAGGTAGGGGGCGCGCCTACCC
>NC_041392.1:685991500-686002173 GCF_002162155.2 Triticum dicoccoides | reverse complement strand
CCCCAGACGCGCCCTCCACCCTCGTGGGCCCCCTGTTGCTCCATCGACGTACTTCTTCCTCCTACATATACCCACGTACCCCCAAACGATCGGGGATATTAAAGTTGTGCTAGTTGAGTAGTTGTGAATTTGAGAAATACTTGTGTTGAAGCTTGTGATTCCCGTAGCATGCATGTATAGTGAACCGTTATGTGATGAAGTCGGAGCATGATTATTTTTTTGATTGCCTTCCTTATGAGTGGCGGTCGGGGACGAGCGATGGTCTTTTCCTACCAATCTATCCCCCTAGGAGCATGCACGTAATACTTTGCTTTGATAACATGTAGATTTTTGCAATAAGTTTATGAGTTCTTTATGACTAATGTTGAGTCCATGGATTATACGCACTCTCACCCTTCCACCTTTGCTAGCCTCACTAATACCGCGCACCATTCGCCGGTATCATACACCCACCATATACCTTCCTCAAAACAGCCACCATACCTACCTATTATGGCATTTCCATAGCCATTACGAGATATATTGCCATGCAACTTTCCACCATTCTGTTTATGACACACTCCGTCATTGTCATATTGCTTACCATGGTCATGTAGTTGACATACTATTTGTGGCAAAGCCACCATTCATAATTCTTTCATACTTGTCACTCATGCATCATTGCATATCCCGGTACACCACCGGAGGCATTCATATAGAGTCATATTTTGTTCTAAGTATCGAGTTGTAATTGTTGAGTTGTAAGAAAAATAAAAGTGTGATGATCATCATTATTAGAGCATTGTCCCAGTGAGGAAAGGATGATGGAGACTATGATTCCCCCATAAGTCGTGATGAGACTCCGGACGAAAAAAAAGAGAAATAAAAGAGGCCATAAAAAGAGGCCATAAAAAGAGAAAAGGCCCAAATAAAAAATAGAAAAAAATGAGAGAAAAGTGAGAAGGGACAATGTTACTATCATTTTACCACACTTGTGCTTCAAAGTAGCACCATGATCTTCATAATAGAGAGTCTCTCATGTTATCACTTTCATATACTAGTGGGAATCTTTCATTATAGAACTTGCCTTGTATATTCCAATGATGGGCTCCCTCAAAATGCCCTAGGTGTTCATGAGCAAGCAAGTTGGATGCACACCCACTTAGTTTCTTTTTGAGTTTTCATATACTTATAGCTCTAGTGCATCCGTTGCATGGCAATCCCTACTCACTCACAGTGATATCTATTGATGGGCATCTCCATAGCCCGTTGATACGCCTAGTCGATATGAGACTATCTTCTCTCCTTTTTGTCTTCCCCACAACCACCACTCTATTCCACCTATAGTGCTATATCCATGGCTCACGCTCATGTATTGCGTGAAGATTGAAAAAGTTTTGAGAATGTCAAAAGTATGAAACAATTGCTTGGCTTGTCATCGGGGTTGTGCATGACTTAAATATTTTGTGTGGTGAAGATAGAGCATAGCCAGACTATATGATTTCGTAGGGATGAACTTTCTTTAGCCATGTTATTTTGAGAAGACATATTTGCTTTGTTAGTATGCTTGAAATATTATCATTTTTATGTCAATATGAACTTTTATCTTGAATCTTTCGGATCTGAATATTCATACCACAATTAAAAAGAATTACGTTAAAATTATGCCAAGTAGCACTCCGCATCAAAAATTCTGTTTTTATCATTTACCTACTCGAGGACAAGCAGGAGTTAAGCTTGGGGATGCTTGATACGTCTTGTTGGAAATATGCCCTAGAGGCAATAATAAATTGATTATTATTATATTTCCTTGTTCATGATAATCGTTTATTATCCATGCTAGAATTGTATTGATAGGAAACTCAGATACATGTGTGGATACATAGACAACACCATGTCCCTAGTAAGCCTCTAGTTGACTAGCTCGTTGATCAATAGATGGTTACGGTTTCCTGACCATGGAAATTGGATGTCATTGATAACGGGATCACATCATTAGGAGAATGATGTGATGGACAAGACCCAATCCTAAGCCTAGCACAAGATCGTGTAGTTCGTATGCTAAAGCTTTTCTAATGTCAAGTATCATTTCCTTAGACCATGAGATTGTGCAACTCCCGGGTACCGTAGGAGTGCTTTGGGTGTGCCAAACGTCACAACGTAACTGGGTGGCTATAAAGGTACACTACGGGTATCTCCGAAAGTGTCTGTTGGGTTGGCACGAATCGAGACTGGGATTTGTCACTCCGTGTGATGGAGAGGTATCTCTGGGCCCACTCGGTAGGACATCATCATAATGTGCACAATGTGATCAAGGATTTGATCACGGGATGATGTGTTACGAAACGAGTAAAGAGACTTGCCGGTAACGAGATTGAACAAGGTATCGGGATACCGACGAGCGAATCTCGGGCAAGTATCGTACCGCTAGACAAAGGGAATTGTATACGGGATTGATTAAGTCCTTGACATCGTGGTTCATCCGATGAGATCATCGTGGAACATGTGGGAGCCAACATGGGTATCCAGATCCCGCTGTTGGTTATTGACCGGAGAACGTCTCGGTCATGTCTGCATGTCTCCCGAACCCGTAGGGTCTACACACTTAAGGTTCGATGACGCTAGGGTTATAAAGGAAGTTTGTATGTGGTTACCGAATGTTGTTCGGAGTCCCGGATGAGATCCCGGACATCACGAGGAGTTCCGGAATGGTCTGGAGGTAAAGATTTATATATGGGAAGTCTTGTTTTGGTCACCGGACAAGTTTCGGGGTCACCGGTATTGTACCGGGACCACCGGAAGGGTCCCGAGGGTCCACCAGGTGGGGCCACCTGCCCCGGGGGCCCACATGGGCTGTAGGGGTGTGCGCCTTGGCCTATATGGGCCAAGGGCACCACCCCCAAGAGGCCCATGCGCCAAGAGATAAGGAAAGGAAGAGTCCTAAAGGGGGAAGGCACCTCTAAGGTGCCTTGGGAAGGAGGGACTCCTCCTAGCCGCACCCTTCCTTGGAGGAAGGGCCAAGGCTGCGCCCCCCCCCCCTTCTCCCTTGCCCCTATATATATGTGGGGGTGGGAGGGCAGCCATACCAATGTTCTGGTGCAGCCCTCCCCTTCTCCCAAGTACATCTCCTCTCCCGTGGTGCTTGGCGAAGCCCTGCAGGATTGCCACGCTCCTCCACCACCACGAGACCGTTGTGTTGCTGCTGGATGGAGTTTTTCTCAACCTCTCCCTCTCTCCTTGCTGGATAAAGGCGTGGGAGACATCGTCGGGATGTACGTGTGTTGAACGCGGAGGTGCCGTCCGTTTGGCACTAGGATCTCCAGTGATTTGGATCACGATGAGTACGACTCCAACAACCCCGTTCTCTTGAACGCTTCCGCATAGCGATCTACAAGGGTATGTAGATGCACTCTCCTTCCCCTCATTGCTAGATTACTCCATAGATTGATCTTGGTGATGCGTAGAAAATTTTGAATTTCTGCTACGTTCCCCAACAGTGGCATCATGAGCTAGGTCTATGCGTAGTTTCTATGCACGAGTAGAACACAAAGTAGTTGTGGGCGTTGATTTTGTTCAATATGCTTGCCGTTACTAGTCTTATCTTGATTCGGTGGCATCGTGGGATGAAGCGGCCCGGACCAACCTTACACGTATGCTTACATGAGACCGGTTCCATCGACTGACATGCACTAGTTGCATTAGGTGGCTGGCGGGTGTCTGTCTCTCCCACTTTAGTTGGATCGGATTCAATGAAAAGGGTCCTTATGAAGGGTAAATAGAAATTGGCATATCACGTTGTGGTTTTTGCGTAGGTAAGAAACGTTCTTGCTAGAAAACCATAGCAGCCACATAAAACATGCAAACAACAATTAGACGACGTCTAACTTGTTTTTGCAGGGTATGCTATGTGATGTGATATGGCCAAAAGGATGTGATGTATGAGATTGATCATGTTCTTGTAATAGGAATCATGACTTGCATGTCGATGAGTATGACAACCGGCAGGAGCCATAGGAGTTGTCTTAATTTATTTATGACCTGCGTGTCAACATAAACATCATGTAATTACTTTACTTTATTGCTAACCGTTAGCTGTAGTAGTAGAAGTAATAAGTTGGCGAGACAACTTCATGAAGACACAATGATAGAGATCATGATGATGGAGATCATGGTGTCATGCCGGTGACGATGATGATCATGGAGCCCCGAAGATGGAGATCAAAAGGAGCAATATGATATTGGCCATATCATGTCACTATTTGATTGCATGTGATGTTTATCATGTTTATACATCTTATTTGCTTAGAACGACGGTAGTAAATAAGATGATCCCTCATTAAAATTTCAAGAAGGTGTTCCCCCTAACTGTGCACCGTTGCGACAGTTCGTTGTTTCAAAGCACGATGTGATGATCGGGTTTTTGATTCCAACGTTCACATACAACGGGTGTAAGACAGATTTACACATGCAAACACTTAGGTTGACTTGACGAGCCTAGCATGTGTACAGACATGGGCTGGGAACACAGAAGAACAAAAGGTCGAGCATGAGTCGTATGGTAGATACGATCAGCATGAAGATGTTCACCGATGTTGACTAGTCCGTCTCACGTGATGATCGGACACGGCCTAGTTGACTCGGATCATGTAATCACTTAGATGACTAGAGGGATGTCTATCTGAGTGGGAGTTCATAAGATGAACTTAATTATCCTGAACATAGTCAAAAGATCTTTGCAAATTATGTCATAGCTCGCGCTTCAGTTCTACGTTTTAGATATGTTCCTAGAGAAAATTTAGTTGAAAGTTGATAGTAGTAATTATGCGGACTAGGTCCGTAAACTGAGGTTTGTCCTCATTGCTTCTAAGAAGGCTTATGTCCTTAATGCACCGCTCAGTGTGCCGAACCTCGAACGTCATCTGTGGATGTTGCGAACATCTGACATACACATTTTGATAACTACGTGATAGTTCAGTTAAACGGCTTAGAGTTGAGGCACCGAAGACGTTTTGAAACGTCGCGAAACATATGAGATGTTTCGAGGGCTGAAATTGGGATTTCAGGCTCGTGCCCACGTCAAGAGGTATAAGACCTCCGACGATTTTCTTAGCCTGCAAACTAAGGGAGAAAAGCTCAATTGTTGAACTTGTGCTCAGATTGTCTGAGTACAACAATCGCTTGAATCGAGTGGGAGTTGATCTTCCAGATGAAATAGTGATGGTTCTCCATAGTCATTACCACCAAGCTGCTTGAGCTTCGTGATGAGCTATAATATATCAGGGACATATATGATGATCCTTGAGATATTCGCGATGTTTGACACCACAAAAGTAGAGATCAAGAAGGAGCATCAATTGTTGATGGTTGGTGAAACCACTAGTTTCAAGAAGGGCAAGGGCAAAAAGGGATGCTTCATGAAATGGCAAATCAGCTGCTGCTCTAGTGAAGAAACCCAAGGTTGAACCCAAACCCCAGACTAAGTGCTTCTGTAATAAAGGGAACAACCACTGGAGCAGAATTACCCTAGATACTTGGTAGATAAGAAGGCTGGCAAGGTCGATAGAAGTATATTGGATATACATTGTGTTAATGTGTACTTTACTAGTAATCCTAGTAGCACCAGGGTATTAGATACCGGTTCGGTTGCTAAGTGTTAGTAACTCGAAACAAAAGGCTACGGAATAAACGGAGACTAGCTAAAGGTGAGCTGACGATATGTGTTGGAAGTGTTTCCAGGGTTGATATGATCAAGCATCGCACGCTCCCTCTACCATCGAGATTGGTATTAAAACCTAAATAATTGTTATTTGGTGTTTGCGTTGAGCATAGACATGATTAGATTATGTCTATCGCAATACGATTATTCATTTAAAGAGAATAATGGTTACTCTGTTTATTTGAATAATACCTTCAAATGGTCTTACACCCGAAATGAATGGTTTATTGAATCTCGATCGTAGTGATACACATGTTCATGCCAAAAGATATAAGATAGTAATGATAGTATGACCTACTTGTGGCACTGCCACTTAAGTCATATCGATATAAAACGCATGAAGAGGCTCCATGTTGATGGATCTTTTGGACTCACTCGTTTTTTGAAAAGTTTGAGGCATGCGAACCATGTCCATTGGTGTATATGCATGAAGAAACTCCATGCGAATGGACCGTTTGAACTCACTTGATTTTGAATCACTTGAGACATGCAAATCATACCACATGGGCAAGATGACTGAAAGCCTCGGTTTAAGTAAAATGGAACTAGAAAGAAACTTGTTGGAAGTAATACATTTTGATGTGTGCAGTCCAATGAGTGCTGAGGCATGTAGTGGATATCGTTATGTTCTTACTTCACAGATGATTTGAGTAGATGTTGAGTATATTTACTTGATGAATCATGAGTCTGAATTATTGAAAGGTTCAAGTAATTTCAGGGTGAAGTTGAAAGATCGTCGTGACAAGAGGATAAAAGATCTATGATATGATCATAGAGATGAATATCTGAATTACGAGTTTGGCACAGAATTAAGACATTGTGGAAATTGTTTCACAACTGATACAGCCTGGAACACCATAGTGTGATGGTGTGTCTGAACATCATAACTGCACCCTATTGGATATGATGCATACCATGATGTCTCTTATCAAATTACCACGATAGTTTATGGGTTAGGCATTAGAGACAACCACATTCACTTTAAAAGGGGCACCACGTAATTCCGATGAGATGACATCGTGTGAACTATGGTTTAGGGAAACCTAAGCTGTCATTCCTTAAAAGTTTGGGGCTGCGACGCTTATGTGAAAAAGTTTCAGGCTGATAAGCTCGAACCCAAAGCGGATAAATGCATCTTCATAGGACACCCAAAACAGTTGGGTATACCTCCTATCTCAGATTCGAAAGCAATAAGGGATTGTTTCTAGAATCGGGTCCTTTCTCGAGGAAAAGTTTCTCTCGAAAGAATTGAGTGGGAGGATGGTGGAGACTTGATGAGGTTATTGAACCGTCTCTTCAACTAGTGTGTGGCAGGGCACAGGAAGTTGTTCCTGTGGCACCTACAACAATTGAAGTGGAAGCTTATGATAGTGATCATGAAACTTCAGATCAAGTCACTACCAAACCTCGTGGGATGACAAGGATGCGTACTACTTCAGAGTGGTACGTAATCCTGTCTTGGAAGTCATGTTGCTAGACAACAATGAACCTACGAGCTATGGAGAAGCGATGGTGGGCCCGGATTCCGATAAATGGCTCGAGGCCATAAAATCCGAGAGAGGATCCATGTATGGAAACAAAGTGTAGACTTTGACAGAACAGATCGATGGTCATAAGGCTGTTGAGTGCAGATGGATTTTAAAAGGAAGACGGACAATGATGGTAAATGTCACCATTAAGAAAGCTCGACTTGTCGTTAAGATGTTTTCCGACAAGTTCAAAGAGTTGACTACGATGAGACTTTCTCACTCGTAGCGATGCTAAGAGTCTGTAGGAATTATATTAGTGATTACTGCATTATTTATGAAATATTGCAGATAGGATGTCAAAACATTGTTTCCTCGACATTTTTGAGGAAAGGTTGTATGTGATACAAACCGGAAGGTTTTGTCAATCCTGAAAGATGCTAATAAGTATGCAAAGCTCCAGCAATCCTTCTAAGGACTGGAGTAAACATCTCGGAGTTGGAATGTATGCTTTGATGATATGATCAAAGATTTTGGGTATATACAAAGTTTATGAGAAACTTGTATTTCCAAAGAAGTGAGTGGGAGCACTATAGAATTTCTGATGAGTATATGTTGTTGACATATTATGGATCAGAAATGACGTAGAATTTCTAGAAAGCATATAGTGTTTTTCAATGGAAATCCTAGATCAAGCTACTTGAACATTGAGCATCAAGATCTATAAGGATAGATCAAAACGCTTAATGGTACTTTCAAATGAGCACATACCTTGACATGATCTTGAAGGTGTTCAAGATGGATCAGTTAAAGAAGGAGTTCTTGCCTGAGTTGTAAGGTATGAAGTTAAGACTTAAAGCTCGACCACGGCAGAATAGAGAGAAAGGACGAAGGTCGTCCCCTATGCTTAAGACATAGGCTCTACAGTATGCTATGCTGTGTACCGCACCTGAAATGTGCCTTGCCATGAGTCAGTCAAGGGGTACAAGAGTGATCCAAGAATGGATCACAAGACAGCGGTCAAAGTTATCCTTAGTAACTAGTGGACTAAGGAATTTTCTCGATTATGGAGGTGGTAAAAGAGTTCGTCGTAAAGGGTTACGTCGATGCAAGCTTAACACCTATCCGGATAGCTCTAAGTAGTGATACCGGATACGTATAATGGAGCAACAATTTAGAATAGCTCCAATTAGAACAGTTATTTGAAATGGCTCCAAATATAGCGTAGTAGCTGCATCTACAAGATGACATAGAGATTTGCGAAGTACATACGGATCTGAAAGATTTAGACCCGTTGACTATAACCTCTCTCACAAGCATAACATGATTAAACCCAGAACTCATCGAGTGTTAATCACATGGTAAATGTGAACTAGATTATTGACTCTAGTAAACTCTTTGGGTGTTAGTCACATGGGGATGTGACCTTGAGTGTTAATCACATATCGATGTGAACTAGATTATTCACTCTAGTGCAAGTGGGAGACTGTTGGAAATATGCCCTAGAGGCAATAATAAATTGATTATTATTATATTTCCTTGTTCATGATAATCGTTTATTATCCATGCTAGAATTGTATTGATAGGAAACTCAGATACATGTGTGGATACATAGACAACACCATGTCCCTAGTAAGCCTCTAGTTGACTAGCTCGTTGATCAATAGATGGTTACGGTTTCCTGACCATGGGCATTGGATGTCGTTGATAACGAGATCACATCACTAGGAGAATGATGTGATGGACAAGACCCAATCCTAAGCCTAGCACAAGATCATGTAGTTCGTATGCTAAAGCTTTTCTAATGTCAAGTATCATTTCCTTAGACCATGAGATTGTGCAACTCCCGGATACCGTAGGAGTGCTTTGGGTGTGCCAAACGTCACAACGTAACTGGGTGGCTACAAAGGTACACTACGGGTATCTCCAAAAGTGTCTGTTGGGTTGGCACGAATCGAGACTGGGATTTGTCACTCCGTGTGACGGAGAGGTATCTCTGGGCCCACTTGGTAGGACATCATCATAATGTGCACAATGTGATCAAGGAGTTGATCACGGGATGATGTGTTACGAAACGAGTAAAGAGACTTGCCGGTAACGAGATTGAACAAGGTATCGGGATACCGACGATCGAATCTCGGGCAAGTATCGTACCGCTAGACAAAGGGAATTGTATACGGGATTGATTAAGTCCTTGACATCGTGGTTCATCCGATGAGATCATCGTGGAACATGTGGGAGCCAACATGGGTATCCAGATCCCGCTGTTGGTTATTGACCGGAGAACGTCTCGGTCATGTCTGCATGTCTCCCGAACCCGTAGGGTCTACACACTTAAGGTTCGATGACGCTAGGGTTATAAAGGAAGTTTGTATGTGGTTACCGAATGTTGTTCGGAGTCTCGGATGAGATCCCGGACGTCACGAGGAGTTCCGGAATGGTCCAGAGGTAAAGATTTATATATGGGAAGTCCTGTTTTCGTCACCGGACAAGTTTCGGGGTCACCGGTATTGTACCGGGACCACCGGAAGGGTCCCGGGGGTCCACCGGGTGGGGCCACCTGCCCCAGGGGGCCACATGGGCTGTAGGGGTGTGCGCCTTGGCCTATATGGGCCAATGGCACCAGCCCCAAGAGGCCCATGCGCCAAGAGATAAGGAAAGGAAGAGTCCTAAAAAGGGAAGGCACCTTCGAGGTGCCTTGGGGAGGAGGGACTCCTCCTAGCCGCACCCTTCCTTGGAGGAAGGGCCAAGGCTGCGCCTCCCCCCTTCTCCCTTCCCCCTATATATATGTGGGGGTGGGAGGGCAGCCATACCAATGTTCTGGTGCAGCCCTCCCCTTCTCCCAAGTAATTCTCCTCTCCCGTGGTGCTTGGCGAAGCCCTGCAGGATTGCCACGCTCCTCCACCACCACCACACTGTTGTGCTACTGCTGGATGGAGTCTTCCTCAACCTCTCCCTCTCTCCTTGCTGGATCAAGGCGTGGGAGACATCGTCGGGCTATACGTGTGTTGAACGCGGAGGTGCCGTCCGTTCGGCACTAGGATCTCCAGTGATTTGGATCACGATGAGTACGACTCCATCAACCCCGTTCTCTTGAACGCTTCCGCATAGCGATCTACAAGGGTATGTAGATGCACTCTCCTTCCCCTCGTCGCTAGATTACTCCATAGATTGATCTTGGTGATGCGTAGAAAACTTTGAATTTATGTTACGTTCCCCAACACGTCTCCAACGTATCTATAATTTTTGATTGCTCCATGCTATATTATCTACTGTTTTGGACATTATTGGGCTTTACTATCCACTTTTATATTATTTTTGGGACTAACCTAACCGGAGGCCCAGCCCAGAATTGTTGTTTTTTGCTTGTTTTAGGGTTTCGAAGAAAAGGAATATCAAACGGAGTCCAAACGGAATGAAACCTTCGAGAACGTGATTTTCTCATCGAATACAACTCTGGAGACTTAGACCCTACGTCAAGACAGGTAACAGGAGGCCACGAGGTAGGGGGC
>NC_041392.1:685962605-685991226 GCF_002162155.2 Triticum dicoccoides | reverse complement strand
GTACTTCTTCCTCCTATATATACCCACGTACCCCCAAACAATCAGATACGGAGCCAAAACCCTAATTCCACCACCGTAACTTTCTGTATCCACGAGATCCCATGTTGGGGCCTGTTCCGGAGCTCCGCCGGAGGGGGCATCGATCACGGAGGGCTTCTTCATCAACACCATAGCCCCTCCGATGAAGTGTGAGTAGTTTACCTCAGACCTACGGGTCCATAGTTAGTAGCTAGATGGCTTCTTCTCTCTTTTTGGATCTCAATACAATGTTCTCCCCTTCTCTTGTGGAGATCTATTCGATGTAATCTTCTTTTTGCGGTGTGTTTGTTGAAACCGATGAATTGTGGGTTTATGATCAAGTCTATCTATGAATAATATTTGAATCTTCTCTGAATTCTTTTATGTATGATTGGTTATCTTTGCAAGTCTCTTCGAATTATCAGTTTGGTTTGGCCTACTGGATTGATCTTTCTTGCAATGGGAGAAGTGCTTAGGTATGGGTTCAATCTTGCGGTGTCCTTTCCCAGTGACAGTAAGGGCAGCAAGGCACGTATTGTATTATTGCCATCGAGGATAACAAGATGGGGTTTTCTTCATATTGCATGAGTCTATCCCTCTACATCATGTCATGTTGCTTAAGGCGTTACTCTCTTTTTAACTTAATACTCTAGATGCATGCTGGATAGCGGTCGATGAGTGGAGTAATAGTAGTAGATGCAGGCAGGAGTCGGTCTACTTGTCTCGGACGTGATGCATATATACATGATCATACCTAGATATTCTCATAACTATGCTCAATTCTGTCAATTGCTCAACAGTAATTTGTTCACCCATCGTAGAGTACTTATGCTCTCGAGAGAAGCCACTAGTGAAACCTATGGCCCCTGGGTCTATCTTTATCATATCAATCTACTACTACTTAGTTATTTACTTTGCCTTTATTTTACTTTGCATCTTTATCACAAAAATGCCAAAAATATTATCTTATCATATCTATGAGATCTCACTCTCGTAAGTGGCCCTATAGAGATTGACAACCCCTATTTGCGTTGGTTGCGAGGATTTATTTGTTTTGTGCAGGTGCGAGGGACTCGCGCGTAGCCTCCTACTAGATTGATACCTTGGTTCTCAAAACCTGAGGGAAATACTTACGATACTTTGCTACATCATCCCTTCCTCTTCGGGGAAAACCAACGCAGTGCTAAAAGAGGTAGCAACCTGCCCGCGCACAGTTCTGGGCCTAGCCTAACAACATGGCGCGCTTTTGTGTGGCCCAGGCCCGGGGTCTCCTGTCGGTGTACAAAAGTAGGGGCTCTTCTTTTGAGCCCTTTACTTGTGCACGGGCAGTCAGAGTCGTGCACCACGGCCACACTTAGTAGGGCAGACGAGGGAAGCCGGAGAGAAGCCGTAACACGAGGCAGCAAAGGCAACGCCTAGACCAGAAGCGCGGGAGAGCAAGAGGGCGAGGTGGACTCCCTCCGCAATATCCTTGCCGAGGCAGCCTCCTCAGCCCCGGCAAGAGCCTTGCTGGGGCAATTTGCTCGATGCTAGCGGAGTGAGCCACCCTTGAGCCCACAGGCTCCAACCCAACCAACTACATTGGAACCAAGGCTCGGGAGGCGCCTCTGTGGTGGCATGCAAATCTTTGTCAAGACCATAAACATGTGAGATCAGATGAGGACCAGAAGACGGCGACCCTCGGCGGGATCCTAGCCGAGGAAATCCACAAGACCCTGATGTCTACTACACAATCTTCTTCTTGTAGACGTTGCTGGGCCTCCAAGTGCGGAGGTTTGTAGGACAGTAGCAAATTTCCCTCAAGTGGATGACCTAAGGTTTATCAATCCGTGGGAGGTGTAGGATGATGATGGTCTCTGTCAAACAACCCTGCAACCAAATAACAAAGAGTCTCTTGTGTCCCCAACACACCCAATACAATGGTCAATTGTATAGGTGCACTAGATTTGCAAAGAGATGGTGATACAAGTGCAATACGGATAGTAGATAATGGTTCTTGTAATCTGAAAATATAAAAACAGCAAGGTAGCAAGTGGTAAAAGTGAGCACAAACGGTATTGCAATGTGTTGAAACAAGTCCTAGGGTTCATACTTTCACTAGTGCAAGTTGTCTCAACAATTATAACATAATTGGATCATATAACTATCCCTCAACATGCAACAAAGAGTCACTCCAAAGTCACTAATAGTGGAGAACAAACGAAGAGATTATTGTAGGGTACGAAACCACCTCAAAGTTATCCTTTCTAATCGATGTATTCAAGAGTCCGTAGTAAAATAACATGATGCTATTCTTTCCGTTCAATCTATCAGAGAGTTCGTACTAGAATAACACCTTAAGACACAAATTAACCAAAACCCTAATGCCACCTAGATACTCCAATGTCACCTCAAGTATCCTTGGGTATGATTACACGATATGCATCACACAATCTCCAATTCATCTATTCAACCAACACAAAGAACTTCAAAGAGTACCCCAAAGTTTCTACCGGAGAGTCAAGACAAAAACATGTGCCAACCCCTACGCATAAGTTCATGAGGTCACGGAACTTGCTAGTTGATCACCAAAACATACATCAAGTGGATCACGTGATATCCCATTGTCACCATAGATAAGCACATGCAAGA
The DNA here is from genome assembly GCF_002162155.2 of Triticum dicoccoides. Classification (NCBI taxonomy): domain Eukaryota; kingdom Viridiplantae; phylum Streptophyta; class Magnoliopsida; order Poales; family Poaceae; genus Triticum; species Triticum dicoccoides. The sequence goes on along the minus strand of NC_041392.1, from coordinate 685,988,577 downwards.
CATACATCAAGTGTTCTCAAATCCTTAAAGACTCAATCCGATAAGATAACTTCAAAAGGAAAACTCAATTCATCAAAAGAGAGTAGAGGGGGAGAAACATCATAAGATCCAAATATAATAGCAAAGCTCGCGACACATCAAGATCGTGCTGACTCAAGAACACGAGAGAGAGAGAGAGAGAGAGATCAAACACATAGCTACTGGTACATACCCTCAGCCCCGAGGGTGAACTACTCCCTGCTCGTCATGGAGAGCGCCGGGATGAGGAAGATGGCCACCGGTGAGGGATTCCCCCCTCCGGCAGGGTGCCGGAATAGGGTCCCGATTGGTTTTTGGTGGCTACAGAGGCTTACAATGGTGGAACTCCCGATCTATTCTACTCCCCGATGTTTTTAGGGTATATTGATATATATATAGGCGAAAGATGTTGGTCAGGGGAGCCACGAGGGGCCTACGAGGGTGGGGGCGCGCCCAGGGGGGCAGGCGCGCCTTCCTGCCTCGTGGCCACCTTGAAGCTTCCTTGACTTCAACTCCAAGTCTCCTGGATCACGTTCGTTCCAAAAATCATGCTCCCGAAGGTTTCATTCTGTTTGGACTCCATTTGATATTTCTTTTCTGCGAAACACTGGAACAAGGGAAAAAATAGAAACTGGCACTGGGCTCTGGGCTCTGGTTAATAGGTTAGTCCAAAAATAATATAAAAGTGCATAATAAAGCCCATGAACATCCAAAACAGATAATATAATAGCATGGAACAATCAAAAATTATAGATACGTTGGAGACATATCAAGCATCCCCAAGCTTAATTCCTGCTCGTCCTCGAGTAGGTAAATGATAAAAACAGAATTTTCGATGTGGAATTCTACTTAGCATAATTTTCAATGTAACCCGCTTAATTATGGTATGAATATTCAGATCCGACAGATTCAAGATAAAAGTTTAATATTGACATAAAAGTAATAATACTTCAAGCATACTAACTAAGCAATTATGTCTTCTCAAAATAACATGGCCAAAGAAAGTTCATCCCTACAAAATTATATAGTTTGGTCATGCTCCATTTTTGTCACACAAGAATGCTCTTATCATGCACAACCCTGATGACAAGCCAAGCAATTGTTTCATACTTTAGTAATCTCAAAAAAAATCAAATTTCACGCAATACATCAGCGTGATCCATGGATCACTAGTAGAAAAAGGGTCAAACGTGAAGCACATTAGTTCCGGTTTGTATTTGAGCCGGCACTAATGTATACATTAGTGCCGGTTCCAACGGCTAGCCGGGCCGCTTTCATTAGTACCAGTTCGTGGCGAACCTTTAGCACCGGTTCGTGCCACGAACCGGTACTAATGAGAGTGGTGGCAGGATGTTGTCAGCCAGGTGCCCCTCTAGCCCCTTTAGAACCGGTTCTTGGCACGAACCGGTACTAAAGGTCGTCCTACATAAACCCTTCGTCCACCCGAGCTCGCTCTGTTCTTCCCCTTTCCCCTCTCCTCTCTGTTCTTCCCCTCTTCCTCTCGACCCAAGAAAAAGGAAAGATACGGAAGCGAATGCATCGTACGATGAGCCAAAGCGGCACCTAGTTCTTTCTGGGAAGAGAAACATCGTGGGAGTGGATGACAAGATAGACAAGTCAGAATATTATGAAAAGTTTGATGAAATTGCTCCATTCACAGTGAATATTGACCCGAGCAACCCGTTAAATGATGAAGATTTTCCATGGCTACGACGCAAAAGGACACTCGTGAAGAAAAAGTTTCACACCCAAAGATCTGGGATGTGATCGGCTTAACTATCATCACTTTCTTTTGTGTTTCACACCCAGGAGGGAATCTCTGTAATAGTTAGGGTAGCTAGTTATGTGTTTTGGCATTTGAAATGAGAAGAAATTTTATGTGCAAGCAAATTCTTTCATGCATTTACTGATTTTTTCACCTAAATGACCCTGAAATTGAAAAGCATTTCAAATGAACTCAGAAAAGGATGAAAGTTGGCATGGTATCATAATTTCACCGACATAGCATGTGCAAAAAAGTAGAGAGGGTTACCGCAAAAACTGGATGCACTTCGTGTACAAAATGGACAATCTGTTTCGAAGTATCAGGGTTTCAGACGAAAACTCATCCGTTACAAAGGCATTTCATTTTTTAAATAACCTAAGCATTACCAAATTGAATATAATGATAAAACACACTAATATTAAACATAAGAAAAAAGAATCACTGAAAAATCTATTTTCAAAGTTAAGTTATTCACAAAAATAAATAAAGCAAAAAAAAAGAAAAAAAGCCCACCTACTGGGCCACAGCGGCCTGCACACGACTAGAAACCCAAATTCAATTTGGGTCAGGATGCAGGCCCGCTAGCCCAGTAGGCCCAACAGGGCATCGCAGAAGAGGTAGGCCCAGAAGGCCTGCTTAAGAGAGGAGCTCGAGACAGCAGCGACGGCAGGGCTTATAAGCAGGTGCGAGTGCCCCTCGGCTAGCGAGGTGGGACTAAACTTTTGTGCCCCTCGCCTGGCAGTGCACACCCTTTAGTACCGGGTCGTGGCACCAACCGGTACTAAAGGGGGGCCTTTAGTACCGGTTGGTTCCACGAACCGGTACTAAAGGGGGGTGCTTCCCGCCGCTTGGCCTGGCCAAAACAGGCCTTTAGTACCGGTTGGTGGCTCCAACCGGTACTAAAGGTGCCTTCTATATATACATCACTTCAAAAAAATTCATTCTCCCTCTGTTTCTTCCCGATCAATCGACGCCGTCGCCGCCCCTGTCTACGCCGCCCCCGTCGCACGCCGTTGCCGTCGCCGCCCCCATCCTCGTCGCCGCCCTCATCCCCGTCGCCGCCCCTGTCCCCGTCGCCGCCCTCGTCTCCGTCGCTGCCCCGGGCCCGTCCCCGTCGCGCCGTCCCCGCGTCGCCGGCCCGTCACGCCCCGGCCCGTCGCCGCCCCGGCCCGTCGCCTCACCGTCACCGTCGCCCCGCTGTGAGCTCTCCCCTCTAACCCCTCTCCCTCGCCCCCGGTGGCCACCATGGGCGCCGCCCCTCCCCGAGCCCATACACACACACAAGCATGATGAACACACACACACACACACATTTCCTTAAGTTAATTAGTATATATGTATTTTGTATGTTTAATTAGTTTAGATTTTTCAAATTATTATTTTTTCACTAGTATATATGTATGAATGCATGTTAGATGGATATAATTAGTGTTTACTTAGTATGGAATTTTTTTATAATGTTGTTTTTCTGTTTTTAATGGATGTATAGAAGTTGTTTTTTTCTTTTTTTAGTGTTAGATGCTTAATTAGTATGAAATAGCATATAGAATTTTGACATATGCAATGATAGCATAATTAGTGTTACATTTGCATATAGTATTTGTTGTCGACGATGCCCGGCCCGCATCCTCGCCGTCGACCCGTTCGCGACGACGTCCTCCTTCAGAGGACCCATGTCCGGGACTGGGCTCCGCCGGGCTGGCACTGGGAGGTGCTACCTTCAGGGGCGCGACACTTGGTGAGGAACCCGGCCCCGGGTCCTGTCGTCGACCCTCATCTCCTTTGGTGGCATTCGCGTGGGCCACTTTCGGTGCGGAGGGAGCCGGCCCCGCCGGAGGTGGTACGTCGCCGTGTCAGGGAGGAGGACGAGCACGTCCATCGCTATATGGCTGCTATGGACGTCAGGTTCTCCAATACCTGGCAGGTTCTTTGGGGAGATCACCCGAGCTATGATCCAGTGATGGTTCCTTCACTTTGGTTGTCCACCGCCTAGATTACTCTCTAGTATTCAATCTTTATTAGCTAGCTAGCTAGCTAGTGATGTATTCGATATATAATATTCGAGATGATTTATTCGAGATTATATATATTATTTGAGACGATCAAGATTGTATCTACTATTCGAGACGATGTATTCGAGATTAAATCTATTATTCGAGACGATGTATTCGAGATTATATCTATTATTCGAGACGATGTATTCGAGATTATATCTATTATTCGAGATTATACTAAATTGTTTTATATTTCTTTTGGCATAGTTAAATAAAAGCTATGGCGGACAATACCGACAGAGAGAGAGAACAGACCATGTTCGATATCATACGCGGGCCAGATGATGATCAGAATGAAGAAGATTTTGACGACTCCGAATTTCTAAACAACACCGAAGAGGGTGATATGATATTCGATCGCGACGGAACATTTTAGTACCGGTTGGTGTTACCAACCGGTACTAAAGGGCTCCCGGCCCTCGGAGCTGGCTCGTGCCACATGGTTGCCCTTTAGCACCGGTTCGTGCTGAACCGGTACTAAAGGGGGGGGGCTTTAGTGCTGAAATGTTAGTGCCGGTTCCTAAACCGGCACTAAAGGGACTTACGAACCGGTGCTATTGCCCGGTTCTGCACTAGTGGATATAGCACTATGGGTGGAATAGAATATAATGATGGGGGTTATCTGGAGAAGACAAAAAAGGAGAAAGTCTCACATCAACATGGCTAATCAACGGGCTATGGAGATGCCAATCAATTGATGTCAATGCAAGGAGTAGGGATTGCCATGCAACAGATGCACTAGAGCTATAAATGTATGAAAGCTCAACAAAAGAAACTAAGTAGGTGTGCATCCAAATTGCTTTCTCACGAAGACCTAGGGCACCTAAGGAGGCCCATTGCTGGAACATACAAGCCAAGTTCTATAATGAAAAATTCCCACTGCTATATGAAAGTGACAAAACAAGAGACTCTCTATCATGAAGATCATGGTGCTACTTTGAAGCACAAGTGTGGAAAGGATAGTAGCATTGCCCCTTTTTCTCTTTTTTTTGGGCCTTCCTTTTTTATTTGGCCTGTCTCTTTTTTTGGGAGGACAATGCTCTATTAATGATGATCATCACACTTCTATTTATTTACAACTCAATGGTTACAACTCGATACTAGAACAAGAAATGACTCTATATGAATGCCTCCGGCGGTGTACCGGGATGGGCAATGAATCAAGAGTAACATGTATGATAAATTATGAATGGTGGCTTTGCCACAAATATGATGTCAACTACATGATCATGCAAGAAAATATGACAATGATGAAGTGTGTCATAATAAACAGAACGGTGGAAAGTTGCATGGCAATATATCTTGGAGTGGCTATGGAAATGCCATAATAGGTAGGTATGGTGGCTGTTTTGAGGAAGATATAAGGAGGTTTATGTGTGATAGAGCGGATCATATCACGGGGTTTGGATGCACCGGCGAAGTTTCCACCAACTCTCAAGGTGAGAAAGGGCAATGCACGGTACCGAAGAGGCTAGCAATTATGGAAGGGTGAGAGTGTGTATAATCCATGGACTCAACATTAGTCATAAAGAACTCATGTACTTATTGCAAAAATCTACAAGTAATCAAAAACCAAGCATTACGCGCATGCTCCTAGGGGGATAGATTGGTAGGAAAAGACCATCGCTCGTCCCCGACCGCCACTCATAAGGAAGGCAATCAAATAAAACCACATGTTTCAAATATGTTACACAACGGTCACCATACGTGCATGCTACGGGACTTGCAAACTTCGACACAAGTATTTCTCAAATTCACAATTACTCAACTAGCACAACTCTAATATCACTATTTTCATATGTCAAAACAATTATCAAGCATCAAACTTCTCTTAGTATTCAATGCACTTATATGAAAGTTTTTATTATATCAAAAGAAAATTACCATGCTGTTCTAAAGGACTCTCAAAATAATATAAGTGAAGCATGAGAGATCAATTATTTCTATAGAATAAACCACCACCGTGCTCTAAAAGATACAAGTGAAGCACACGTGTAAATGACAAACTACTACAAAAAGATATAAGTGAAGATCAATGAGTAGTTAAATAATTATGCAACTATGTGAAGACTCTCCCATTTAATAATTTCAGATCTTGATATTTTATTTAAACAGCAAGCAAAACAAAGTAGAAACGACATTCTAAGAATGGCAAACATCATGTGAAGAAAAAAAAACTTAGGATCAATCGAAACTAACTGATAGTTGTTGAAGATAAAGGTGGGATGCCAACCGGGGCATCCCCAAGCTTAGACATTTGAGACTTCTTGAAATATTATCTTGGGATGCCTTGGGCATCCCCAAGCTTGAGCTTTTGTGTCTCCTTAATTCCCATCATATCACGGTCTCCCTAAATCTCAAAAGCTTCATCCACACAAAACTCAACAAGGACTCGTGAGATAAGTTAGTATAAACCAATGCAAAAACCTTGCATACTAAATGCCTCAACATATTTAATAGTCCTATCCTCAAATAGAATCATTAAAGAAGCAAACATATGCAAACAATGCAAACATAGCAACAATCTGCCTAAACAGGACGGTCTGTAAAGAGTGCAGCAAGATCCATACTTCCCTACCTCCAAAAATTATGAAAGAAAATTCCCACTGTAGTAAATTTATCAGATCTTATTATGCAAAAGGTTTCAACATTTTATCACATTCTGACTTTCTAGGGAATTTTTGCAATAGTGGTAAACTTTCTGTTTTCAAACAGCAACATGTGGACTTGTAAAATACGCACAGTAAAGGCTATCAATGCCATGTTTATTGAAATAAAAGATGCAAAACATTGTTCCAAATAACAGGAAGCAAATCCTATGTGACAGCCTGGTTTTTGCCCTCTCTTATTTGTTTGCGTTTTCATTTGAATTTTTTTGAAACATGGAGTTTTCGAATCTTTTCATTTGGACTTAACCACTTGGGCATCCCCAAGTGTTCATTTCTCTCCCAAACCATCATTTCACTTCTGATCCACCCCAAAATAATCTTTGGAATATTTTTCTTAAATGAAAAATATTCATTTTCTCTCTAAAACCCTAAGACCAAATCTGTTTGCTCCAAAGCAACCCTAATTTTTATGGCTCAGAAAATTCTAAGAAAATTCACAAATATTCTAGGGACGCTAGGGCACCTCCCTGAGTAAAAATATTTCATCACTTTTTGGAATATTTTTGCTACAGAAAATCTTTTCTGTTCTGGATAGAAATGGTGGTTTCTACAGCAACTACCATTTTACTTGCTCCTTTTAACCTGATCTTTCTTGTACTTATTTACCTTAATAACTCTAGGCTAGCCTCCAAAGCACAACTTCAAACTCCTACCAGTTGACCACAGTAACATCACAAAGTTACTATCGAGAAACTTACCAGACTTGTAAAATTTTCTCTACTGCACCTGGATCCAAACAAAACCGTGGTAAACTTCAAAACCACCGTGAACAACATGCCAGACATGATTTTTGGACGAAGGCTGGCTTGAGGAGAGAGTTCGCGCGGTGACCACGCGTGTCCACGATGCCAGGCATGCATGTCGACGCGCTCTGGGAGCCGCCCAGAGCTCTGTTCGCGCGTGCTCGCTTATCCCTCCTGCCAAGCCTTGCCAAAACTCACCACCGTCATCGTCTCGACACCCTTAACTCCACCCTGGCACTCACCGACGCCGGAGCTCGCCGCAGCGAGCACGGTCAAGGTCCGGCCAGCCCAATAGTGCGGAGCGCACTGTGCTCGTCGTCACCCCCTTGATCCTGTGCTCGTCTCCGCTCGCCCACAGTGGCCGCATGACCTCCGTCGCCTTCTCCCCCTCTCACTGACGTCGCTCATCGCCGGGCGCCGTGGACAGGTGTCCACCAGCGGAGCCCGAAGCACCCTCGCCGCTCGACTATATATAGAGCCCCTCCCCAACCTCCTCGAGCATCCTCCAGCACTCACACACACTCCACAGTCGAGTAGGAAGCCGTAGCCCGGCCGGGCAGGCCTTGGGCCGCCGTCCCCGAGCTCAAGCTCGCCGGCGATCCCCTCTGGTCGCCGCGGCAGCTCCAGCCCCTCCCAGGCCTGGGCGACCCCTCCAGGGCCTCCGCCTCTCTCCGGTGAGGCCGTCTCGCCCGCTTGGAGCCTCTAGAGTGGCCCCTGCTCGCCGTCTTCTTCAACTCCGGCGACCCCCTCGTTCTGCCTCCACTCGCGAACTAGATTCCGACGCCGTCTGATAACCCACAAGTATAGGGGATCGCAACAGATTTCGAGGATAGAGTATTCAACCCAAATTTATTGATTCGACACAAGGGGAGCCAAAGAATATTCTCAAGTATTAGCAGCTGAGTTGTCAATTCAACCACACCCGGAAACTTAGTATCTGCAGCAAAGTGTTTAGTAGCAAAGTAATATGATAGTGATGGTAACGGTAACAAAAGAGTAACGAAAGCAAAGTAATGTTTTTGGTATTTTGTAGTGATTGTAACAATAGCAACGGGAAAGTAAATAAGCGTAAACCAGTATATGGAAAGCTCGTAAGCATTGGATCAATGATGGATAATTATGCCGGATGCGGTTCATCATGTAACAGTCAAAACATAGGGTGACACAGAACTAGCTCCAATTCGTCAATGTAATGTAGGCATGTATTCCGAATATAGTCATACATGCTTATGGAAAAGAACTTGCATGACATCTTTTGTCCTACCCTCACGTGGCAGCGGGGTCCTAATGGAAACTAAGGGATATTAAGGCCTCCTTTTAATAGAGAACCAGAACAAAGCATTAGCACATAGTGAATACATGAACTCCTCAAACTACGGTCATCACCGGTAAGTATCCCGATTATTGTCACTTCGAGGTTAACGGATCATAACACATAATAAGTGACTATAGACTTGCAAGATAGGATCAAGAACACCCATATATTGATGAAAACATAATAGGTTCAGATCTGAAATCATGGCACTCGGGCCCTAGTGATAAGCGTTAAGCATACCAATGTCATAGCAACATCAATCTCAGAACATAGTGGATACTAGGGATCAAACCCTAACAAAACTAACTCGATTACATGATAAATCTCATCCAACCCATCACCGTCCAGCAAGCCTATGATGGAATTACTCACGCACGGCGGTGAGCATCATGAAATTGGTGATGGAGGATGGTTGATGATGACGACGGCGATGAGTCCCCCTCTCCAGAGCCCTGAACGGACTCCGGATCAGCCCTCCCAAGAGGTTTTAGGGCTTGGCGGCGGCTGCGTATCGTAAAACGTGATGATTTCTTCTCTCCTATTTTTTCTCCCCGAAAGCAGTTGGAGTTGGAGTTGGAGTCGGGAGGTTTACAGGGGGCCCACGAGGTAGGGGGCGTGCCCTAGGGGGGCCCACCCTCGTGGCAAGGGTGTGGGCCCCTTGGTCTTCATCTTTGGTGAGGATTTTTTATTATTTATTGTAAGATATTCCGTGGAGTTTCAGGTCATTCCGAGAACTTTTGTTTTCTGCACATAAAACAACATCATGGCAATTCTGCTGAAAACATCGTCAGTCCGGGTTAGTTCCATTCAAATCATACAAGTTAGAGTCCAAAACAAGGGAAAAAGTGTTTGGAAAAGTAGATACGACAGAGACATAACAACTCCCCCAAGCTTAAACCCTTGCTTGTCCTCAAGCATTTCAGTTGACAAACTGAAAGAAATAAAGAAAAACTTTTACAAACTCTGTTTGCTCTTGTTGTTGTAAATATGTCAAGCTAGCATTCAAGTTTTCAGCAAATATTATAACTAACCACATTTGCAATAATTCTCAAGTCTCATGATTACCCATATCAATAGCATAATCAACTAGCAAGCCATAATAATAAATCTCGGATGACAACACTTTCTCAAAACAATCATATTATGATATAACAAGATGGTATCTCACTAGCCCTTTCCGAGACCACAAAACATAAATGCAGAGCACCTTTAAAGATCAAGGACTGACTAGACATTGTAATTCATGGTAAAAGAGATCCAATCATAGTCACACCCAATGTAAACTAACAATAAATAATGCAAATGACAGCGGTGCTCTCCAACTGGTGCTTTTTAATAAGAGGGTGATGACTCAACATAAAAGTAAATAGATAGGCCCTTCACAGAGGGAAGCAGGGATTTGTAGAGGTGCCAGAGCTCAGTTTTGAAATAGAGGTGAATAATATTTTGAGCGGTATACTTTCATTGTCAACATAACAACCATGAGATGGCGATATCTTCCATGCTACACACATTATAGGTGGTTCCCAAATAGAATGGCAAAGTTTATACTCCCCCTCCACCAACAAACATTAATCCATGGCTTGCTCGAAACAACGAGTGCCTCCAACATACATCAGGTCCCAGGGTGAGTTTTGTTTGCAATTATTTTTTATTTAGTTTGCATAAAGCATGGGACTGGGCATCCCGGTGACCAGCCATTTATCTCGTGAGCGAGGAGCGGAGTCCACTCCTCTTGAGAATAACCCGCCTAACATAGAAGATACAGACAGCCCTAGTTGATACATGAGCTATTCGAGCATACAAAACAGGATGATTATTTGAAGGTGTAGAGTTTGGCACATACAAATTTACTTGGAACGGCATGTAGATACCGCATATAGGAAGGTATAGTGGACTCATCTGGAATAACTTTGGGGTTTAAGGGATTGGATGCACAAGCAGTATTCCCGCTTAGTACAGGTGAAGGCTAGCAAAATACTGGGAAGCGACCAACTAGAGAGCGACAACAGCCATGTACATGCATTAAAATTAATAAACATTGGATGCAAGCATGAGTAGGATATAATCCACCATGAACATAAGTATCGTGAAGGCTATGTTCATTTGTTTCAACTACATGCGTGAACATGTGCCAAGTCTAGTCACTTAAATCATTCAGAGGAGGATACAACCCTATCATACCACATCATAACCATTTTCATAGCATGTTGGCACGCAAGGTAAACCACTATAACTCATAGCTAATCAAGCATGGCACAAGCAACTATGATATTTAATTGTCATTGCAAACATGTCTATTGATAACAAGCTGAATCAAGAACGTTGAACTCATCATATTTACAAAAACAAAAGAGGTTGAGTTCATACCAGCTTTTCTCATCTCAGTCAATCCATCATATATCATCATAATTGCCTTTCACTTGAACGACCAAACGATATGAATAATAATAAGAGTGCATGTGCATTGGACTAAGCTGGAATCTGCGAGTATTCAATAAACGGGAGAAGACAAAGCAATATGGGCTCTTGGTTAAATGAACAATAAAGCATATAAGAGCCACTTCAACAATTTAATCATGGTCTTCTCCTACTGACCCCCAAAGAAAGAAAAGAAATAAAACTATTTACATGGGAAAGCTCCCAACAAGCAAAAGAAGAATGGGAAATCTTTTTGGGTTTTCTTGTTAATTACTACTACAAGCATGGAAAATAAACTGATTAAAAGTTATAACTATTTTTTTTTGGTTTTTTCTTAAGGTTTATTAAACACACAAGAAGAAAGCATAGACGGAAATAAACTAGCATGGATGATAAAATGAAAAAGTATGAGCACCGACATCTAGCAATGAGTGTGTGTGAACATAAATGTAATGTCGGTGAGAAATACGTACTCCCCGGCTTTTGGCCTAAGTTGGTCTATGGCCACGGCTGGGCTGGCTGATATCCATAATAATAGATGTTGGGGTCGTATTGTGATGCAGCAGCTATCGCCTGCTGAGCTGCAGCGTGGCGACGAGCCGTCTCTTCTCTCCTCTCATACTCATCTGCCTCCTCTCTGGTAATAGTATATCCTCCTCTTGCCTGATAATCAAAGAAAGCAGGAGCAGGGAGAGTAATACGGACAGCACGTCATCTGTCGAAGACTAGTCAGTACTGGAGAGGTGATTTGTTCCTCTCAACAAAATGGTGAGAAACCATAGAATCAAAATCTAAATAAGCAGGCGGCAACTCCATGTCTCCTTCATGAATGTCTATCTCAAGAAATTTAGCTAAGCGGGTTGCATAAATTCCTCCAAAGAAATCTCCATTATATCTATTATGATGCAACCTACGAGCTACTATGGCTCCCATATAATAAGATTGGTCTCCTGACACAGCACTCCTGAGAACGCTAAGGTCAGGGACACACATGTGACATGCTTCATCCTTAGCATTTATGCACCTACCTATGAAGAGAGCAAAATAATGTTTAGCAGGAAAGTGAATGCTCCCTATGGTAGCTTGCGTTATATCTCTAGATTACCCTACAGTTATACTAGCAATAAAGTTTCTAAATTCAGATTTAGGGGGATCCCTAACACTACCCCATTGTGGAAGTTTGCAGAGCAAAAGTGAAATCCTCTAAGTCCATGGTATAAGATTTTTCATAAAGATCAAACATGACTGAAGTAGAATTACGCGAAGATGAATACTCAATCCTCCTCACAAAAGAGCTTGTGAGATCATGATACTGGGGGCATTTGTCTGCCTTAAAGTCCTCAAGACCGGCATTACGAAAATATGCGTTAAATTCTTCCTTAATTCCCGCTTGATCCATAAAATTTTCAGAAGGCCACTCACAAGGACGCACTGGAGTGTCTCTTGGTGGCTCTTCATCAGCATCACGCATTGCAAGCCTGGGTCCTTGCTTCCTTGAGGAACCACCTTGGAACATTTTCCTAAGCATTTTTCTTCCTCTGAAAAATTCTGAAATTCTTTAGTAACTTCAGAATAAAAGTAAACCAAACTCAATAATATTTATAGCAACTACTCCTACAAGTGCCTAGGGCCTATATCATCAAAACTACTTTTGACCATATAAATTTGACATGCAAGCTCAAGAACAGGGTCACCTAAGCAGCAAAAATTTGCAATGAATAAAGCACTAGAACAAAAACTAATTGGACCAATGGAGGAGTCACATACCAAGGAACAATCTCCCCAAGCACTTTTCTGAGAGGTGCTTTGAGCAAGGAGATCAAAAATGGCAGTAAAACGAGCTTGGACTCGGGTTTGAGCTGGTTTTTCATGGTTGGTGGAGGAAGAAGGAGAGAATGGGTGCATGAATAAGTGGAGGAGGGCCACCGTGGGCCCACGAGGCAGGGGGGGTGCGCCCTAGGGGGGTGGGCGCGCCCTCCACCCTCGTGGCAAGGTGGTTGGCCCCCCTGGTGTTTTCTTTCTTCCATAAATCCTCAAATATTCTAGAAAAAAAATCATATTTAATTTTCAGGGCATTTGGAGAACTTTTATTTTCGAGGTATTTTTATATTGCACGGATAATCAGATAACAGACAGGAAATTATTTATTTTCACTTTATTTCAACTAAATAACAGAAAGTATAGAGAGGGTACAGAAGGTTGTGCTTCTAGTTTCATCCATCTCATGCTCGTCAAAAGGAATCCACTAACAAAGTTGATCAAGTCTTGTTAACAAACTCTTTCTGATTAACATGAAACCGGAGAAATTTCGAATAAAATTAGGTTACCTAAACGGGGATATGCACATCCCCAATAATAATTATATCATATTTCTTCTTGATAGTAGGAAGAGGAAATTCAAAACCTCCAAATATAATCGATGGAATTTTCTGATAGAATTGAAACTATGAACTTGAGGTTGTTTCCTCGGAAAGTGTACCGTATGCTCATTACCATTAACATGAAAAGTGACATTGCCTTTAGTGCAATCAATAACAGCCCTTGCAGTATTAAGAAAAGGGCTTCCAAGAATAATAGACATACTATCGTCCTCGGGAATATCAAGAATAACGAAGCCCGTTAAGATAGTAATGTTTGCAACTACAACAAGCACATCCTCACAAATACCGACAGGTATAGCAGTTGATTTATCAGCCATTTGCAAAGATATTTCAGTAGGTGTCAACTTATTCAAATCAAGTCTATGATATAAAGAGAGAGGCATAACACTAACACTGGCTACAAGATCACATAAAGCAGTTTTAACATAGTTTCTTCTAATGGAGCATGGTATAGTAGGTACTCCTGGATCTCCAAGTTTCTTTGGTATTCCATCCTTAAAAGTATAATTAGCAAGGATGGTGGAAATTTCAGCTTCCGGTATCTTTCTTTTATTTGTAATAATATCTTTCATGTACTTAGCATAAGGATTCATTTTGAGCATATCAGTCAATCGCATATGCAAAAAGATAGGTCTAATCATTTCAGCAAAGCGCTCAAAATCCTCATCATCCTTTTTCTTGGATGGTTTGGGAGGAAAAGGCATGGGTTTCTGAACCCAATGCTCTCTTTCTTTACCATGTTTCCTAGCAACAAAGTCTTTCTTGTCATAACGTTGTTTCTTTGATTGTGCGTTATCAAGATCAACAACAGGTTCAATTTCTACATCATTATCATTACTAGGTTGAGCATCATTATGAACATCATCATTAACATTTTCATTAGGTTCATGTTCATTGCCAGATTGTGTTTCAGCATCAGACATAGAGATATCATTTGGATTATCAGGTGGTTCAGCAATAGGTTCACTAGAAGTTTGCACAGTTCTATCATTTTTCTTTTTCTTCTTTTTAGAAGAACTAGGTGCATCAATATTATTTCTGTGAGAATCTTATTCAATTCTCTTAGGGTGGCCTTCAGGATACGAAGGTTCCTGAGTCATTCTACCAGTTCTAGTAGCCACTTTAACAACATAATCATTTTTCTTACTATTCATCTCATTGAGCAATTCCTTTTGAGCTTTAAGTACTTGTTCTACTTGAGTGGTAACCATAGAAGCATATTTGCTAACAAGTTTAAGTTCACCTCTAATATTAGCCATATAATCACCCAAGTATTTAATCATATCAGCATCTTGTTTTAATTGTCTACCAAAGTAAGCATTAAAGTCTTCCTGCTTAGCCATAAATTTATCAAACTCATCTAAGCATGGGCTAGCAAAATTAGTAAATGTATTAAAGGATTAAGATCATACGTTTCTTCGGCAGGCGGTAAATTAAGACCTTGTATTTCTTCAATAGGAGGTAAATTATTAACATCTTCAGCTTTAATACCTTCTTCTTTCATAGATTTCTTTGCCTCTTGCATATCTTCGGGACTGAGAAATAGAATATCTCTCTTCTTCGGAGTTGGTTTAGGAATAGGAGCATTAATTGGAGCTGGAGTTGGCTTAGGAGCTGGCTTAGGAGGTGCCCAATTATTTTCATTGGTCAACATATTATTCAATAAGATTTCAGCTTCATCCAGTGTTCTTTCCCTGAAAAGAGAAACAGCACAACTATCCAGGCAATCTCTGGAAGCATCGATTAGTCCATTATAAAAGAATCAAGTATTTCATTTTTCTTAAGAGGATGATCAAGCAAAGCATTAAGTAACTTGAGAAGCCTCCCCCAAGCTTGTTGGAGACTCTCTTCTTTAACTAGAAAATACCCCGCGCATTGCTGCGGGAATCGATTGCAATATATTTCAGTTATTTGATTGTATGAAGCTTCCATCGTTGATTTAATAATATATGTATAAAGCTAAAAATAAATATTATATGTTGTATTTAATTATTGTGTAGTCAGACAATATTTTGAATATAAGTGGCATAAGGTAATGGAATGTCAGGACCCCGATTCTAGGTCACACCGATCTGGCCTGTAACACCTCATATCACTTTGCGGCCTCACGCACGGTATTCCCACGGGTGTCGCCTTACCATGGCCCGGGACCGTTTGCGCCTTTTGGCTCACGTATATGATAGTGTTGCTAGCATGCATCTGACAAAGAACCCGGGCCGACATGACTAGTCGTGAACCCAAAGTGGCGCTAACTTACGTGGACAGGCATACATGAATCAACATCGAGCATGTCGGTCAGCAGCGTGTGAATCCGGGCTGTAGCACTGGGCTAACAGGACTCCGGGAACCCGGGTTGTAGCAGGCTAGGCAGGACTCCGGATGTCACCGCGTGACATTTCCCCGAAGGGACAGACACAGGAATGAAGTGAATCACATGCCGGCCAGTCAAGTGCTCCGGAGCAGTAGTGCTGGGCTAGCAGGACTCCCGTGAACCGGGCTGTAGCGGACTACTATGGCTCATGGAAGCACAAGACTACATTTCCCCATAAGAGAGGCTACCAAGGATAAACAACTAGGTTGTCGGATACCACACATACCAAGCATTTCAATCATACACACAATATGCTCGATATGTGTAAATACGACATGGCATCACAACATAACTCTACGACTCAAGTATTTATTCATTAGGCTCCGAGGAGCGAGATATTACAAACATGGGTCTCATGACCCAACATACAGAGCATACAAGCAACAAGCACATGCGGAAGCTTAACTTGTCTGAGTACAGACAAGTACAAATGAAGAAGGCTCAAAAGCCTGACTATCTACAAGACCCTCCCAAGGGTACAAGATCGTAGCTGAGGTAACAAGCTAAACTTCGAAGTCCATGCGATACTACTAGTGAGACCGAACTCTCTCTGCAAAACATAAATTTAGCAAACATGAGTACAAATGTACCCAGCAAGACTTACATCAGAAGTAGCTACATATGCATCAGTATCAATAGAGGGGTGGTGGAGTTTGACTGCAGCAAGCCAGCTTGACTCGGTGGCTATCCTGAACTACGACTGCAACTGACTCTTTTGAGGTGGCGCACATGAGTCCACAAATTCACCATACCAATACACCACTTTGGATCCGCTCCCGTCTCCCTGCGAAAACGCCATCCATAGCACTCACACTTATCTTTCGCATTTTAGAGTATCCATTTTCACTTGTGTATGAACTATGCACAAGGGGTCCAAGTTTCCATATCCGAGGAATCCGGCTATTCGAATAGATAATGATAACCCTGCAGGGGTGTACTTCTTCACACACGCTCTCGCCACTTACCACCATGTACACGTCGTGTATCTCGGCAACCTTCAAGCGGAATCCTGGTGAGGGAGTCGGCCACGACCTAACTAACCACACAAGTCTCTAGTCCAGGTTTATCGCCTATTCAGGTTCCATCCGCAAGGAGATCCGGCCGGGGTGTAGCTCACGGCCCCAAACGATGTGAGCAGGGTTCCCAAGCCCACCATCCGGGTGCCACTTGGTACACCGTGCCACTGTGCGTAGTCTGTCCCAAGCCCACCTGTACTGGGTGCCTCTTGGTAGACTACTAACACTACCTACAAACACCAGAAACTAGTTGCAACTCCTGGACAGAGATCAGGTTGATTAATAAGTCGAGAGAGCTTGGAGCGCCCGGAGCCCAATGTGTGGTAGTAACTGTTCATGGATCACAAACACAGAACTTAGTTCCTGAGGACGGCTGCAATGAGACAACCCACCATGTACTCCTACATGGCCTCTCACCGCTACCTTTACCAAATCATGTTCACACACTTAGCTCTCAACGGTAGGACATGTTCACCACGTTCCAATTCATTCCCGATGAATCGGACTTGACACAACTCTAAGAAGTAGCAGGCATGACGACAAGCATGAATGAGTAGGCACATCAGGGATCAAACAATTCCTACTCATGCTAGTGGGTTTCATCTATTTACTGTGGCAATGACAGGTCATGCAGGGGAAAGGGGTTCAACTACCGCAGCATGTAACAGTTGAATCATTGTTGTCCTAATGCAGTAAAAAAGAGCAGGAGCGAGAGAGTGGGATTGTATTGGATTGAACAAGGGGGTTTTGCTTGCCTGGCACTTCTGAAGATATTATAGCTCTTCATCGGTGTCATCGAACTCATCGTCGGGATACGCCTACCGAGAGGGGACAAGCACCGGCAATAGAGAAGAACACAATCAATGCAAATGCAACAATATGATGCATGATCATGACATGGCAATATGCTATTATTTGTAATAATGCATCTAGCAACAATTTAAATGAAGTCCATATGATCCAAAGGTTCATATGCAAACTCCATAAGGGGTATTTAAAATGCCATTATCATGTTTTCACTTATACAGGGGGTATAAGTTGGTTTAACATGCCTGAAAGTAGCATAAATGGATATATTGGATTTTTCTGATAATTTTTCATATATAATTTATTTCATTTGGAGTTACGGTTGATTTACTATGAATTTTAGAAGTTTTGGTTATTTTCTGGAATTTCCTGAATTAGATTTAATCCAGAAATTCCTTTACTGCATCAGCAATGTGTAAGCATGACATCAGCAGGTCAAAGGGGCTGGTCCAGGTCAAACCTGGCCAGTGGGTCCCACTGGTCAGTGTCATGGTGCTAGCTAGGGTCGCTGACTTGTGGGCCCAGTCAACGGCCACGTCAGCACGGTCAAGGCTAACGCGTGGGCCACTATGGTTAGGTTAAAACATAACAGGGGTTTACCCCGTGGTTAATTAGCATGGTGGGGCCGGTCTGTTAGTGACACAGGGCGAGGTTAACGCGGTAATTAGCCTCAGGCTAATGACACCACGTCACCTCACCGGAGTTGGGCCGACGACGACCAAACCGAGCGGTGAAGACGCGTCGGGTTCGCGCTGTATTCCATGGAATCGAGCGCGCGTTTGGACCTACGGCTAGCTAGGGGCAGCATGCATCCATTGGTGGTGGTGGGAGTTGCTGGGGTGGCCGGGAATGGCGCCGGCGTCGAGCAAGGCGGCGACCGGAGCACGGCTCTGTTCGGGCACATGGCTGCGGCTTACATGCGGGCGAGCTAAGCGGCTAGGCAATAGCTACAGAGCATGGGGAGCACGCCGACGCGCTCAGAAACGTCGAGCGCAAGGTCTAGTGACGGCGGCGACGAACGCGGCAGCGAGAAGCTTCGGCCATGGCAGGAACAATGGCTAGGGGGCGCGATGGTTGGAAGAGGGGGAGAACGAAGAGGTGCTCACAGTGAAGTCACTACTAGGAACAGGCCTACTAATGGCGCACTAGTTTTGCCTACTAATGGCGCATCACTGGTGCGCCATTAGTATCACGCCACTAGTATTTATTACTAATGGCGCACCACTCGTGCGCCATTAGTATCTGGTATACTAATGGCGCACCACCCAGTGCGCCATTAGTATATAACACCATGCGCCATTAGTATGCCTCCCAGGGGCCATACTTAACCATGTGCTTTGGCACACTAATGGCGCACTGCGGATGGATGCGCCATTAGTATACTTGGCATACTAATGGCGCACTCTTTGGTGATGCGCCATTAGTATACTTTGGCATACTAATGGCGCACTCTGTAGTGATGCACCATTAGTATGAATATTATGTTTTTTTCTTTTCTGTTCTTTGCACAGGTTACAAAATATATTATTTGACAGAATATAGACAGTAGCACACAACAACAGCAGATTCATTGAATACAATAGAAGATTAGTCTTCGAACACAATTCATCATATTAATCTCCGAATTCAAAAGACCGAACAAAGATAAAACATTACAAGTCTCGAGACCACGAGTATCGAGTTTGTCTTCACATTACAAGTCGATATCGATCATCTAAACTACCATCACATAGAAGAGAGCTGCGGTCATCACGATGAGCATCATCGCGATGAAACTGGTCTTCATCCGGTTCCTCCAACGCTCCCTCCTCTCTCCCGCTAGATAGCGGGCGTATCTAGATTCCGACTCCGCCCTAGTGGTGTTCCCTTTGTAGCTGTTACCGCTGAAATGGTGAACCTGTCTCCGACACTCCTCCCAGTCGTCGTAGACTCCGAGAACCTTACCCTTGTGCACGACAAACGACGACATCTCTATACACAAGCCAAACAACAGACAATACATACATAAGCAATATATAAGTATGCAACAAAAGGATCGGAAGAGAAAAGCAAGACATTAATAGCACGATTCATGGTCCTACTAATGAATAGCATTGATTACATCTAAGTTGAACGACTGTCCAAACCAAACAGACATACAATTCATTAAAGTTTAATTACAACATGAGCCAATCAATGTTTCAGAACTACACATCACTACTTTCGACTCGACTCATGGAGAGGAGCGTGGATGAAGCCGCCGTCTGTTGTGATGGTCATGAAATCGCGAGCGTTGTCAGCCTGCATTTGTAGCATTCCGTCTATCTCAATGTTGGATGGTTGATATCTGAGGAAGAACTGCCCCGAGGTATGAAGGACATCTTGATGGATGATGTCCGCAAACTCCGACTGGATGCGAAAGAATTCTTGTCTGATGTCCGCGTCCTGGATTGCTGACAAGCTCGCGGCCCAATCTTTGAGATTATTTGGTAGCAGAAGGTGATGATGGTCCCTTACGATCGCCCGCATGTGATGGAGGGCGTAGTAGGCATCCTTCTAACCGCCAGGCGGCTGCTTGACGCAGCAGAACATCGTATTGTGGGTGAACACGTGCGTGCCATACTTATGAACTGCCCTGATGAAGGTGCCTCCAGATTTGGCGTAGCCGGGGAGAACATCATCAAGAACTTTCTTGATATTTGTGTAGTCTATCTTGGAGTTACGGTTCGGGTCGAAATACGTGGCCATGGAATATTTCTGGCTTAAGAGGATGAGTGTGCAATGTGTGTCAATGCACAGAACACGGAATGTTAGAAATAAAAGAACGATCGAAATCTAAGAAATCATATGTTACGGGGCGGTTAAGGGATGACTTACTCAGGAAAGTAAGCCACAAGGAAGTTATCCTTATCTGGGTTTGCCAGAATGACGTCTTCGAGGTGTGAACTCGTGACTTGGCGGTCCCCAGCGCTGCTCAAGAGCTTGGCACGCATGTAGAAGGGGTCGACGATCACGATGTCTGGGGTTTTGTCTCTAATGATCCGCACCTCCATACTCAGCGAAAACAGCCGAACGAAGGTGTAGTGTAGCGGATGAAGGTTGAACGTAGCAAAGATGTCATCAAACCACAGGACGATCGTACCCCTAATGGCGCCATCCACAAAGCCCTTGCCCTCTGGCACGTTGGCCACGAAAACCGGGTATGCCACATCATTCTCTCTGAGACGCCGCTTCCCCAAAGAAAGAACACTGTCATGAAGACTCCGCATAGCATCAGTTGTAGCATTGAGCATATTTGTCGGTAGCATCGCCCTACCCGCCACATGCACCCTCCTCGAGATATCCTTAGATAAAGGTGGCCCGTCCTGAGCACGGATTGTACTCGGTGTCGGCTGGCTCGCACCGGCGGCCTTTTTAGTCAGCCGTTTCCGACCGTTCTTCTTGATCTACTGTAATGGGACCGAGATCTGCTCACAGACCGCTTTCTGGAGCGTGTTGGGGCTGATAATATTTGGCACCTCCGCTATCTGAGGCTCGGTGAAGGCGGCAGCTGGAGGCGTCTCCTGAGAACTGAACGCTAGAC
Organism: Triticum dicoccoides; assembly: GCF_002162155.2. Classification (NCBI taxonomy): domain Eukaryota; kingdom Viridiplantae; phylum Streptophyta; class Magnoliopsida; order Poales; family Poaceae; genus Triticum; species Triticum dicoccoides. The sequence continues at coordinate 685,967,455 of NC_041392.1, read as the reverse complement.
GAGCCTGTTGCAATTGGGTTTCTCTGCCGTACCAGTTAGATCGCGGTCGTCTTGTTTGGGTTCTTGAGAAGGAGGCTCGCAGAACATGTCACCTTACCCATGTTCGGCAAGTAATTATCGACGTTGGTAAATGTACCATCGTCGTTGTCGTCGTCGTCCAGATCCTATGCCATATGCATGTCCGGATCCTGTGCCATAGGGATGTCCGGCATGTCCGGTAGCGTTGCGGCGTTCTTGCCATGGCTTGGCGCCGGCACGACTGGCGGTCTTGTCTGTGGGGTGGTGTCCCCTGCCCCCAAACGAATCTGGCTCTTCGGCCAAAGCAGGGGCCAGCTTACGCAGGCGCTGAGGGTCATCTCATCTTCTTCGTCGGCCCCAGCGGGTCGAATCGGAGGTAACAGCTCGTCGCAGCCTGGCAGCACCCGAACCACTTCAACCCTATACATTGTGGGTGGCATCGGATTACTGTGGAACACGGGGTTGCCCGGTTGAACGATTCTGCCCTTGGCGACATCGACCAACTCGCCGCCCACGAATTGCAGGAGAGTGCAAGGAACGTCGGCGGCGCCCTGCAAAAACATGTAGGGCGTCAGGGATGCCCAGTCAAAGGCAAGGAGATGAAGTCCTCAGCCGAGAGGCTTAGTTATCGTGATGCCGTCGAGCTCCGCTAATGTCGAGGCACCGCCAACGGCGGGCGTGCAACTGACGGAGGGGCTGCTTGCTGGCGAGGTGCCGGCCGGCGTACACCCGGGTGCATTAAGCTCCAATGTCGGCGTCGGAGACACCAATACCGCCGCCGCCGGAGACACCAATGGCGGCGCCACCGTAGACACTAATACCGCCACCGCCGGAGACACCAATGGCGCCGCCTTCGTGTTGTGCGAGTTGCTGGTCGTGAAGATGGGAATCGGGGGCGGCCCCTGTTGGCCACCCGCAATCCACGTCGTTATCCCATGAATCAAGGTAGGCATAATGCCGGTGAGCGTCGATCCCAGTTGTTGTTGCACTTGCTCTTGGACCATCTCCAGAATCCGTGCCACTTGCGCCTTGAGTGCTTCAACCTCGCGTGACTGGCTTTCCGAGCTGGTCTTTTTCTCCTTTCGCCCACCAGCAGCATAGTATGACGACCATTTTGTGGACAAGCCTTTACCGGCCACACAACCAGCTGACGTCGGCTTATTGAGCTTATCCTTGTTTTTCATTACGTTCAACACCCTATTCAAAGGGGTGTCGAAAGGGGAGCTCTGAGACGACCCCGCGCTACTGCTTTCTTTGTCCTGCGGAAGGAACGTGAACCATTTAGAAATATTGGGGATTAATTAGAATGCAACCATATGGAGCTAATTACGCGGGGGTGTATTCCTTACCAGAACAAGCTCAAGCTCCTTGGTCTTCGGATCCGTGATAAGTTCCTTTGTTACCGGGTCCTCCTTGTACCGGGCCCTGAGAAAGTTCCCAGTCTGCTTGTCACTGTATTTCTCGAAGCGGGGCGGTAGGCCTTGCTCGGCACGCTCCGTGTCCTCCTTGTCCCATACAGGCTCCGCCACTCTGTAACCGTCGGGACCGAGTTGGTGGACCCCTATGTTCAACTGCCGCATTTCTTTCCCCCACTGACTTGATCCGGAGGTTGCGGGGCTCTCGCACTTGATCTTGAACTCCTTGTAGTCATATTCGCTCATCAAAGGATATTTTGCCTTGATCTTCTCATAACTATCACCTTTGTCAATCATTGCCTTCACCGTGATTTTCCAAGTAGACAGGGCCATGCTCATCGTCGTGAGGGTGGCACTGTTCACTTTATTACCCGAGAGGCGTGTGTTTGCGAACTCAGCAGGGAACTTGTATCGTTCATGCAGCTTCGTGAAGAGGAGGCTGCACAAATTCCATCGGTCCTTATGCCTTAGGTTCTCCGTGTTGATCGAGGCGGTGCTCTTGAGAATGCACCCAAGCTGAATCGAGTACCCCTTGACTACGTGTTTGGGCGCCGTCGGATGCCCGTCGGAGTTCACTTCAGTAAATTCCTCCCTGACGGTGCCGAGCATGTTCGGGCGCCGTTCCTTCCGTTGCCTCTTCGGTTGGCTGCCATCTATGCGTGCGCCGCCATCATCAGTGGTGGCATCCGCGGCGCCATCATCAATGGTGTCATCCCCGACGCCACTAGGGGTTGTGTAGTCAGGATCGGTGTCTTCCGCGACGTCCTCATAGCGGTGAGGTTCTTCCTCCAACTCCTGGGACAGCTCCCAGAATTGCTTGCCGCCCGAACCGCCGGCCTCATCGTTGTGGGCCATGTTTCGCTCTAAATATGAAAAAAGTTTGGTAAAAAAGTTGGTTATTGTCAAGGAACAATATCATGGTCTCATCATTTAGGGTTTGTCAACACCGAGGCATCCTAGAAGCTAAGCTTCTATCATTTAGGGTTTGTCGACGCCGAGGCACCCTAAAAGCCTAAGCGTACATCATTTAGGTTCTCATCGACACCGAAGCACCCTATAGAAGGCAAGTTAAGTTTTCATCATTTAGGGTTTATCGATGCCGAGGCACCCTAGGTTGGGCCTAATCACTTGGCACTAATCACTTGGCTCTATTGCCACCTATGTTGGGTTTATCATCTAGGGTTTATCGATGCTAAGGAGAATTCTAAGTTGGGCCTAATCACTTGGCTCTGTTGCCACCTATTGTTTAATGCAACAAGAATGGTGGGGCAGTTGATCCTACTTAACTAAGTACTAAGATACCCTGGCCCATGCATTAGTCGCAAGTACCCCATATGTCCTATTTTTAGCAAAGTCATGCTAAAATTCACGGAAAATTTCAGCATGACCTTTGCTGAAAATAGGACATATGGAGTACCCGAATTTGCCGAAACGGAAGTTAATCGACATTCCGGCAAACTCAAGGGCCTCTCGGGGTACCTGCAAAATCATTATCCCCGCGTAATGAAGTCGCCAATGGGTCATTTCAGAAGATCACAAGTAGCATCATCACAAGTACAACATCATCACAAGTACAGAAGCAGCAGCAGTGAATACAGTCATAACAGCAGCAGCAGCAGTTAAGAAAAAGTTGCAGAAGCTTGTAAAACTATACTTTGAAGTTGAAGCTTTTAAGAAGAAGAAAATCCAGCCGGATAACTTTCCTCCTTAAATCACTACACTACTGATTGTTCATTCACTACACTGTTGACTGTTCATTCACAAAATTTACCATACAAATAGGAGTACTGTACTAGAGTACTCTAACATCCAGATAACTCATGATGGCGCAAAAAGTTCAAATGGTGAGTAGCTTAGCTTGGCATGTCTTAGACTCATTTGTGCACTGGTAACTAGTTTTTTATAGCAACCAACAACAACACTGACCAGGGAGCTGCCTGCATATTTCTAAAAGAGAAGGAAAATTCTGTTTGCTCGTAAACTTGCTGGAGGCTACAAAACTAGTGTAAGTTATTGTTGTTCTACACACACTTAGTTCCAATTCATGACCATTTCAAGTTAAATGTTCTTCCTGTCTTCCAGGCCCATCTAAGCATGTCCGTCCACTCAATAACTCTGTGACTACTTCTAATGGAGGAGAGGAGGAACAGCAGAGGTGGCTACTCACATCTGCTTCTGGTGGGTGTTGAGGTAGGACTTCTCGCAGTACTCGGAGGCGGAGTAGAGCTGCGGCCGCAGGTTCTTGAGCTCCTGCATCAAGACGGCCACCAGTACTAATGTGTTAACAAATTTCGGCCAGTATAAGTGTATTACCAAGACAAAGCTCCTGCTCTCTCAAACCGAATGTTACTGCTAATCTTTGATTTCAAGTCAAGACGGTGTAGATAAAACAACTTAATCTTTTTCCTTTCATATATCACCAGTCATTGCACGTTTCACTACTAACATGTTTAAACCAAAACATTTGCTCAGCTGAAGCATTATCACAAACACCTATCATGCAAAATCCTTTCACAAGTAAACTTTAACATGCGCCGGAAAAAATCGTGCAGCAAGTATTCATCAGGAAATGGCCATTGTTATATTCTCACAATACCCAATCTAGCGCGCGTACTCATCCAATGCAAAAATCAGGGGGAAAATGTACAAGTAGAGGATGCAAGAGGAAGGAGGGAGGGGGTGAGGGAAGAGGGAGGAGGAAGAAGGGGGGACGTAGGAGTGGTGGCTATCTGCCTATGGATTGGTCGCCGGCGTAGCTCCAGGAGGAGGCGTTGCTAGGCGGGAGGCGCTGCTGGTGGGAGCGGCTACTCGACAGAGGGAGGCGCTGCTGGGCTCCTGTGCCGGCTGCTGGGCAGCGTAGGCTTCAGATGGGTGGGTGCGCCGCTGCGTCGGGCTGGCAGTCGTGGCGGCAGGCCGTCGACGACGAGGACCGAGACAGCGAGGCGGGGCGCGGGGGTTGTCGGAGCGGAAGGAGGGGGCGTGAGGGTGTGGCGAGGGGGGAAGTGGATCTGGCGAGGGAGGGACGAAGGGATTGGGCGAATAAGCTAGGGGGAAGATTACTAATGGCGCACCCCCTGGCGGTGCGCCATTAGTATGTTTTTTTTTGATAGCAGTGGCGCACCCCTGAGCGGTGCGCCATAAGTAATCTTTTTTTAGATAGTAATGGTGCACCAGCCAGCGGTGCGCCATAAGTAATTTTTTATTATTTTTTGTTGCATCTAATAATTTTTTAGAAAATGGATATGAATATGAAACAGTAATAATTTTGTATAAAAACAATAATATTTTTTTAAAAAATATCATCAAATTTGTTATTTGAAAATATTTATGAATATAAAAAATATCATCAAATTTGTTATTTGAAAATATCATCAAATTTGTTATTTGAAAATATAATCAAATTTGTTTTTTTGGATT
>NC_041392.1:685945415-685962239 GCF_002162155.2 Triticum dicoccoides | reverse complement strand
AGTCGTCGGCGGCGGTGGAGCGGGGGAGGTGCGGGGGTGTCCTCGGCGGCGGTGGAGCGAGGGAGGGTGCGGTGGGTCGTCGGCAGCGGTGGAGCGGGGGAGAGGGTGCGGGCCTGGGTGTCGTCGGCGGCGGCGGAGCGGGCGGAGGGTGCGCGGGGTGCTAATGGTGCACCACAGAGACATGCGCCATTAGTAACCCAACATACTAATGCCACACCACACAGACATGCGCCATTAGTAGTTTTGCAAAAAAGTAAAAAAAATAAGTTTTATACTAATGGCACACCGTGGTGCAGTGCGCCATTACTAGTTTAAACTAGTAATGGCGCACTATGCAACGGTGCGTCATTAGTAGTTTTGCAAAAAAGTAAAACAAATACAGTAGTGGCACACCACATAGACATGCGGCATTAGTGTCAATTCCATCTAGTAGTGAGTCGACGGGCGCGAGAGCGAGGTCGGGGATGCGGTTGTGCGGCCGGAACGACGGTGGCGATCGCGGGCGGCCGGAGGTGAAGATGACAATGGTGGCGGTGATGCAGCGCGTCCCTGGTCGCTTGGCTCGTCGAGGACGAGGCGTCATGGCGGTTCTTCCGGATGCGTCGAGCGGTCAAGGGGGAGGCGTTGGCTACGCGAATGGCGGCGGCGGTCGGCGGCTGCATTCGGACGCGAGCGAGGGAGCAGAGGAGGTAGGGAACCAGAGAAGCAGGAGGAGGACAGAGGGGCTCCAGGGCATCTCCAAGAGCGGGATCAGGGAGAAGGACAGGCCTCCAGCGCGAAGCAGGAGGTGGCCGTAGCTGCGCGTGCATCGACACGCACCTGCTCCTACTGGCAGGAGGAAGACGACGCAGTGGGGGGTAGGTGGGCTGGAACAGGTAGGTGGGCTGCCAGGTGGGTGCGGGTAAGAGGACCGGTGGCCTTTCGTTTTTCTTTTGTTTCTGTTTTTCTATTATGTTTTTCTGTTTTGTTTTGTTTTGCCACTGTTTAAACTCAAAACAAATTCAAATCAGTGCCAAAACTTTCTGTAAATACTTATGTGGCTTATATGGAATTTTCCAATTGCACACAAGTATTTCTTATACATTTGAAAATATATTCTATATAATAGGAATATAAATTCAAATTCAAATACAATATGATTTAATTTCAGTGCCCAAAATCTTCCTTAAAAATGTTCAATATTTTTGGTTTGGAACCAAAGCCTTGCCAAAATTAGCAAACATTGATGAAGGGTACTTTGGTTCATTGAAAGCATTTTTTTACTAGACCTGATTGAATTTCAAAGTGCTAGGGTTTGATGAATCCCCATTTCAAATTCAAAAGAATTTAAACATGATGCAACACATGACTAGGTAGCTCAGAGCATACCAGAACTAGGGATGTGACAACTCACCCCCACTAAGCAAGAATCTCGTCCCGAGATTCAGGACGTGAGGTAAGAGGTCAGAGGGGACACAAAAGCTAACATAATCTTCATGATCGAGGTTGCACGTCATAAGATCGTTGATTCGTTGCTTCAAATTGATCTTGTCGTCTTTGCTTTCGGGATCCTCATCCAACATGATGACGACAGAAGAAACTCTATAGAAATCGATCTTCTTAAAGATCGAGCAACTCACGATCAACTCACGGAATGAGATGTTGAACATCTCTCGAGCTAAGACACGAAACATACATCCAGAGGAATGGAGTGAAACAGAGAACGAAGATTCAAGTTGATAAAAACAATTCCACGCTGTAAAAGATGGTGCATGATTTCAAGATAACGAGGAGTTATCTGCCATGATTCCATAATGGCACCTTAGGGAAGGTGACTTGCAGTAATATTCCCTTAAGTGGCAAAAAGAATTACTTTTGATTCAGAGATCATTGAAACTCTTATACCAACCTAAGGCAAATCACAACAATCATTTGGCGGAGTAAGAAGGGATGGCATATCCAGACTAGAATGGATGATGTGGACTACCTTGTTGAAGACAACGCAAAGTGATGATTTTACTTGCGTGTGCTCTCAAGAACTTGAGAATTTTCATATTCACCAAGGTTCTACCAACATCCGTGTGAAGGATCCCGGCAACACAACATACTACCATGATGAATAGTGATGGACGATGCAGATGCAAAGGAAGACAACACTTTCTCAGATTTCACCTTACCGAGGCCAAGGGAACGAAATCGGGATGATCGACCAAGAGACATTTAGCACTCCGCTTCTAATGTTCCCCTTGATGTGCTAGCGTAACCCATTTATAGATATGGTTGGGTATCTAGAACATCAAGTAAAAGGTCAGACTTCGGGAGCATCGGAATCTATAAGGAACAACTACCGGAGTAAGTCTTACGAAGTCCTTATGGGGAGGTGGCCAACTTCCTCAATCAAGATACTACAATGATAGATCTTCCGGCTGGGTGTGTTGGCCACGACATCCACTTTACCGGGTTACAGAGAGACCAATATTATAGTTCTTGGGAAAGCATTCCAACCATCATATCTGCCTGAGATTCAGATCTGGTTGGTGTCGGGATATTCCAGACTCATCATGTCTGAAAGGAAGAATTGCAACACAAATCAACGAGATGACGTTGCGAGATTCTCGGGAAATGAACTACGGTAGCATGCTCCAAAACATGAGCTGGTTCTGCTAAAGACATGTGAACATGTTGTCCCAGACAAGCATGACCACATAGTAGTCTTACAATGAAACACTACCGAGTCCTAGTTGGGAACCATCATCAAGGATATCGAAGTCCTTGCATAAGTCATATGATTAGATCTTATGAAGAAATTTCTTTTCCCTGAACAAATCAGCCAGTGGCTTGGTGTGATAGGGAATACAAATGGAATGGAGGTAGCGAGCCTGTCAAACCATAGCATACTTCACACATGCATGACTGACTTGGGATGATTCTAGAGGAAGCAACATTGCTTTCTCGAATTCACGGCGGCAACTTGCATCAAATGCACATGTATTCGAGGAAGTCACTTCTTTCATCTCAACATATGCTTCATGAACGGGACATGAAGATAATGCTTATAAAAGTTTCCAACATGTCAGTGGGAACGACACCTATGGGATCACAAGAAGCCCTACTGTGGTTAGCGGGGCGCGGGGTCGTGAGAAGAGGGGATCAAACAGATAACTAACGGTTCGTTTATCCAGGTTCGGGCCGCGAGGATGCGTAAAACCCTACTCCTGCTTTGGTGGATTGTATATGTGTGTTCTTCAGCTAGCTATGGGGCGTGAGGAGCTCCAAAAAGCCGAATCCTTCTCCTGGTCGCCTCGGGCCTCCTTTTATAGAAAAAGGGGTTGCCACAGTGGCACACAGGAGGTGGAAAGGGTACAGTGATGCGAGGTTATCCCTTGCATTACATGACAAGGCGCATTTAATACGTCTTGCTTAGGTGTCCTTGCTTTATCGGGGACGGGGGAGAGATCTGTCTCGTCCGTCGCCGCTCCTTCTTGTGTTGACACGCGCCCTTGCCAGCGACGCCTGTGATGCCATGTAGGTAGGCAGGCAGCTGAGGTGGCATAGTGGTGGGTCTTCACGAAGATCTGCATGCCGCCACGCGGGTGCCTGTTCAGCTGGTTGGGTCGGCAACTGCATGCATGCGGTGATGTAGGTTTAGTCGGTGTGGTCCTAATGGTGGTCCTGAGGGTGTCCTCAGTAATGGCCTTGCCGGGGCCCCGGCAAGGGTCTTGCCGAGGCGCCTGCTATCATCCCCGACAAGGCGCTTGCCTGGGGCCTTGTGGTCTTCCTCGGCTGGGATCCCGCAAAGGGTTGTCGTCTCCTTAGTGCGTATCTGATCTTGAATGTCTTCACAAAGATCTGCATGCCGCCACAGGATGTCTCCCGAATCCTTGCCCTTTGGGGGCAGTGGACTCAAGGGTGATTTGCTTCGTAGGCGCGGGACGAGTCGCCGCGGCAAGGGTCTTGTCAGGGCTGCTAGAACTGTCTCCCGGCAAGGATCTTGCCGGGGGAGTCCGTTTCGTCCCCTTTTCTCTTCATGGTCTTGGCCTTGGCGTCGTTCTAGTTCTCTTGAGCTTCGGTCTAACCCTGGCTCACCTCCCTTGCTTTGCTTGGTGTGGTGGTATCCGCGGCTCAGACTGCCCGTGCACAGTTATAGGGGTACAAAAAGTGTACCCCTCTTTTTGTACACCGACAAACACTACTTAGATGTTCGACATGAATCATGGACAAGGTAAGGATGTTGCCGATGGGCTCAACAACAATTCATCCAGGTTCCCATGAAGATGGAATTCCACGATTATGTGACCAAGGTGATAGCATTGGTCAGACCAGAGGATGTAATGGTGTATGCCCGAGGAATCAACCTCGAGTAAGACAACATTACGAACATCATTGGTTCTGATTTGATTTGACGATAGCCCACACTCAAATCGAAGTTAAGACAAGACAATAGATCCAACAACTGATCACGAGGACCAATCGATGAAGATATCATCTTTCTTCAACACACATACAAGATATCCCTTAGTGATGAGCTAGGTCGGACAAGCTTTTATCTTCCAACTCTCCAAGTTGTTATTTAGCTTAACCAACTAGCTCAGGGGTATGTGACACAGATTCTTGGAGAAGGGTTGGTTACAAGAAACCAACTTGATCACGAGCTCAACATAGCGGTCAGGGAACAACCTGGTGATACTTCCAAGGAGATATTCGAAAAATCAGAAACCAACAATATGTTACTAAGCTCGAGAGCATTCTTGCTTTTCAAGCAAGACGATGTGATAAAAAAGACTGAGGGATTGATACAATCCTAACTCATTGATTGGAGTGTGCACCAGAAATATGGACTAGGTAGCACGATCAATCTTAGGATGATGATTCAATAACCAGCACGCTAAGCATGAGAGTATTGTCCATTTACTACCAAGCAACAGGGTTGCTAGGAGTATTGATTTCGCACATCACAGTACACTTGTCGGCATTCCGGTTACAATAACACGGAAACCGAGGAATGAATAATGATTGCAAGAAGTATCACTACGGCAAGAATCCATAAGAGGTGGTGCAATTCTCATGAAATTCTTGACATAAAGATGGTAACACTCCAAGGTAGAACAGAACAAAAGCTGGATTGGCATTTGTCTGCGGAATACAACTACTTTGACCCAATCCCAGAAATGGACGAGGTACTGGAGTTTGTTTCTCCTAGTCATTCTGGAGTAGAATGGCTTGGCGGACCATAAGAGTAAAGGCATCGATGACATGAATGCACAACTACTCCTGACTATCAACAGATACCAGAGGGCCAGAATACAACTAAAAAGGGACAACCCAAAGGAACATATCACTTTCTGAGTTGTGGATGCATAGATTAGTATGTCGAGCAAAGCTCAACATTTCTTCCGAACAACCCATGCCGAAAGGTAGAACTGGCAGTCACAACATAGAATCAAGAACTCATTAAGAGCACTCTGGTTGTGATCTTTCGCTTCAACGAGGAACTTCTGCCATAAGTAGTTCATGGTATTTGGAAGAGGAAAATACCACAGACCTCGAGGGCTATCACTGAGGTTACTAATATTGTAAAGGAACTAGCAAACATTATCAACATGAAGTAAGTAGGGTGAATCTCGGGTTCAAGAACCCAGGAATAGAGCCTACTAACTAAATGGCATCACGGGATGCTTTCAAGAATGATGGCCAGAATCATCACACTGGGAACACAGAACATGGCTAGATTACTAGGTGACTCCCTAAGACACCTAGGGTCATAATAATGGCTCCAACATATATGTTGAGGCAACAGAGTACCTCAACGCACCGGATAGTGTCGTTAGACTGGCCCAAAAATACATCGAACACAGGAGAAAGGGATTTGCATATGCATCAGATTGTTTAGAAACCTGGGATGACTCGGACAGCATAACGGCTGTAAATTCTCAAAAAGATTTGAGACATCCTACAAAAATGGTGGCATAACCACTCAACATCACAATATGAAGGTTCTGAGGCCAGCTATGAACATATGGAAGTAGTAGGAACTGAACTGAGGCTTGGAACCAACAATCCGAAGAGTATACAGATTAGTAACATGTCATCCCGAGACATAGAAGAGAAGCCTAGTTATTAACCCCGTAGAAAAGATAAGATGACTCAGATCAGATAGTCATGAGGATAAGGAGTAAAAAGAGCCTTATGTTCCCATCCACAATCAATTCCCTTATATAACTAAAGCATTTCTAGACTCAACTTCGACCAGCTTGGCTTGGTAATCCTACAGGAAGTCAGGCTCTGATACCAAAACTGTCAGGACCCCGATTCTAAGTCACACCAATCTAGCCTGTAACACCTCATATCACTTTGCGGCCTCACGCACGGTATTCCCACAGGTGTCGCCTTACCATGGCCCAGGACCGTTTGCGCCTTTTGGCTCACGTATATGATAGTGTCGCTAGCATCCATATGACAGAGAACCCGGGCCAACATGACTAGTCGTGAACCCAAAGTGGCACTAACTTACGAGGACAGGCATACATGAATCAACATCGAGCATGTCGGTCAGCAGCGTGCGAATCCGGGCTGTAGCACTGGGCTAACAGGACTCCGGGAACCCGGGCTGTAGCAGGCTAGGCAGGACTCCGGATGTCACCGCGTGACATTTCCCCGAAGGGACAGACACAGGAACGAAGTGAATCACATGCCGGCCAGTCAAGTGCTCCGGAGCAGTAGTGCTGGGCTAGCAGGACTCCGGTGAACCGAGCTGTAGCGGACTACTATGGCTCATGGAAGCACAAGACTACATTTCCCCATAAGAGAGGCTACCAAGGATAAACAACTAGGTTGTTGGATCCCACACATACCAAGCATTTCAATCATACACACAATATGCTCGATATGTGTAAATACAACATGGCATCACAACATAACTCGACAACTCAAGTATTTATTCATTAGGCTCCGAGGAGCGAGATATTACAAACACGGGTCTCATGACCCAACATACACAGCATACAAGCAACAAGTACATGCGGAAGCTTAACTTGTCTAAGTACAGACAACTACAAATGAAGAAGGCTCAGAAGCCTGACTATCTACAAGACCCTCCCAAGGGTACAAGATCATCGCTGAGGTAACAAGCTAAACTTCGAAGTCCACACGATACTACTAGTGAGACCGAACTTTCTCTGCAAAACATAAATTTAGCAATCGTGAGTACAAATGTATCCAGCAAGACTTACATCAGAACTAGCTACATATGCATCGGTATCAACAAAGGGGTGGTGGAGTTTGACTGCAGCAAGCCAGCTTAACTCAGTGGCTATCCTGAACTACGACTGCAAGTAACTCTTTTGAGGTGGCGCAGACGAGTCCACAAATTCGCCATACCAATACACCACTATGGATCTGCTCCCGTCTCCCTGCGAGAACGCCATCCATAGCACCCACACTTATCTTGCGCATTTTAGAGTATCCACTTTCACTTGTCTATGAACTATGCAAGGGGTCCAAGTTTCCATATCCGAGGAATCCGGCTATTCGAATAGATAATGATAACCCTGCAGGGGTGTACTTCTTCACACATGCTCTCACCACTTACCACCATGTACACGTCGTGTATCTCGGCAACCTTCAAGCGGAAGCCTGGTGAGGGAGTCAGCCACGACCTGACTAACCACACAAGTCTCTAGTCTAGGCTTATCGCCTATTCGGGTTCCATCCGCAAGGAGATCCGGCCGGGGTGTCGCTCACGGCCCCAAACGATGTGAGCAGGGTTCCTAAGCCCACCATCCGGGTGCCACTTGGTACACCGTGCCACTATGCCTAGTCTGTCCCAAGCCCACCTGTACCGGGTGCCACTTGGTAGACTACTAACACTACCTACAAACACCAGAAACTAGTTGCAACTCCTGGACAGAGATCAGGTTGATTAATTAGTCGAGAGAGCTTGGAGCGCCCGGAGCCCAATGTGTGGTAGTAACTGTTCATGGATCACAAACACATAACTCAGTTCTTGAGGACGGCTGCAATGAGACAACCCACCATGTACTCCTACATGGCCTCTCACCGCTACCTTTACCAAATCGTGTTCACACACTTAGCTCTCAACGGTAGGACATGTTCACCACGTTCCAATTCATTCCTGATGAACCGGACTTGACTCAACTCTAAGCAGTAGCAGGCATGGCGACAAGCATGAATGAGTAGGCACATCAGGGCTGAAACAATTCCTACTCATGCTAGTGGGTTTCATCTATTTACTGTGGCAATGACATGTCATGCAAGGGAAAGGGGTTCAACTACCGCATCATGTAATAGTTGAATCGTTGTTGTCCTAATGCAATAAAAAAGAGCAGGAGCGAGAGAGTGGGATTGTATCGGAATGAACAAGGGGGTTTTGCTTGCCTGGCACTTCTAAAGATATCATAGCTCTTCATCGGTGTCATCGAACTCATCGTCGGGATACGCCTATCGAGAGGGGACAAGCACCAAAAATAGAGAAGAACACAATCAATGCAAATGCGAAAATATGATGCATGATGATGACATGGCAATATGCTATGATTTGTACTAATGCATCTAGCAACAATTTAAATGAAGTCCATATGAACCAAGGGTTCATATGCAAACTCCATAAGGGGTATTTAAAATGCCATTATCATGTTTTCACATATACAGGGGGTAAAACTTGGTTTAACATGCATGAAAGTAGCATAAATGGATAGATTGGATTTTTCTGACAATTTTTCATATACAATTTATTTCATTTGGAGTTACAGTTGATTTACTATCAATTTTTGAAGTTTTGGTTATTTTCTGGAATTTCCTGAATTAGATTTAATCCAGAAATTCCTTTACTGCATCAGCAATGTGTAAGCATGACATCAGTGGGTCAAAGGGGCTGGTCCAGGTCAAACCTGACCAGTGGGTCCCACTGGTCAGTGTCATGGTGCTAGCTAGGGTCGCTGACTTATGGGCCCACTTAACGGCCACGTCAGCACGGTCAAGGCTGACGCATGGGCCACTATGGTTAGGTTAAAACCTAACAGGGGTATACCCCGTGGTTAATTAGCATGGTGGGGCCGGTCTGTTAGTGACACAGGGCGAGGTTAACGCGGTAATTAGCCTCTGGCTAATGACACCACGGCACCTCACCGGAGTTGGGCCGACGACGACCAAACCGAGCGGTGAAGACGCGTCGGGTTCGCGCTGTATTCCACGGAATCGAGCGCCGTTTGGACCTACGGCTAGCTAGGGGCAGCATGCATCCATTGGTGGTGGTGGGAGTTGCTGGGGTGGCCGAGAATGGCGCCGGCGTCGAGCAAGGCGGCGACCGGAGCACGGCTCTGTTCGGGCACATGGCTGCGGCTTACATGCGGGCGAGCTAAGCGGCTAGGCAACAGCTACAGAGCATGGGGAGCACGCCGACGCGCTCAGAAACGTCGAGCGCAAGGTCTAGTGACGGCGGCGACGAACGCGGCAGCGAGAAGCTTCGGCCATGGCGGGAACAATGGCTAGGGGGCGCGATGGTTGGAAGAGGGGGAGAACGAAGAGGTGCTCACAGTGAAGTCACTACTAGGAACAGGCCTACTAATGGCGCACTAGTTTTGCCTACTAATGGCCCATCACTGGTGCGCCATTAGTATCACGCCACTAGTATTTATTACTAATGGCGCACCACTCGTGCACCATTAGTATCTGGTATACTAATGGCGCACCACCCAGTGCGCCATTAGTATATAACACCATGCGCCATTAGTATGCCTCCCAGGGGCCATATTTAACCATGTGCTTTGGCACACTAATGGCGCACTGCGGATGGATGCGCCATTAGTATACTTGGCATACTAATGGCGCACTCTTTGGTGATGCGCCATTAGTATACTTTGGCATACTAATGGCGCACTCTGTAGTGATGCACCATTAGTATGAATATTATGTTTTTTTTCTTTTCTGTTCTTTGCACAGGTTACAAAATATATTATTTGACAGAATATAGACAGTAGCACACAGCAACAGCAGATTCATTGAATACAATAGAAGATTAGTCTTCGAACACAATTCATCATATTAATCTCCGAATTCAAAAGACCGAACAAAGATAAAACATTACAAGTCTCGAGACCACGAGTATCGAGTTTGTCTTCACATTACAAGTCGATATCGATCATCTAAACTACCATCACATAGAAGAGAGCTGCGGTCATCACGATGAGCATCATCGCGATGAAACTGGTCTTCATCCGGTTCCTCCAACGCTCCCTCCTCTCTCCCGCTAGATAGCGGGCGTATCTAGATTCCGACTCCGCCCTAGTGGTGTTCCCTTTGTAGCTATTACCGCTGAAATGGTGAACCTGTCTCCGACACTCCTCCCAGTCGTCGTAGACTCCGAGAACCTTACCCTTGTGCACGACAAACGACGGCATCTCTATACACAAGCCAAACAACAGACAATACATACATAAGCAATATATAAGTATGCAACAAAAGGATCGGAAGAGAAAAGCAAGACATTAATAGCACGATTCATGGTCCTACTAATGAATAGCATTGATTACATCTAAGTTGAACGACTGTCCAAACCAAACAGACATACAATTCATTAAAGTTTAATTACAACATGAGCCAATCAATGTTTCAGAACTACACATCACTACTTTCGACTCGACTCATGGAGAGGAGCGTGGATGAAGCCGCCGTCTGTTGTGATGGTCATGAAATCGCGAGCGTTGTCAGCCTGCATTTGTAGCATTCCGTCTATCTCAATGTTGGATGGTTGATATCTGAGGAAGAACTGCCCCGAGGTATGAAGGACATCTTGATGGATGATGTCCGCAAACTCCGACTGGATGCGAAAGAATTCTTGTCTGATGTCCGCGTCCTGGATTGCCGACAAGCTCGCGGCCCAATCTTTGAGATTATTTGGTAGCAGAAGGTGATGATGGTCCCTTACGATCGCCCGCATGTGATGGAGGGCGTAGTAGGCATCCTTCTAACCGCCAGGCGGCTGCTTGACGCAGCAGAACATCGTATTGTGGGTGAACACGTGCGTGCCATACTTATGAACTGCCCTGATGAAGGTGCCTCCAGATTTGGCGTAGCCGGGGAGAACATCATCAAGAACTTTCTTGATATTTGTGTAGTCTATCTTGGAGTTACGGTTCGGGTCGAAATACGTGGCCATGGAATATTTCGGGCTTAAGAGGATGAGTGTGCAATGTGTGTCAATGCACAGAACACGGAATGTTAGAAATAAAAGAACGATCGAAATCTAAGAAATCATATGTTACGGGGCGGTTAAGGGATGACTTACTCAGGAAAGTAAGCCACAAGGAAGTTATCCTTATCTGGGTTTGCCAGAATGACGTCTTCGAGGTGTGAACTCGTGACTTGGCGGTCCCCAGCGCTGCTCAAGAGCTTGGCACGCATGTAGAAGGGGTCGACGATCACGATGTCTGGGGTTTTGTCTCTAATGATCCGCACCTCCATACTCAGCGAAAACAGCCAAACGAAGGTGTAGTGTAGCGGATGAAGGTTGAACGTAGCAAAGATGTCATCAAACCACAGGACGATCGTACCCCTAATGGCGCCATCCACAAAGCCCTTGCCCTCTGGCACGTTGGCCACGAAAACCGGGTATGCCACATCATTCTCTCTGAGACGCTGCTTCCCCAAAGAAAGAACACTGTCATGAAGACTCCGCATAGCATCAGTTGTAGCATTGAGCATATTTGTCGGTAGCATCGCCCTACCCACCACATGCACCCTCCTCGAGATATCCTTAGATAAAGGTGGCCCGTCCTGAGCACGGATTGTACTCGGTGTCGGCTGGCTCGCACCGGCGGCCTTTTTAGTCAGCCGTTTCCGACCGTTCTTCTTGATCTACTGTAATGGGACCGAGATCTGCTCACAGACCGCTTTCTGGAGCGTGTTGGGGCTGATAATATTTGGCACCTCCGCTATCTGAGGCTCGGTGAAGGCGGCAGCTGGAGGCGTCTCCTGAGAACTGAACGCTAGACGAGCCTGTTGCAATTGGGTTTCTCTGCCGTACCAGTTAGATCGCGGTCGTCTTGTTTGGGTTCTTGAGAAGGAGGCTCGCAGAACATGTCACCTTACCCATGTTCGGCAAGTAATTATCGACATTGGTAAATGTACCATCGTCGTTGTCGTCGTCGTCCAGATCCTATGCCATATGCATGTCCGGATCCTGTGCCATAGGGATGTCCGGCATGTCCGGTAGCGTTGCGGCGTTCTTGCCATGGCTTGGCGCCGGCACGACTGGCGGTCTTGTCTGTGGGGTGGTGTCCCCTGCCCCCAAACGAATCTGGCTCTTCGGCCAAAGCAGGGGCCAGCTTACGCAGGCGCTGAGGGTCATCTCATCTTCTTCGTCGGCCCCAGCGGGTCGAATCGGAGGTAACAGCTCGTCGCAGCCTGGCAGCACCCGAACCACTTCAACCCTATACATTGTGGGTGGCATCGGATTACTGTGGAACACGGGGTTGCCCGGTTGAACGATTCTGCCCTTGGCGACATCGACCAACTCGCCGCCCACGAATTGCAGGAGAGTGCAAGGAACGTCGGCGGCGCCCTGCAAAAACATGTAGGGCGTCAGGGATGCCCAGTCAAAGGCAAGGAGATGAAGTCCTCAGCCGAGTGGCTTAGTTATCGTGATGCCGTCGAGCTCCGCTAATGTCGAGGCACCGCCAACGGCGGGCGTGCAACTGACGGAGGGGCTGCTTGCTGGCGAGGTGCCGGCCGGCGTACACCCGGGTGCATTAAGCTCCAATGTCGGCGTCGGAGACACCAATACCGCCGCCGCCGGAGACACCAATGGCGGCGCCACCGTAGACACTAATACCGCCACCGCCGGAGACACCAATGGCGCCGCCTTCGTGTTGTGCGAGTTGCTAGTCGTGAAGATGGGAATCGGGGGCGGCCCCTGTTGGCCACCCGCAATCCACGTCGTTATCCCATGAATCAAGGTAGGCATAATGCCGGTGAGCGTCGATCCCAGTTGTTGTTGCACTTGCTCTTGGACCATCTCCGGAATCCGTGCCACTTGCGCCTTGAGTGCTTCAACCTCGCGTGACTGGCTTTCCGAGCTGGTCTTTTTCTCCTTTCGCCCACCAACAGCATAGTATGACGACCATTTTGTGGACAAGCCTTTACCGGCCACACAACCAGCTGACGTCGGCTTATTGAGCTTATCCTTGTTTTTCATTACGTTCAATGCCCTATTCAAAGGGGTGTCGAAAGGGGAGCTCTGAGACGACCCCGCGCTACTGCTTTCTTTGTCCTGCGGAAGGAACGTGAACCATTTAGAAATATTGGGGATTAATTAGAATGCAACCATATGGAGCTAATTACGCGGGGGTGTATTCCTTACCAGAACAAGCTCAAGCTCCTTGGTCTTCGGATCCGTGATAAGTTCCTTTGTTACCGGGTCCTCCTTGTACCGGGCCCTGAGAAAGTTCCCAGTCTGCTTGTCACTGTATTTCTCGAAGCGGGGCGGTAGGCCTTGCTCGGCACGCTCCGCGTCCTCCTTGTCCCATACAGGCTCCGCCACTCTGTAACCGTCGGGACCGAGTTGGTGGACCCCTATGTTCAACTGCCGCATTTCTTTCCCCCACTGACTTGATCCAGAGGTTGCGGGGCTCTCGCACTTGATCTTGAACTCCTTGTAGTCATATTCGCTCATCAAAGGATATTTCGCCTTGATCTTCTCATAACTATCACCTTTGTCAATCATTGCCTTCACCGTGATTTTCCAAGTAGACAGGGCCATGCTCATCGTCGTGAGGGCGGCACTGTTCACTTTATTACCCGAGAGGCGTGTGTTTGCGAACTCAGCAGGGAACTTGTATCGTTCATGCAGCTTCGTGAAGAGGAGGCTGCACAAATTCCATCGGTCCTTATGCCTTAGGTTCTCCGTGTTGATCGAGGCGGTGCTCTTGAGAATGCACCCAAGCTGAATCGAGTACCCCTTGACTACGTGTTTGGGCGCCGTCGGATGCCCGTCGGAGTTCACTTAAGTAAATTCCTCCCTGACGGTGCCGAGCATGTTCGGGCGCCGTTCCTTCCGTTGCCTCTTCGGTTGGCTGCCATCTATGCGTGCGCCGCCATCATCAGTGGTGGCATCCGCGGCGCCATCATCAGTGGTGTCATCCCCGACGCCACTAGGGGTTGTGTAGTCAGGATCGGTGTCTTCCGCGGCGTCCTCATAGCGGTGAGGTTCTTCCTCCAACTCCTGGGACAGCTCCCAGAATTGCTTGCCGCCCGAACCGCCGGCCTCATCGTTGTGGGCCATGTTTCGCTCTAAATATGAAAAAAGTTTGGTAAAAAAGTTGGTTATTGTCAAGGAACAATATCATGGTCTCATCATTTAGGGTTTGTCAACACCGAGGCATCCTAGAAGCTAAGCTTCTATCATTTAGGGTTTGTCGACGCCGAGGCACCCTAAAAGCCTAAGCGTACATCATTTAGGTTCTCATCGACACCGAGGCACCCTATAGAAGGCAAGTTAAGTTTTCATCATTTAGGGTTTATCGATGCCGAGGCACCCTAGGTTGGGCCTAATCACTTGGCACTAATCACTTGGCTCTATTGCCACCTATGTTGGGTTTATCATCTAGGGTTTATCGATGCTAAGGAGAATTCTAAGTTGGGCCTAATCACTTGGCTCTATTGCCACCTATTGTTTAATGCAACAAGAATGGTGGGGCAGTTGATCCTACTTAACTAAGTACTAAGATACCCTGGCCCATGCATTAGTCGCAAGTACCCCATATGTCCTATTTTTAGCAAAGTCATGCTAAAATTCACGGAAAATTTCAGCATGACCTTTGCTGAAAATAGGACATATGTAGTACCCGAATTTGCCGAAACGGAAGTTAATCGACATTCCGGCAAACTCAAGGGCCTCTCGGGGTACCTGCAAAATCATTATCCCCGCGTAATGAAGTCGCCAATGGGTCATTTCAGAAGATCACAAGTAGCATCATCACAAGTACAACATCATCACAAGTACAGAAGCAGCAGCAGTGAATACAGTCATAACAGCAGCAGCAGCAGTTAAGAAAAAGTTGCAGAAGCTTGTAAAACTATACTTTGAAGTTGAAGCTTTTAAGAAGAAGAAAATCCAGCCGGATAACTTTCCTCCTTAAATCACTACACTATTGACTGTTCATTCACTACACTGTTGACTGTTCATTCACCAAATTTACCATACAAATAGGAGTACTGTACTAGAGTACTCTAACATCCAGATAACTCATGATGGCACAAAAAGTTCAAATGGTGAGTAGCTTAGCTTGGCATGTCTTAGACTCATTTGTGCACTGGTAACTAGTTTTTTATAGCAACCAACAACAACACTGACCAGGGAGCTGCCTGCATATTTCTAAAAGAGAAGGAAAATTCTGTTTGCTCGTAAACTTGCTGGAGGCTACAAAACTAGTGTAAGTTATTGTTGTTCTACACACACTTAGTTCCAATTCATGACCATTTCAAGTTAAATGTTCTTCCTGTCTTCCAGGCCCATCTAAGCATGTCCGTCCACTCAATAACTCTGTGACTACTTCTAATGGAGGAGAGGAGGAACAACAGAGGTGGCTACTCACATCTGCTTCTGGTGGGTGTTGAGGTAGGACTTCTCGCAGTACTCGGAGGCGGAGTAGAGCTGCGGCCGCAGGTTCTTGAGCTCCTGCATCAAGACGGCCACCAGTACTAATGTGTTAACAAATTTCGGCCAGTATAAGTGTATTACCAAGACAAAGCTCCTGCTCTCTCAAACCGAATGTTACTGCTAATCTTTGATTTCAAGTCAAGACGGTGTAGATAAAACAACTTAATCTTTTTCCTTTCATATATCACCAGTCATTGCACGTTTCACTACTAACATGTTTAAACCAAAACATTTGCTCAGCTGAAGCATTATCACAAACACCTATCATGCAAAATCCTTTCACAAGTAAACTTTAACATGCGCCGGAAAAAATCGTGCAGCAAGTATTCATCAGGAAATGGCCATTGTTATATTCTCACAATACCCAATCTAGCGCACGTACTCATCCAATGCAAAAATCAGGGGGAAAATGTACAAGTAGAGGATGCAAGAGGAAGGAGGGAGGGGGTGAGGGAAGAGGGAGGAGGAAGAAGGGGGGACGTAGGAGTGGTGGCTATCTGCCTATGGATTGGTCGCCGGCGTAGCTCCAGGAGGAGGCGTTGCTAGGCGGGAGGCGCTGCTGGTGGGAGCGGCTACTCGACAGAGGGAGGCGCTGCTGGGATCCTGTGCCGGCTGCTGGGCAGCGTAGGCTTCGGATGGGTGGGTGCGCCGCTGCGTCGGGCTGGCAGTCGTGGCGGCAGGCCGTCGACGACGAGGACCGAGACAGCGAGGCGGGGCGCGGGGGTTGTCGGAGCGGAAGGAGGGGGCGTGAGGGTGTGGCGAGGGGGGAAGTGGATCTGGCGAGGGAGGGACGAAGGGATTGGGCGAATAAGCTAGGGGGAAGATTACTAATGGCGCACCCCCTGGCGGTGCGCCATTAGTATGTTTTTTTTTGATAGCAGTGGCGCACCCCCGAGCGGTGCGCCATAAGTAATCTTTTTTTTAGATAGTAATGGTGCACCAGCCAGCGGTGCGCCATAAGTAATTTTTTATTATTTTTTGTTGCATCTAATAATTTTTTAGAAAATGGATATGAATATGAAACAGTAATAATTTTGTATAAAAACAATAATAATTTTTTAAAAAATATCATCAAATTTGTTATTTGAAAATATTTATGAATATAAAAAATATCATCAAATTTGTTATTTGAAAATATCATCAAATTTGTTATTTGAAAATATAATCAAATT
>NC_041392.1:685933052-685945284 GCF_002162155.2 Triticum dicoccoides | reverse complement strand
AGTCGTCGGCGGCGGTGGAGCGGGGGAGGTGCGGGGGTGTCCTCGGCGGCGGTGGAGCGAGGGAGGGTGCGGTGGGTCGTCGGCAGCGGTGGAGCGGGGGAGAGGGTGCGGGCCTGGGTGTCGTCGGCGGCGGCGGAGCGGGCGGAGGGTGCGCGGGGTGCTAATGGTGCACCACAGAGACATGCGCCATTAGTAACCCAACATACTAATGCCACACCACACAGACATGCGCCATTAGTAGTTTTGCAAAAAAGTAAAAAAAATAAGTTTTATACTAATGGCACACCGTGGCGCAGTGCGCCATTACTAGTTTAAACTAGTAATGGCGCACTATGCAACGGTGCGTCATTAGTAGTTTTGCAAAAAAGTAAAACAAATACAGTAGTGGCACACCACATAGACATGCGGCATTAGTGTCAATTCCATCTAGTAGTGAGTCGACGGGCGCGAGAGCAAGGTCGGGGATGCGGTTGTGCGGCCGGAACGACGGTGGCGATCGCGGGCGGCCGGAGGTGAAGATGACAATGGTGGCGGTGATGCAGCGCGTCCCTGGTCGCTTGGCTCGTCGAGGACGAGGCGTCATGGCGGTTCTTCCGGATGCGTCGAGCGGTCAAGGGGGAGGCGTTGGCTACGCGAATGGCGGCGGCGGTCGGCGGCTGCATTCGGACGCGAGCGAGGGAGCAGAGGAGGTAGGGAACCAGAGAAGCAGGAGGAGGACAGAGGGGCTCCAGGGCATCTCCAAGAGCGGGATCAGGGAGAAGGACAGGCCTCCAGCGCGAAGCAGGAGGTGGCCGTAGCTGCGCGTGCATCGACACGCACCTGCTCCTACTAGCAGGAGGAAGACGACGCAGTGGGGGGTAGGTGGGCTGGAACAGGTAGGTGGGCTGCCAGGTGGGTGCGGGTAAGAGGACCGGTGGCCTTTCGTTTTTCTTTTGTTTCTGTTTTTCTATTATGTTTTTCTGTTTTGTTTTGTTTTGCCACTGTTTAAACTCAAAACAAATTCAAATCAGTGCCAAAACTTTCTGTAAATACTTATGTGGCTTATATGGAATTTTCCAATTGCACACAAGTATTTCTTATACATTTGAAAATATATTCTATATAATAGGAATATAAATTCAAATTCAAATACAATATGATTTAATTTCAGTGCCCAAAATCTTCCTTAAAAATGTTCAATATTTTTGGTTTGGAACCAAAGCCTTGCCAAAATTAGCAAACATTGATGAAGGGTACTTTGGTTCATTGAAAGCATTTTTTTACTAGACCTAATTGAATTTCAAAGTGCTAGGGTTTGATCAATCCCCATTTCAAATTCAAAAGAATTTAAACATGATGCAACACATGACTAGGTAGCTCAGAGCATACCAGAACTAGGGATGTGACAACTCACCCCCACTAAGCAAGAATCTCGTCCCGAGATTCAGGACGTGAGGTAAGAGGTCAGAGGGGACACAAAAGCTAACACAATCTTCATGATCGAGGTTGCACGTCATAAGATCGTTGATTCGTTGCTTCAAATTGATCTTGTCGTCTTTGCTTTCGGGATCCTCATCCAACATGATGACGACAGAAGAAACTCTATAGAAATCGATCTTCTTAAAGATCGAGCAACTCACGATCAACTCACGGAATGAGATGTTGAACATCTCTCGAGCTAAGACACGAAACATACATCCAGAGGGATGGAGTGAAACAGAGAACGAAGATTCAAGTTGATAAAAACAATTCCACGCTGTAAAAGATGGTGCATGATTTCAAGATAACGAGGAGTTATCTGCCATGATTCCATAATGGCACCTTAGGGAAGGTGACTTGCAGTAATATTCCCTTAAGTGGCAAAAAGAATTACTTTTGATTCAGAGATCATTGAAACTCTTATACCAACCTAAGGCAAATCACAACAATCGTTTGGCGGAGTAAGAAGGGATGGCATATCCAGACTAGAATGGATGATGTGGACTACCTTGTTGAAGACAACGCAAAGTGATGATTTTACTTGCGTGTTCTCTCAAGAACTTGAGAATTTTCATATTCACCAAGGTTCTACCAACATCCGTGTGAAGGATCCCGGCAACACAACATACTACCATGATGAATAGTGATGGACGATGCAGATGCAAAGGAAGACAACACTTTCTCAGATTTCACCTTACCGAGGCCAAGGGAACGAAATCGGGATGATCGACCAAGAGACATTTAGCACTCCGCTTCTAATGTTCCCCTTGATGTGCTAGCGTAACCCATTTATAGATATGGTTTGGTATCTAGAACATCAAGTAAAAGGTCAGACTTCGGGAGCATCGGAATCTATAAGGAACAACTACCGGAGTAAGTCTTACGAAGTCCTTATGGGGAGGTGGCCAACTTCCTCAATCAAGATACTACAATGATAGATCTTCCGGCTGGGTGTGTTGGCCACGACATCCACTTTACCGGGTTACAGAAAGACCAATATTATAGTTCTTGGGAAAGCATTCCAACCATCATATCTGCCTGAGATTCAGATCTGGTTGGTGTCGGGATATTCCAGACTCATCATGTCTGAAAGGAAGAATTGCAACACAAATCAACGAGATGACGTTGCGAGATTCTCGGGAAATGAACTACGGTAGCATGCTCCAAAACATGAGCTGGTTCTGCTAAAGACATGTGAACATGTTGTCCCAGACAAGCATGACCACATAGTAGTCTTACAATGAAACACTACCGAGTCCTAGTTGGGAACCATCATCAAGGATATCGAAGTCCTTGCATAAGTCATATGATTAGCTCTTATGAAGAAATTTCTTTTCCCTGAACAAATCAGCCAGTGGCTTGGTGTGATAGGGAATACAAATGGAATGGAGGTAGCGAGCCTGTCAAACCATAGCATACTTCACACATGCATGACTGACTTGGGATGATTCTAGAGGAAGCAACATTGCTTTCTCGAATTCACGGCGGCAACTTGCATCAAATGCACATGTATTCGAGGAAGTCACTTCTTTCATCTCAACATATGCTTCATGAACGGGACATGAAGATAATGCTTATAAAAGTTTCCAACATGTCAGTGGGAACGACACCTATGGGATCACAAGAAGCCCTACTGTGGTTAGCGGGGCGCCGGGTCGTGAGAAGAGGGGATCAAATAGATAGCACACGGTTCGTTTATCCAGGTTCGGGCCGCGAGGATGCGTAAAACCCTACTCCTGCTTTGGTGGATTGTATATGTGTGTTCTTCAGCTAGCTATGGGGCGTGAGGAGCTCCAAAAAGCCGAATCCTTCTCCTGGTCGCCTCGGGCCTCCTTTTATAGAAAAAGGGGTTGCCACAGTGGCACACAGGAGGTGGAAAGGGTACAGTGATGCGAGGTTATCCCTTGCATTACATGACAAGGCGCATTTAACACGTCTTGCTTAGGTGTCCTTGCTTTATCGGGGACGGGGGAGAGATCTGTCTCGTCCGTCGCCGCTCCTTCTTGTGTTGACACGCGCCCTGGCCAGCGACGCCTGTGATGCCATGTAGGTAGGCAGGCAGCTGAGGTGGCGCAGTGGTGGGTCTTCACGAAGATCTGCATGCCGCCACGCGGGTGCCTGTTCAGCTGGTTGGGTCGGCAACTGCATGCATGCAGTGATGTAGGTTTAGTCAGCGTGGTCCTAATGGTGGTCCTGAGGGTGTCCTCAGTAATGGCCTTGCCGGGGCCCCGGCAAGGGTCTTGCCGAGGCGCCTGCTATCATCCCCGACAAGGCGCTTGCCTGGGGCCTTGTGGTCTTCCTCGGCTGGGATCCCGCAAAGGGTTGTCGTCTCCTTAGTGCGTATCTGATCTTGAATGTCTTCACAAAGATCTGCATGCCGCCACAGGATGTCTCCCGAATCCTTGCCCTTTGGGGGCAGTGGACTCAAGGGTGATTTGCTTCGTAGGCGCGGGACGAGTCGCCGCGGCAAGGGTCTTGTCAGGGCTGCTAGAACTGTCTCCCGGCAAGGATCTTGCCGGGGGAGTCCGTTTCGTCCCCTTTTCTCTTCATGGTCTTGGCCTTGGCGTCGTTCTAGTTCTCTTGAGCTTCGGTCTAACCCTGGCTCACCTCCCTTGCTTTGCTTGGTGTGGTGGTATCCGCGGCTCAGACTGCCCGTGCACAGTTATAGGGGTACAAAAAGTGTACCCCTCTTTTTGTACACCGACAAACACTACTTAGATGTTCGACATGAATCATGGACAAGATAAGGATGTTGCCGATGGGCTCAACAACAATTCATCCAGGTTCCCATGAAGATGGAATTCCACGATTATGTGACCAAGGTGATAGCATTGGTCAGACCAGACGATGTAATGGTGTATGCCCGAGGAATCAACCTCGAGTAAGACAACATTACGAACATCATTGGTTCTGATTTGATTTGACGATAGCCCACACTCAAATCGAAGTTAAGACAAGACAATAGATCCAACAACTGATCACGAGGACCAATCGATGAAGATATCATCTTTCTTCAACACACATACAAGATATCCCTTAGTGATGAGCTAGGTCGGACAAGCTTTTATCTTCCAACTCTCCAAGTTGTTGTTTAGCTTAACCAACTAGCTCAGGGGTATGTGACACAGATTCTTGGAGAAGGGTTGGTTACAAGAAACCAACTTGATCACGAGCTCAACATAGCGGTCAGGGAACAACCTGGTGATACTTCCAAGGAGATATTCGAAAAATCAGAAACCAACAATATGTTACTAAGCTCGAGAGCATTCTTGCTTTTCAAGCAAGACGATGTGATCAAAAAGACTGAGGGATTGATACAATCCTAACTCATTGATTGGAGTGTGCACCAGAAATATGGACTAGGTAGCACGATCAATCTTAGGATGATGATTCAATAACCAGCACGCTAAGCATGAGAGTATTGTCCATTTACTACCAAGCAACAGGGTTGCTAGGAGTATTGATTTCGCACATCACAGTACACTTGTCGGCATTCCGGTTACAATAACACGGAAACCGAGGAATGAATAATGATTGCAAGAAGTATCACTACGGCAAGAATCCATAAGAGGTGGTGCAATTCTCATGAAATTCTTGACATAAAGATGGTAACACTCCAAGGTAGAACAGAACAAAAGCTGGATTGGCATTTGTCTGCGGAATACAACTACTTTGACCCAATCCCAGAAATGGACGAGGTACTGGAGTTTGTTTCTCCTAGTCATTCTGGAGTAGAATGGCTTGGCGGACCATAAGAGTAAAGGCATCGATGACACGAATGCACAACTACTCCTGACTATCAACAGATACCAGAGGGCCAGAATACAACTAAAAAGGGACAACCCAAAGGAACATATCACTTTCTGAGTTGTGGATGCATAGATTAGTATGTCGAGCAAAGCTCAACATTTCTTCCGAACAACCCATGCCGAAAGGTAGAACTGGCAGTCACAACATAGAATCAAGAACTCATTAAGAGCACTCTGGTTGTGATCTTTCGCTTCAACGAGGAACTTCTGCCATAAGTAGTTCATGGTATTTGGAAGAGGAAAATACCACAGACCTCGAGGGCTATCGCTGAGGTTACTAATATTGTAAAGGAACTAGCAAACATTATCAACATGAAGTAAGTAGGGTGAATCTCGGGTTCAAGAACCCAGGAATAGAGCCTACTAACTAAATGGCATCACGGGATGCTTTCAAGAATGATGGCCAGAATCATCACACTGGGAACACAGAACATGGCTAGATTACTAGGTGACTCCCTAAGACACCTAGGGTCATAATAATGGCTCCAACATATATGTTGAGGCAACAGAGTACCTCAACGCACCGGATAGTGTCGTTAGACTGGCCCAAAAATACATCGAACACAGGAGAAAGGGACTTGCATATGCATCAGATTGTTTAGAAACCTGGGATGACTCGGACATCATAACGGCTGTAAATTCTCAAAAAGATTTGAGACATCCTACAAAAATGGTGGCATAACCACTCAACATCACAATATGAAGGTTCTGAGGCCAGCTATGAACATATGGAAGTAGTAGGAACTGAACTGAGGCTTGGAACCAACAATCCGAAGAGTATACAGATTAGTAACATGTCATCCCGAGACATAGAAGAGAAGCCTAGTTATTAACCCCGTAGAAAAGATAAGATGACTCAGATCAGAAGGTCATGAGGATAAGGAGTAAAAAGAGCCTTATGTTCCCATCCACAATCAATTCCCTTATATAACTAAAGCATTTCTAGACTCAACTTCGACCAGCTTGGCTTGGTAATCCTACAGGAAGTCAGGCTCTGATACCAAAACTGTCAGGACCCCGATTCTAAGTCACACCAATCTAGCCTGTAACACCTCATATCACTTTGCGGCCTCACGCACGGTATTCCCACACGTGTCGCCTTACCATGGCCCAGGACCGTTTGCGCCTTTTGGCTCACGTATATGATAGTGTCGCTAGCATCCATATGACAGAGAACCCGGGCCGACATGACTAGTCGTGAACCCAAAGTGGCACTAACTTACGAGGACAGGCATACATGAATCAACATCGAGCATGTCGGTCAGCAGCGTGCGAATCCGGGCTGTAGCACTGGGCTAACAGGACTCCGGGAACCCGGGCTGTAGCAGGCTAGGCAGGACTCCGGATGTCACCGCGTGACATTTCCCCGAAGGGACAGACACAGGAACGAAGTGAATCACATGCCGGCCAGTCAAGTGCTCCGGAGCAGTAGTGCTGGGCTAGCAGGACTCCGGTGAACCGAGCTGTAGCGGACTACTATGGCTCATGGAAGCACAAGACTACATTTCCCCATAAGAGAGGCTACCAAGGATAAACAACTAGGTTGTTGGATCCCACACATACCAAGCATTTCAATCATACACACAATATGCTCGATATGTGTAAATACAACATGGCATCACAACATAACTCTACAACTCAAGTATTTATTCATTAGGCTCCGAGGAGCGAGATATTACAAACACGGGTCTCATGACCCAACATACACAGCATACAAGCAACAAGTACATGCGGAAGCTTAACTTGTCTAAGTACAGACAACTACAAATGAAGAAGGCTCAGAAGCCTGACTATCTACAAGACCCTCCCAAGGGTACAAGATCGTCGCTGAGGTAACAAGCTAAACTTCGAAGTCCACACGATACTACTAGTGAGACCGAACTCTCTCTGCAAAACATAAATTTAGCAATCGTGAGTACAAATGTATCCAGCAAGACTTACATCAGAACTAGCTACATATGCATCGGTATCAACAAAGGGGTGGTGGAGTTTGACTGCAGCAAGCCAGCTTGACTCAGTGGCTATCCTGAACTACGACTGCAAGTAACTCTTTTGAGGTGGCGCAGACGAGTCCACAAATTCGCCATACCAATACACCACTATGGATCTGCTCCCGTCTCCCTGCGAGAACGCCATCCATAGCACCCACACTTATCTTGCGCATTTTAGAGTATCCACTTTCACTTGTCTATGAACTATGCAAGGGGTCCAAGTTTCCATATCCGAGGAATCCGGCTATTCGAATAGATAATGATAACCCTGCAGGGGTGTACTTCTTCACACATGCTCCCACCACTTACCACCATGTACACGTCGTGTATCTCGGCAACCTTCAAGCGGAAGCCTGGTGAGGGAGTCAGCCACGACCTGACTAACCACACAAGTCTCTAGTCTAGGCTTATCGCCTATTCGGGTTCCATCCGCAAGGAGATCCGGCCGGGGTGTCGCTCACGGCCCCAAACGATGTGAGCAGGGTTCCTAAGCCCACCATCCGGGTGCCACTTGGTACACCGTGCCACTATGCCTAGTCTGTCCCAAGCCCACCTGTATCGGGTGCCACTTGGTAGACTACTAACACTACCTACAAACACCAGAAACTAGTTGCAACTCCTGTACAGAGATCAGGTTGATTAATTAGTCGAGAGAGCTTGGAGCGCCCGGAGCCCAATGTGTGGTAGTAACTGTTCATGGATCACAAACACATAACTCAGTTCTTGAGGACGGCTGCAATGAGACAACCCACCATGTACTCCTACATGGCCTCTCACCGCTACCTTTACCAAATCGTGTTCACACACTTAGCTCTCAACGGTAGGACATGTTCACCACGTTCCAATTCATTCCTGATGAACCGGACTTGACTCAACTCTAAGCAGTAGCAGGCATGGCGACAAGCATGAATGAGTAGGCACATCAGGGCTGAAACAATTCCTACTCATGCTAGTGGGTTTCATCTATTTACTGTGGCAATGACATGTCATGCAAGGGAAAGGGGTTCAACTACCGCATCATGTAATAGTTGAATCGTTGTTGTCCTAATGCAATAAAAAAGAGCAGGAGCGAGAGAGTGGGATTGTATCGGAATGAACAAGGGGGTTTTGCTTGCCTTGCTCTTCATCGGTGTCATCGAACTCATCGTCGGGATACGCCTATCGAGAGGGGACAAGCACCAAAAATAGAGAAGAACACAATCAATGCAAATGCGAAAATATGATGCACGATGATGACATGGCAATATGCTATGATTTGTACTAATGCATCTAGCAACAATTTAAATGAAGTCCATATGAACCAAGGGTTCATATGCAAACTCCGTAAGGGGTATTTAAAATGCCATTATCATGTTTTCACATATACAGGGGGTAAAACTTGGTTTAACATGCATGAAAGTAGCATAAATGGATAGATTGGATTTTTCTGACAATTTTTCATATACAATTTATTTCATTTGGAGTTACGGTTGATTTACTATCAATTTTTGAAGTTTTGGTTATTTTCTGGAATTTCTTGAATTAGATTTAATCCAGAAATTCCTTTACTGCATCAGCAATGTGTAAGCATGACATCAGTGGGTCAAAGGGGCTGGTCCAGGTCAAACCTGACCAGTGGGTCCCACTGGTCAGTGTCATGGTGCTAGCTAGGGTCGCTGACTTGTGGGCCCACTCAACGGCCACGTCAGCACGGTCAAGGCTGACGCATGGGCCACTATGGTTAGGTTAAAACCTAACAGGGGTATACCCCGTGGTTAATTAGCATGGTGGGGCCGGTCTGTTAGTGACACGGGGCGAGGTTAACGCGGTAATTAGCCTCTGGCTAATGATGCCACATCACCTCACCGGAGTTGGGCCGGCGACGACCAAGCCGAGCGGCGGAGACGCGTCGGGTTCGCGCTGTAGTCCACAGAATCGAGCGCCGTTTGGACCTACGGCTAGCTGGGGGCAGCGCGCATCCATTGGTGGTGGTGGGAGTTGCTGGGGTGGCCGGGAATGGCGCCGGCGTCGAGCAAGGCGGCGGCCGGAGCATGGCTCTCTTCGGGCACATGGTTGTGGCTTACAAGTGGGCGAGCTAAGTGGCTAGGCAACAGCTACAGAGCACGGGGAGCACGCCGACGTGCTCAGAAACGTCAAGCGCAAGCTCCAGTGACGGCGGCGACGAACGCGGCAGCGAGAAGCTTCGGCCATGGCGGGAACAGCGGCTAGTCGGCGCAATCGATGGTTGGAAGAGGGGGAGAATGAAGAGGTGCTTACAGTGAATTCGACGGGCGCGAGAGCGAGGTCGGGGATGCGTTGGTGCGGCTGGAAAGACGGCGCCAATCTCGGGCGGCCGGAGGTGAAGACGACGATGGTGGCGGCGATGCAGCGCGTCCCTGGTCGCTTGGCTCGTCGAGGACGAGGCGCCGTGGTGGTTCTTCCGGATGCATCAAGCGGTCAAGGGGGAGGCATTGCCTACGCGAATGGCGGCGGCGGTCTGCGGCTGCGTCAGGACGCGAGCGAGGGAGCAGAGGAGGTAGGGAACCAGAGAAGTAGGAGGAGGATAGAGGGGCTCCAGGGCATCTCCAAGAGCGGGATCAGGGAGAAGGACAGGCTTCCAGCGCGAAGCAGGAGGTGGCCGTAGCTGTCCGTGCATCGACACGCACCTGCTCCTACTGGCAGGAGGAAGACGACGCAGTGGGGGGTAGGTGGGCTGGACCAGGTAGGTGGGCCGCCAGGTGGGTGCGGGTAAGAGGACCGGTGGCCTTTCGTTTTTCTTTTGTTTCTGTTTTTCTATTATGTTTTTCTGTTTTGTTTTGTTTTTCCACTGTTTAAACTCAAAACAAATTCAAATCAGTGCCAAAACTTATTGTAAATACTTATGTGGCTTATATGGACTTTTCCAATTGCACACAAGTATTTCTGATACATTTGAAAATATATTCTATAGAATAGGAATATAAATTCATATTCAAATACAATATTATTTAATTTCAGTGCCAAAAATCTTCCTTAAAAATGTTCAATATTTTTGGTTTGGAACCAAAGCCTTGCCAAAATTAGCATACATTGATGAAGGGTACTTTGGTTCATTGAAAGCATTTTTTTACTAGACCTAATTGAATTTCAAAGTGCTAGGGTTTGATCAATCCCCATTTCAAATTCAAAAGAATTTAAACATGATGCAACACATGACTAGGTAGCTCAGAGCATACCAGAACTAGGGATGTGACATGGAAAACTTTTTTCATGCATGTTGACTGGCCCTTGGATGAGGTGGCATGTATGGTGAGGTGAAAGGTGTGCATCAGATCAACTAACAATGGAAAAGTTTTTCTCATGCAGGTAGTGGTGGGCCTTTGATGATGTGGCATGTGTGCATGTTGAGATAAATAAGATAGTGGGGATCAACTTCTTATGTATATAGGATTTGCACAAAGTTGTATATTTCCTTTAAAGCAGCTTGTTTCTTATGAGCAGGGAAATATTTAGGAGAGAAGTAATAGATCATATCATGGGGACTATGCACATAACTAGGATCAAGAGAATTAAACCATATCTTAGCATCACCCTTTAATGAGAACGTAAATATTTTAAGGATATAAAAGTAGCGAGATCTCTCATCATTAGTGAACAGGGTAGCTATATCATTTAATTTAGTGAGATGTGCCACAACAATTTCATATTCATATCCATGAAAAGGATCAGATTCAACTAAAGTAATTATATCAGGATCAACAGAGAATTCGTAATCCTTATCAGCAACACAGATAGGTGAAGTAGCAAAAGCAGGGTGAGGTCTCATCCTAGCATTTAGAGATTGCTTATTCCATTTAGCCAATAACCTTTGAGTTCATATCTGTCTTTGCAAGCTAAAATAGCTAAAGAAGCTTCTTGATCAAATAAATAACCCTCAGGGATAACAAATGATTCTTCATCATCACTTTCATCCTCATAATCAGATTCAATATTTTCAATTTGTCTAGCCTAGCAAGTCGTTCCTCGAGAAAATCACCAAGTGGCACAGTAGTATCAAGCATAGAAGTAGTTTCATCATAAGTATCACGTATAGCAGAAGTAGCATCATCAATAACATGCGACATATCAGAACGAATAGCAGAAGCAGGTGTGGGTGTCGCAAGCTTACTGAGAAAGTGAATCAAGTGCAGAGCTAGATGGCAGTTCCTTACCTCCCCTCGTAGTTGAGGGAGAAATTGTTGTCTTAGCATCCTTCAAATTCTACATAGTGTCCAGCAGATATAAATCCCAAGTGACTCAAAGAATAGAGCTATGCTCCCCGTCAACGGCGCCAGAAATTAGTCTTGATAACCCGCAAGTATAGGGGATCGCAACAGCTCCCAAATTTATTGATTCGACACAAGGGGAGCCCAAGAATATTCTCACGTATTAGCAGCTGAGTTGTCAATTCAACCACACCTGGAAACTTAGTATCTACAGCAAAGTGTTTAGTAGCAACGTAATATGATAGTGATGGTAACGGTAACAAACACTACAAAAAAAGACACATCCGTGACATTTTGGGCCGAACGAAATTTTTTTCTGTCATACATGTGACACTTCTATGACGATAATTGTGACAAAACCAGGTATCATCATAGATGTGGTGGGCTCCTACTTCTATGACCAAAAATCATGACAGAAAATGGGCTTTTCGTCCTGGGCGGGCCGGAGACGCAGCTGCATGACATTCTTTGGGCTGTCCATGACGGAAAAAGCCATGGTAGAAGCGAGGGGGAGGAAAATTTCAGGGAGTTCCCGGTTATGGTGGGAGGTCGGGGCCGAGCGATGCACGCTTCTCTCGTACACGTACGCGTGTGTGTGCGAGGCGTTGGCTCTAACTGAACCCGAGTGAGGCGTTGGGCTCTAACTGAACCCAAGCGATTGCACTGTAGGCTATGCGTTACTGAACCCGAGCGATTGATCGATGGCTATTAACTGAACCCGATCGAGCAATTCCTTCGCTACTGCTACTAA
>NC_041392.1:685922850-685932690 GCF_002162155.2 Triticum dicoccoides | reverse complement strand
CGGTGGGGGTGGATGAACAGGACCCCGTGGTGTTGCCTCTGGATGAACAGGACCCCGATCGATTGAGCCGGTTGGGGCTGGATGAACAGGACCACCCCGTGGAGGGCAGGATGAAAAGTAGATAGTGGAGGGCAGGATGAACAGTAGCCCGTGGAGGGGTGGTTGAACAGAAGCCCGTGGAGAGGGCTGGTTGAATAGGAGCCCGTGGAGAGGGCTGGTTGAACAGTAGCCGGTGGAGTAGCGCGTGGTGGAGGTTGGATGAACAGGAACCCGTGGATGAACAGTCGTAGGTGGAGGCTGGAGGAGGTCAACGGTGGAGATGAACAGTATCCCGTGGAGTCCCGTTTTGTGGTACGCCACACCCCTCCCGATGAACAGGACTCACGTTTCGACCGTAGCGCTCCAACACAAGTCCGTTTCCTCCGTTTTGCGGTACGCCACACCCCTCCCGATGAACAGGACCCCCGTTTGGACCGTAGGAGGTCCGTTTCCTCCTTTTTGCGGTACGCCAGACCCCTCTCGATCAACAAGATCCCGTTTCGAACGTGGTCGGTCGAACACAAGGCCGTTTCCTCCGTTCTGCGGTACGCCAGGCCTCGTTTCCATCGCCTGTTCCATCCAAGCCCTCCCGATGAACACGACGCATTCTGTTGCCTCACCATGAACACGATGCATTCCGTTGCCTCCCCATGAACACGACGACGACGTTGTTTCTCTGTTCTGACCCAACCATGTACACGAGCCCTGGCTGTACATATGCGCGAGTAGGCGTTCGAGACCCCGCCCGTATGTACACATACATGGCCGTATTTTCTTTCTTGCAACCTGGCCGCTGTACGTACGTGTAAATGCTATGTGCGCGCCTCTACTATGACACGTGTGCGCCTCTACATCCACCAGTATATATGTACGTACACGTTCGCGACCAGAATGACAACGCTACATAGGCTTCGACCAGGTGGGTCCCGACTGTCACGCACTTCCTTGCGTGCGAAGATGTAGCTGGTGGGTCCCAGCAGTCAGGGGCAAACATTTTTTTCACAAAATACGGTGGCCCATCCGGTGGATCCCCGCTGTCAGGTGGAGGAATAATTATTTTGCACGTAATAAGGAGGCACTTCCTTGCTGCGGATGTGGACCCAGCTGTCAGCCTCTCCACGTACAATCCACGTCCGATGGAAGCCGTTCCTTGACCATGTTGACAATGCCGCGCCTAGAGCACCAGGGTGGTGGACGATGACGAGGACTAGGAAGGGGACGACGCGGAGCCGGGGAAGACACGGCAGTGGATGACCACGCGTAGAGGAGTACGAGGGTTCACTTGTTCGCTGCGGTGTGAGGCTGCCGTCACCGCAGAATAACAAGGGGTGTGGGTGAGTAGAGGGATGGCCTGTCCAGCGGTGGGAGTAGTAGGGGGTGGTGAGGCCTCCGCCGCATCGCAGCCGGCCACGAGAGGCAGGAGCACGAGGCACGACCGGCGCTGGTTTGGGCGGCTGGAGCAAGAAGACCAGAGGTTGAAGAAGCACTACGGCCGTTGGATGGACATCGTACTGTCACCGGAGCTAGAATCGTGCATATTGACTAAGTTGACAAAGCCCTCCATCCCCGTCAACTTAGTACAGCGGGGGGTATTCATTTTTTTGTGCGTAATAAGGAGGCACTTCCGGTGGGTCCGAGCTGACAGCAGGGGGAACATGTTTTTCACAAAATACGGTGGCCCGTCGGGTGGGTCCCAGCAGTTAGGGGAAAACGTTTTTTCGTGATATATGGTGGTCGTCTGGTGGGTCCTTACTGTCAGGTGGAGGAATAATTATTTTCCGCGTAATAAGGAGGCACTTCCTTGCGGCTGCCGTGGACCCAGCTGTCAGCCTCTCAACATACAGTATTCTTCCGATGGAATTCGTTCGTTGACCACATTGACCATGTCGCGCCGACAGCACCACGGTGGTGGACGACGGCGAGGCCTAGGAAGGGGACGAGGCGGAGCCGAGGAAGACGCGGCAGTGGATGCCCACGCGGAGAGGAGTACGAAGGTTCACTGGTTCGGCTGCACTGCCGTCGCCGCAGAATAACAAGGGGTGTGGGTGAGTGGAGTGGAGGGATGGCCTGGCCAGTGATGGGAGTAGTATGGGGGCAGTGAGGCCTCCGTGGCAGCACAGCCGGCCACGGGAGGCAGGAGCAGGCGGCACGACCGGCGCTGCTTTGGGCGGCTGGAGCAAGAAGACCAGAGGTTGAAGAAGCACTATTGACATCGTACGGTCAGTCGAGCTAGAATCGTGCATATTGACTAAGTTGACAAAGCCCTTCGTCCCCGTCAACTTAGTAGGCCCACTATACTGGGTCCCAGCTAGCAGGGGGAGTATTCATTTTTTTGTGCATAATAGGGAGGCACTTCATTGTGTGCGAAGATATAGCTGGTGGGTCCGAGCTGTCAGCGGCGGTAATGTTTTTTCGCGAAATACATAGGCCATTTCGGTGGGTCCCAGATGTCAGGTGGAGGAAATAATTATTTTGCGTAATAAGGAGGCATTTCCTTGCGTGCGGCCGTGGACCCAGCTATCAGCCTCTCCATGTACAGTCCACTTCAGATGCATGTCGGTCGTTGACCACGCTGACCACGCCATGCTGAGAGCACCAGGGCGATGGACGACGGCGAGGCCTATGAAGGGAACGACACGGAGGCTGGGAAGACTCGGCCGTTGTTTTTGTTTCCCACGCGGAGGGGAGTACGACTGTATGAGGGTTTACTGGTTTGTCTGCCATCGGCGGAGAATAACAGCAGGTGTGGGTCAGTAGAGGGATGGCTAGGCCAGCAATGGGAGTACGGTGGGGCGGTGAGGCCTGCGCGGCAGCACAACCGGCCATGGGGAGGAGGGAGCAGGCAGTCCCGCCGGCGCTTGTTTGAGCGACTGGAGCAGGAAGAGCAGAGATTGAAGAAGCACGACGGCCGTTGGATGGACATCCAACAGTATACAGACAATCTGTGGAAAGCCTCAAATCCATGGAAAACAGCATACAACCCATCTGCCATTATTTCAAATAATTTACAGCCTATTTTCTAGTTCTTACGGGTTTTTTTGGAGCCCATATTCTTTATGTTAACATTACAGCCCATATTGTGGCCACGGTTAAAAAATTATACGAAATTTTGCATATGTCGGTGCGGTCAAAACTGTTTTTAATCCCGAAATTTCGAGTCACATTCAGACTGATTTTAAAAATAAATGTATATCAATATAAAATCCAATAAAGTGTCCACGCATAAAAATCAATGCAATTTAAAATCTTGAAATGAAAAAAAGATATTTGAAAATAATTGTCGGTTTGATGTGTTTTAAAAATGCACAGCCCATTTCTCATTACTGATAGGCCGTTTTCTCGGCCAGCTGAATGAAGTTCTCCTCTTCTTGAAAGATTTGCAGCCCAACAGGCCTGATAAAGCGACTTACTTGACAAATCACAAAAGAACTGGGCTATCCATTTTCAGAAAGAAAAAAAACTACTGGGCTGGTCTTTGGTAAACATAAAAGAAAAGGCTATCTAGACAAGCCAGAGTGTCCCGCACAGCCTAGTTGACACCCTGCTTCCATCTCAAAAACAAATTAGATAAATGCCACTCCAATTATGGCGATTCATAAAAATGCCACTGCAATTTCCAAACTTTGAAAAATGCCACTGCAATTTTTGCAAACTTTGAAAAACGCCACTGCAGTTTGCAAACATTGAAAAATGCCACTCTAGACTTCGAAAAATGCCACTAGAAATGGCATGAAATGGCATTTTTCAAAGTTTGGAAATTGCAGTGGCATTTCTCGGATACACCAGATTTGGAGTGGCATTTATCAAATTAACCCAAAACAAAAATAACTGGGTGAGCCGCTCGTTGTGCAATTCTCTCGTTTATTGACTACGTTGACAATGGCGTGGGACCCAGATGTCAGAAATCCACTAGGAGGAGCCATTTTTTTATTGGCTTGAAATAAGGAGGCACTTGCTTGCGTACTGCCATGACCTTGGCGGGTCCCTACTGTCATCCTCTCCATGTACAGTACTAGTTAGTCGTGCTTCAAAACTGATCGGCATGCCATTAAAAAAATAAAGGTCGATAACTAATGCGGCACCTCGGGCCAACGCGGCCAGATCGCATTTTGCACAAGAAATTACACACCATATTTTATTGACATGTGGTCCCGTTCCAACATATCAGTGAGACGACGGCGAGTAGTAGGAGTATTTCCGAATGGACGTGTAGGCCGGGGCGCCTCTCCGTGAACCGTGGCAAACTCGCAACCGTCCACTGACTCTTCGCCTTTCCCTCTCGATTTGGAACTACTGTCACACGCTCTTCCTCTCCCTCCTACATTTTCCTTCAGCCCTTCAGCCTTTCTTCTGCCATTGTTCGATCGTCTTCTCCATGGAGGGAACAGGCCGGAAACGACCCCGTTATTCTTGCCCCGATCTGAAAGATGACGTGGTGGAGGAACTCATTGATCGGTGCGACATCATCACTTCGGCTAGCATGGGAGGTACGTTCAAGCCCATTCTCGACTCAACTAATAACATCATTACAAAGAACCCAAGAGTCAAGGAGCGGTTTGATCTCCCCTATCTTTTTCACCGTGACCCTGATGACTGGCGCCGGCACGACGGAGGCCTCGCCCTGTGCCAGTTGATGCCACTTGATAATGATACGTATGTTGTTAAGATGCCATCGCTTGAGGGCAAGGCTTGGGCGGGTGAAAATGGAGATCAGGTTGTTTACATTGGGTCCAACTGTGAGTGGGAACTTGTGAATGTGTACACTCGTCACCAGGTTCCACTTCCAAAAATCTCAGCACACTACCCAGAGGTTGAGCACACTGGTAATGTACGCACATTCAAATACGATCATGGTGACTGTCTTCTACGGAAGATAGCAATTTGTCGAGTTCCCAACCGCTCTTGGAATTACAACAACTATCAAGTTGTTGCTATCTTCGACAAGCTTGTTGCCGTCCTTCGTGGTTCGACTCGATGGACATTGCTCAAAAATCAGTTTCTGTACACGGATGAGTACTGTGATGCAATTCGATACAAGGGCCTTGTGTTTGCTGCCACCACTCGTGGCACTATTTTTGCATGGCATCCTAGTAGTTTCGGTACGTTTGTCTTCCACCGTAATTATAATTGTTTCATGCACATGCATGCGGGTTAGCAAGTTTCCCTTTACTAATTAACCTTCTTCTTGTGTTTCCAAGGTCCTGTGAACATCCCACCACCTATACATCAAAATTTATATAACCAAGGGGGAGATGCCGATGGTGATGATCATGAGCACCACCCATATACTCTGTGGCGCCTGGCAACTAATTCCCATGGATCACCTCTTCTTGTGTGTATACATCCCACTGATGATGTTACTGCTAAGGAAGCAGGTGTCTCCCATGGTCGCACTCTCCGGACCTATTCCAACACCCGTTGCATGGTATTCGGGATGGATACTAGTGTGCTAGCGCCAACTCCTTCTCCCTGGCACAGAATTGATAGTCTTGGAGAAAACATGCTCTTCTTTGGACAAAACTATCCGATGATGGTGAAAGGCGATCCAACTGCTATTGACACATTTATGAGAAGCAAATGTGTCTATACCTCAGACATTTGGGTGGTTCCCTACCCTAGTACTGATATAGTAGGCCGTTTCATCCTGGATGATCAGTCCTGCGTTGGTCTCCAGATCGACAACGGATGGCCCGTCCCAGAGAATCACTTGTGGTTCAAAGCAAGTGTTTCCAACGCCACGAAATGGTTGAGTTGAAGCTCATTTCATGGCTTGTTATTTGTTGTGTGGTGAAAACTTCAGTATTTATAATGTATCCTCGTTGTCGATGTGGGTTGATGACCTGTTGTATGTAATAAAATGATATGCCTGTGACAAACTTACTAAATTTATGAATGGCTTTCGAGTCGCTTCTCTGAGTGAGTGGTGCGACGAGGCAAAAAAATATTTTCCAAATACATAATTGTACGTGCATTGCAACAGGTTATCGGATGAGCCCAATCAACAATAGTACACGCCACCACCACGACATCCATCTGACACCATATTATTTCTTGGAGTCCGTGCTAGAGCAATCTCTTCAACCTCGCCGCTTCTCTAACTTCAGCCATTGCACGGCGGGCGAGGTGGGGGTTTGCCGATAGTCGGTTTCCTTAACTGCGATCCCACTTGTAAGGCCAACTCCAACGCACGACGCCAAACGCACCTCCGTTTTGCACGAACTCCAACGATAATTTTGACTAGAAAAGCAAGACCAAAGAAAACAAGAACCACAAGAATACATTTTACTACTCCTGTAAGTTGGATTAGTGCCTTCTCGATGCATTCATTGTTGATTTGCAGAGCCTCGATCTTGCGTCTGTGCTAGCTAAAAGTGATAGAACATCTACTAAATTGCGCTCTATCAATATATGGATGTACTCTTCTTGCCAATACAAAAATTTGCATCCATTCTACTCCCTCCGTTGCACAATACATGCCTTCTATTTGTCAAAATATATATGTATCTGGACTTGTCTTAGTATATAGGTACATCCATTTTTGGACAAATGGAAGTCAAGTATTTTGGAACGGAGGGAGTACACAATAAAATTTTTAAATTAGCACAACTAGTCTAATCCGTGAGCAGAACCGAAGATTTGGTCGGGTTCTTCCTCCTTTTGCCGACACATGGGACATCCAGCATCCAGATCGTCTCATGAAAGAAAATAGAGTGGTAGTTGAAGCCATGAGATGTGCATCTTGGGTTAAACTGTAAATAGAATCTTACTACTCTTGAGTAACTCCAAAAGCGGCCACCGAAGATCTTTATTGGATTTGTTTTTCATCAACAGCACGTCGAGGGGAAAGATGTGTAGGTTCAGTGGGTCCTCTTGCGTTTTCACTGACATGTGGGGCCGGATGTGAGCAAACAGACGATGGGCTCCGTGCGTCCGCTGGCTGGCTGAGAAGAGAGATCGAGGAGGGCTGAGCACAGACTGCATGAAATTTGTTCTACATACCTCGATGTAGGCTCGATATAGTGGGGTGGCATGGGCCATAACTAGCATTCACGTCTAGCAGTACAGCCCACGCCACCCACATGAGTCCCATCTGACACCAATTTTCTTGGAGTCCATGCTACAGCCATATCTTCTCCCTCCTGTTTTCTCAGCCATCGTGCGGTGGGCGGGGTGGGGGTTTGCCAATAGTCGGTTTGCTCAACTGCGGTCCCACTTGTAAGTGAAAATGCAACACCGCACGCATTCCCGCTTGAGCGGCGTGCCGGACCAACCGTGTGGGCGTGCGATATGAACACGGCAGGCTTTTCCTTTTAAACTCGTAACATGTAAAATTTGGTTCTGCTCCATGGCGCGACCGATAGATAGAAAATAACGATTTTGCCTAGAGTAATGAGATGTTTGGTTCTGGCGCTGTTCATGCTTGGAGTACGTACGAAAATTATGAAGTTGATGCGGAAGGTAAGATAATTACTGTAGTATCATATACTACTACATGGATTTGACGGAAAGATAAAAATACATACGGATCCATCAACGTTCAACGACATCCTCATGCCCTAGTGCGCTGGGTCACCAATGGACGTGTGAGGAGCAGCGGCGTTGGCGGCGAGCTCAACGTGCTTCTGAACAGTGTCGTCCAAGGTCGCCCTGCACTCCAAGAAGGCCAGCGTCCTATCGTCCTCCTCTTGCATGTAGTCGTCCGTGTGGACGATTGCACGTAGACGTGGGTGATTATGTCGATGGTGTCTTGCTGCACCAGGCGCTGCGCGGCGAGCGCGACCTCAAGGTGGACATTCTCCGGCGCGACGGCGGGCAGTCGCACGGCCACCAGTGCGTCGAAGAGGTTGCTACCATAGTGGCCGATGAGGGTGGTGGGCATCGCAGAGCCTGGGCGCGCCGGCTGGAGGCTTACGTCAAAGTCGTCCGCAAGCTTCTTGACAACGGTGAACTTGTCGAGGAAACTGACAAGGACCTCGTCGAACAAGGAGACGAAGTTGTCGTCCAAGCGGCACCTCGCCCTAGCGGCCTCAAGCAATACTACGTGGAGACATTCCTTGGTGTCGAGCCGCAGGCCGGCATCGTGGACCATCTGGCATAGCCGGCTGATGCTCGCGCTCATCGCCTCCATGGGTCTAGCATAGATTCTAGTCAATTGATCTTGCGATTCGAGTGATCACTCATCCCTTGGTTAGCGTGCGTAGGTGCGTAGGATTTCGTACTACTCCTCGGCCCTCTACTGCACCTTCCTTTGGCTGTATGATAGGTGGGCCAGCCACCCCCTGGGGCCACGTGTCATTCACCCAAAGGCAGTTGCCGTAAGTCAATGAAGTCGCGTCCCCCTCCGTGCCGGTGCAGTATAGTCATCTCACCGGACCTCTAGTTGGGGCCAAATGAGAGAAGTTTGATGTTTACTAGTTTATTGGTCCCCTTTGCATTTTGCGCCAAGTTTTGACCTTTGATTTAACTAATAAAATGTTAATGCATGTAAACAAAAATGTTGTGTAAGTCACCTTACGAAAACCAAATAATCCCAAAATACTTAGGCACGGTGCATTAACTTCCTCCTTGTTTCTTATTTCGTGACATATCAACCAATGAGAGATGTGGGTCGTGCATGCTTTCAATGACTTGAGACTACCAAACATGACATGCAATGTTTAGTTCATTGCATGTAATGCTATTAGTACTCTAGTTAGGAGTAGCAAA
The DNA here is from genome assembly GCF_002162155.2 of Triticum dicoccoides. Taxonomy (NCBI): domain Eukaryota; kingdom Viridiplantae; phylum Streptophyta; class Magnoliopsida; order Poales; family Poaceae; genus Triticum; species Triticum dicoccoides. The sequence continues at coordinate 685,923,945 of NC_041392.1, read as the reverse complement.
AAAACATTAAGTTCTCTCGCCGATAGGAATAAAACACTAGGTATTTATTTACAAAGGGAGTAGTACATTTTTGGTGACATGCATTACTAGATATTGCAAGTCAAATACTAAAATCCAGATGGACGTGGTAGTACTCCTAAATCCAGATGGTGGTGCTACTAGTACTAGTAGTAGTACTACCAATGTAGTAGTAGGAGTACTAGCACTGTAATACCCGTTGGTCAAATTATTACGTGCTGCTCCTCACAGTGAAGTGACAAGACTCTGCGCCGGAGATGACACCTGAGTATAGGCGCCGTGTTCGGCATACCATAGTCAGCCTCACCATCTGCAGTCACTATGATCATGGATGTAGAGCTAGCCTGCTTACAACTAGCCCTGTTCGACATAATTTCCCGTGCGTAGATGCCCGTCCATTGCACGGAACACCAAGATTGGGGGTGGACGGCTTCGGCAGCGGCCATCGCGCTAGATTTTTCCACGGCCTTCTACTCCTAGATGTGGTGGGGAGGAGATGAGGCTCATTGTGAGAGACAAGGAGTTGTTTGTAAATAGGGAACAAGTGTGGGCATCTTTTTGCAAAATGGAGAAGCTTGGTTTGTATGCGTCACATCTAGATCCGACGGCTATTTGTGAAAGATGGGAGGCACAACATCATCACCAACTTTGGACCTGTTTGATTCACAGGATTTTGAAAACGCAGGAATAGGACATGGCAATATTACAAGTTTCAAACTGATATTACAAATGTTAGGAGTAATGCTGCACCTACGAAGAGGGAATTACTAGGAAGTTTACATAAGAACTTTCGTTACTTTAGGTGGATGCAGCATTACCGTACAAACTAAATCCCACCTCCCTGACAAGTCACTAATGGGCAAATAAGTTTTCGAGTGTTTGGCCACTTGATGTTTCAAAAACAAATTCAGCTTCTGCGGAGAAATGAGCTCCACCGTGTACCCGCGCGGGTGTGGCTGGGCACGAAGCGTGAGTACGTGCACGGTGCACCTATTCTCTTCTTGTATACGTACACCACCTACGTGGGGTTGTGTGAGAGAGATACAAACCTAGAGAGATATAGTGTGTGGGTTCTTG
>NC_041392.1:685919822-685922711 GCF_002162155.2 Triticum dicoccoides | reverse complement strand
CAATGTGTGTGAAATAGAGTCCTGGATATAACATATATATAGAGGGGGCGATCCACGAGAAGTGAGTGGAGGTATCATCGGCTTGAGGTGTCCATAGAATCGAAGAGAGGGATGATGTGTGTGTGTGTGTGCGCGCACGATCGATAAAGAGTGCCATCGAATTTGTGTGAGCCCACGTCAAAGATATAGAGTGGCTGGCCTACTGGAACGTGAGATGGGACATGTGCAGTTTGTCTTTGTGGCATGGATACCTACCTGCAGCACTCGACTATTGGTGTGTGGTGGGGGAAGAGGGAGGCCCAATTAACTATAGAGGTACAATGGCTGGTATATGTGTGGAGGAGGAGAGAGGCCTACCTCATGTATTAAGGGAGATCGATCAGCATCCATGCATATGTGCAGGAGATGAATAAGGTTGGGAGAGAGACAGAGCTAGAGTGTTGGAGGGTGTGGTAGTGGAGTTGCTTCTAACAAATGGTGGGATAGGCTTGCTAGACAAATGGAGGGCACGCCCGCAATATCAATAAGATAGGAGATGGCTGCTTGTTGTCTGTGCACGTGCATGTGAGAGACAGGTCAGGAGGCATGCACGAATGATGAGGGGGGACGATGTGGTTGTGGTAAGCAGACATAACTACATAGGAAGATCAATCGCCCTTTGTAAGAGAAAGTAGAGACATAATTTGTCAGGTACATCGATCGATGGGGGGTAGTTAAAGTCGATCTAGGTATATGTTGGGAGATCGATCGGTATACATGCATGTGTGTGTTAGAAGCAAATGAGGCACGAGGAGAAGGATAGAGAGAGAGGGATGCATGTAGGAGGTGGTACAAGAGGCATACTATATCGAGGGGGAGGAGTGTGCAAGTACGAGAACGATGAAAAGAGTGGTGGGAGTGAGGCATGGATGGTGACAAGAGAAGAGGGGAAGCTTGTGTTTGTGCTTGGCACACCTGGCTAGAGAGGCATATCGATCGATGTGTGCCGTAAAGGAGCTGGGGGGCCTACACACACCGTGCGTCAATGACCTAAAGTGAAAAGATGAATTTGCGCGATGGAGCTAGAGAATGCTGAGGGAGGGTGAGAGGCATGCGGGCGTGTGCATGCACAAGAGAAAGTTAGCGCTAGCTACAAAGATAAGAGGGTTGTGTGGGTGTAAAAGACGAATAGAGATCATATATACTTCATTATAAAAAGCAAATTCGGATATTTGAAGAATTTATCATAGTGTTTCAAACCGACGGATGTGTGAATATATATAACGGTGATACACATGGTGTGGTTATGAACATGGTATACTACATTTAATATATTTTATCTCTACTCTTATAAAAAACGGAGTTGTTGATGATGGTGTGCCTGCCATCCTGCATTATAGGCCGTCTGATTTATATCTGGTTGATAGCAAGGAAACTATGATGGTTGAAGTTGGCAACAATCATGATTGTAGATTCTTATTGAAATAGAGAAACGAATTCAAATTTAGTTCGAATTGCAGCGGTAGTATAGACATTTGGAATGCACTAAAATGTTGGTATGAGTAGGTTACATGCATTATACAGCAAGCAAAAAAATTTAATCGGACATAACATGGATTCATACTCCCTCCTTCCATCTATATAGGGCGTAATGATATTTTTAAGACCGCCTTTGACTATTGACAAAATTAATAGTACATGACATGCACAATGTGAAAATTATATCATTGAAAGAACCTTTCACAGACGAATTTAACGGTGTGCTTTGTGTAAGTTTCATGTCATATATCATTGCTCTAATATTTGGTCAAAGTTAGCATCAAAAAACGCATTAGGCCCTATATAGATGGAAGGAGAGATTAGCTTTGAAAAGCATTTGTATAGTAAAACGGGATAGGACTCTCTCTTTGTGTGGTGTGAATAGTTTTATTTTTTCATTTTCTTTTTGGTTGATGGAAGTGCAAATTGATTTGGTATGTACAAGTACAATATTACCACACGTTAGGCTTGTCCCTAAAATTCAACCCGCGTCTTCTTATATCCCGAAAATTCAGATATCGTGCTCCCAAAACTGGCGCCTTCACAACCCGCGCCTTGCTATCCCGAAATTACAAAGCGCGCGAAAACCCCCTCCAGCTGCCAAATCCCGACACGCGAAATCCCCCTTCTAACCCTGAGCCGAAAGGGCCGCTAGTTCAAATCGGTGGAGGGTACTTTTGTAACACACCCTACATTTTGGACAAGCGCGTTCCTAAGTCATGCTTCACCCCCTCCCATCGCCCCCTTTTCGCCATTCGAAATCCCAGGCCGCCATAGCCTCTCCGCTCCAGCCGCGAAACCCCACCCTCCTCTATCCTCCACGTCACCGCTGCCCCGCTGAAGCCTCTTCCCCAACGATGTCGTCCACCGCAACAGCTCAACGTCCCTCGTCCACCTCCCCGGATGAGCATCCTCGTCCATCTCGCCGTCCCGCCGGTTCAGCCGCCCCATCCTCCAACTCCAAGGATCTGCTCCGACGATCGCCTCGTCTATCGCGACTGCTCCATCCCCACAGCGCCGCCTTAACCTGCTCCACCGGAACCGCAACATCCTCCCCGACTCCTCGGACGAAGCCGAAGCCTATTTGGTGCCACCAAAGAGGTTGTACACTCACCGCATCACACCTTCTCCTTAACTCGACCTCCCGGCGCCGACGGTGCTCCATCCCGCACCCCCATGGAGCGGCTACCTTGAAGCCGGCGCCGCGGGCGACATCTCCACGACGGCTCTCCCCCAGTGCGAGGCCCCTTTGGCGGCGGCGGCCATACCAGCCGGATCTGCTGCTGCTGCTCCGGCTCTCGCTCGACCGCTCGCTCGCCCAGCTACTACTGCTGCTCTGCCCCGATTAAGCCACACTTCAGTCGACTGAAT
>NC_041392.1:685910602-685919481 GCF_002162155.2 Triticum dicoccoides | reverse complement strand
AGTTAAGGAAGAACCACCCGCTGCGGGGACGGGGATTCACCAGAGAGGTACCCCACTATCTATCTTAGGGTTCAGGGTGGGGGCGGGGGGCCTAGAGGGCTAGCTGGGGCGGCGGCAGCGAGTTGTTTCGGGGCGGCGAGGCGGCGCTGGGGCCGGTGGTTCGGCCGGTGGTGGCTGGCGGCTCAGGGGGGTGCAGGTTGAAGATGAACAACACGCCCTCCCTAAACTACATGTCAAGTGCCTCTCTGCTACCATTGTGTTCAGTTTCGACAGTAGCATTCAGATTCCACAGTAAATTTCAGTTTCGACAGTTAAGTCCAGAGTCAACAGTTTTTACCTTATCTGTTGTAGTCAGGTGATTTTTGGTGATGTTAATTTTACATCCATTTTACATCATCTATTGGAGATGCTATTAGAATCCCACTTGAGATTGATGATGTCTGTCTTGTGCTGCTTTAGCCTTGACGTCTTACGGCTCACCGGAGCTGGTCCAACGACAGAACGATCCATCACAACAGAGCAGTGCCCTAGACGCCGTCTATAGATTCCTCAGATCTTCCTCCACACCTCCGACAGCCACCTCTGCCTCAACTGCTTCAGCGACCAACCCAATGATGCTGAGTTTGACACGGCTACGGCAAAGAGGTTGTACACTTGTTGCATCACTTATTACTATACATTCGCGTCGATCCATTAGGGCTATTTTGGTTCAACGGAAAAACATCGATCCACCGGTTGTTACCATCACTCTAAATTTCTGCATGCTCTCCTTACATAATTTTTCGTATGCATGTCAGATATTGTACACAGTCATGCTGAACATGTAGAGAAAAAGAGAAGAGTTTTGCGCGGCAATACAATGTCATGCAGACATCGCTCCATGGTGGGTTCAATGGCAAACCCTCCCCACCCCTCTCCAGATTGTAATCCAAAGAAAGATATCTATTCTGAGGCGGATTCGGACGCCGCTGACCACTCCTATTTACCCCCCAAGGTGTTTGCTCTAGCTTCGCATGATGATGTTAGTCATATCATGCATATGTTGCCTTGCAGTGCCTACTTTTGACATCATATATGTCATCTGCTAAGTTTAGACATGTTCTGTAATGCCACATGTTTAGTTTCTATATCATATATGGGAAGTATGCAGTCTCATGTCTTTTAGCCAGCCATAATATATGTGAAATGTGCAATGCCATCCTGTTTAACCAGGCATCATATATTTGAATGATATCTTGCCCATCCTTTTCTTCATTACATTTCCATTTGTCGACAATGTTTGTACATTAAACTACTCTTCCTGTGAATCAGCCATTTGGGTGGGAGATGGAAAAATCTGGAGTGAAAACAAGGCCTTCAGAGCAGACAGTGCTACCTATCGAAGCAGATCTCTTGTTGGGTCCCGATAGCTCCTCAAAGATGGATTCAGAGACAGATGACCAGTCATATTCCCCCACTGAGGTTAATGCTCTAACTTGGCGCGGTTATACTGCTCATATCATGCATACGGTGTCTTGCATTGCATAGTTTAGACATCATATACACAATATTCAACACCATGTTCTTAGTTCACACATCATATCGAATGCCCTCTGTTTAGCATATAAATCACATATGTGAATTAAATGATGTGATCCTGATTACTTAGATCACACTAGTCGTCAACCCGTGCATTCGCACGGGCTAGTTGAGTAATCTGCAATGGGTTGAGTTTGGAGACTACATTTCATTTACTGGGATTAGTGAAATTGGGAATTCCAAAAATTCTATTGGAACAGTTCCATCTTTAGATCTTTTTATAGAGAAAAGGAATAGATGCACGCATCAGAGACCATTTGTTCATATTGTTTATCTTGTTCAAAAAGATTCTCATTAAAAGACAAAAGCCTTGTCTATACCTGATAAAATAAAAATCATGCATAGACAAAATGGTCATTCGGTAGAGCTTCTCTACATGTTGAGATGGTTGCACTTCGGTGCATCTGCTTTGCTTCCATCACATCATAATGTATTGATCTAAACATGTTCGCTTTCCTTATATTAGTCATTTCCTAAAAGTAAAATGCTAATATATTAACATATAGACAAAAGTATACTTTTCTGGTCCCTATTTTGAATTCACATGCAGTTTGGTTAATAAGGTATATACAAAAACCTTACTAAAATAATTTGGTATATAATGAAACCAAAAGAAAATATGAATCCTTATGTACCGAAATACTGATACAATATTTACCTGATATCATATTTATCTAACCAAACAAACCGATGCATATATGTCGTACCAAAAAATTAATATGCATGTTATTCCTAACGTGGTAGTTTGCCGAGTTCTCATTTTTTGAAACATGGCAATGGTTATTTAAATGTTTGTCGAGTGCCTGATAATAAGACCTCGGCAAAGTTAATGATTGCCCACGTCCACCCAACCAAGTGACTGTTTGCCAAGAATAGAGTTCGGCAAAGACAATGCCAAGTTGTTTCTAGGCTTTGCCGAGTATGCTGGAAACTCGGCCAATTCGGCAATTCAGTGACATGGCATTAATAATAAACTTTATCATGTTCACGTTCCATAAAATAACTATCTTTCCTAAATGTAGACTATTGTTGGGTGCACACTTAGTTTTGTCGCTTGTATGTAAGATTGACCTTTATAACATGGCAACCTGGAATTCGGCTGCAGTCAGTTGGGGTACTGGAGGTGTATTGGGTTTGACTACCATGGACTTGTTTTCATACGTTTACATAGGTTTGGGTTACTGGGCAAATAATCTGATTATATGCTGCAAAATAGCAAACAATACATGTTTAACATATCCGTCTACTCTAAAAAACAAACACTTATATATATATATATATATATATATATATATATATATATATATATATATATATATATATATATATATATAGTGTATGGACTTACAAAAATTATAGTTTATGGACGTATATTAAGTTCAATTGTTACTTATTAGCAATACAAAATTCAGTACCCTATAAGTCAGAAAAACAATTCGAGATACGATAGGCAATTCTAACCTTGATGTATTAGGCAATGCAAAGTTGGCAAGACGGTGGCCTGATGAGATATATGATTCATGCATGAGCCTATTTTTCATGGTGGGGTTGCCATTGTTCTGCTTTGATTCAGTCTCAAGCATTCAGAAAGGTTAATTAGAATCCCTCCAATTTTGTGATCTGGTGGCTTTCGTGGATAAAAGCTTAAAAGTTTCTTCATGCATGCAAAATCTATTGCATGTAACATGAACAATGATAAAATCTATTGACTTGCCTATTTAATTAGTTAATGAACCACAATCGTCCATTGATGAACGATACCAGCAAACAAATAGCTTATAGCGGTGCATACTAAAACACACTGTAATTAAATAATAAAATATTATACTACCTCAGATCAAAAGTTTCTTCACACGCTTAATCCACCACCAGACCAAGAAGAGCTTCCCACATGCACCCTGGATCGATAGGCTAAACAATGTTAGAATCGCCACACTGCATACCAATTTTGTATAATGTGTGTTTCACCAAATTATATAATCAGTAGATGATGTTCATCACCTTCATTGAAATCTCGCTTTTCTCAAATTTGCCACTGGATCTAACTCACTACATTTTCTTCATCATCTGCAACGCAGAGAGAGAGAGAGAGAGAGAGAGAGAGAGAGAGAAAGATGCTTGCGGGAGGAGAACACACGGAGGTTATGCGATGGAGACCACGACCAGGACCATGGCGAACCTGTGGCGGGATGCGACAGCACATGGAAGGGGCGAGGGAGACCTCCGCCAAGAGCTCTCGATCAGGTTGTAGGGTGAGGCGTTTTTTTTTGAGTAGACGATCGTGGAGGCTAGGTCAAATAGATCAGGACTCGGATTCACGTGAGGCTCTTTTGCGTACAATTGAGATTGTTTTTTTGGGTTTAGGCTGAGGCGACTGTTTTCAGTAGACGATCGTGGAGGCTAGGGCAAATAGATTAGGACTCTGATTCACGTGAGGCTCTTTTGCGAACAATTGAGATTGGATTTTTTTCTTTTTTTGGTGGAAGGACGTGAAGCTTTTTAGGTACAGTTGAGATTAGATTTTTTCTTTATTTTTGACAACCGAGAAAGGACGTGAAGTTTTTTTTCTAGTTGAAGATTTTATGATCGTATCTACACCGTAATAACTCGGTCCCAGCAGATGAACGGCTCATAAAATCTGATTAATGTGGGAATTTACGGGAAGTCAAGAATTAGTATAAGTACAGATAGATAGATGTAGGTGAATTATGTCATGCGATCCTGTTTAGTTATTCATCATATCTTTGAATTATGTTATGCTATGCTATCCAGTTTAGATAGACATCATATATGTGAAATTATGTCATGCTATCTGTTTTAGTTAAACAATATACATGTAAACTATTTCATGCCCTCTTTTTTCCACACTATCTATTGCATCTGTCTCTCATACAATGTCTGTACATTCAACTATGTTTCCTGTTTATCAGCCATTTGAATTGGAGCGGGTGACGCAAGTATCTAGCAGACTAAAAACACGGTCTTCAAATAAAACAGTGCTACCTCTTGGTGGAGATAGCACCTCGGTTGTACATGCACAAGAACCAGCCCTACCACACATAACCCAAACTCTCGCAGATTGTACCCCAACTACGATGGACAGAGAACCAGCTTCACCCAATCTAACCCCAACCCTAGCCGATAGTAACCCAGTTCCTGTTGACACAGCACCATCTCCACCACAGAGCTCCTAAACAAGAGCAGTTAGTAAAGCAGCTCCAGTGCCCAAAGGGTCAGTACTATCATGGCGATCCCCAACTCCACCAGTTAGTATGCATATTCCTGTGGTGGAAGAACAACCAGCTAGTCGTAGTTTAGCATCTATCGCATTTGATGTTGTTAAATCGTATGTGTGTATCTTCCCATCTTGGAAATATTATACTGAAGATGAAGGAAAATGCCAGTTGCAGGTGTTTGTCCAGGAGTTATGTGTAAGTAATATTATTCATGGCAATTACTTTGCTTTGTCCCATACATCCTACCTCCATGATGGTTATAATACATCAAATTTTCTGATTTTTCTCTATAGAGAAGGACCGATTTGGAAACTCAGGATGAGGTAACCTGTGCTAATACCTTTGCTATATTCAAGAATGCTTGGTGGCACTATCGGAATTACCTGAAGAAAATGTACTTCACCGGCAAAGAAACTCATCAAATTCCCTTACGTTCTCCTGAGACACATTTACTGGACAATGACTGGGAACGCCTTGTTGTGTACTGGTCCCGAACCAAAAATGTGGTAAGGTCTATGAGCTCATTTTCTATTTTTAAGTATTATATTCTTGCGTCTTACTATACTTTGTTCATGTAGAACAAGTTCCTAAACCTGAAGAACAAGTGTTCTAATTTAAGATTCCATCGCTACCATAGGACATAGATATATGTTTGTTTGATGCTTTTATTATGTACTAGTACTTGGCAATAGAAGACTTGGTAGTTTAATCCTGTCCATCATACTAATGAATTGGTTCATCGAAATGAGTTTCATATGCTAGTACATGCAAATTTGTTATGTGTCTGCTTGTTTCTTCTTTTAGAATGGTGACAGAATATTGGGGAAGAGTGCCTTATTAAGCAACGGTAAAGGAAGTAATGCAGATAAGGTTCAGGATAGTGACACATCCTGTCTTGGTTTAGTGTTGGAGTTACTGGCCACTACCGCTTGCACAAGCTATTCAAACTCACTGTCTGAATCAGTTTGGTTTCTTGAGTCTCAACTACAAGCTGAAAGACATCGATCAACTGTGCTGCGACAAGAAGCGGAAGGACTGCGGAAGTCCCTGGAGCATTTAGATGCATACTTTCTGGTGCAACAGCAAGCGTTGGAGGATTTTAGCGCCAAACAGGACAAAGCTAATCGCTTGCTAAGCTTATTGCCAGCATGGTGGATACCCAGGATAACGTTTCTTGAGCTCTTCTGAAGTTGTTTCAGTTATGCTCTTGTTTTGTTGCCGCGTTTATTTGCACTGGTGGCCAATTTTGACGGCCAGTGTATATGATATGCTGCTTTGTTCCCTATATTTGCACTGGTGGCGAACTTTGATGCCCAGTGGATGTAATATGTGTAATAGCCGTGATAGCCTACCGTTAGTTGCTTGCTTATTTATTTCCTTGTTGTCTTGATTATTTGTTTTCTTGTAGTCATTGGAGTTCTTTTTCCGCGGTTAACTAGTGGCTGCAATAACCTATTTTCTAAAACTAGGCCACAATAACCATGGGCTAATATTTACTGTAGTGACACTGGGGGCCTTCTACGGGCCGTAGAAACAGTAGGCCTTACGGGCCGTAGAAACAATGGGCCTTCTACGAGCCGTATCATCAATGGGCATTATACAGGCCGTATGATCAATTGGCCAAACATGGGCCAATAAACAGGCCGCATTATGGCCATAAACGGGCTAGAGTTGGAATCGTCCGTTCATGGGCCGACCGTAATGGGCGATCGTTAAAAGGCCATATTTGATGACGCTATGAAAACGGCCCAACATATTAACGGACCACAAACGAGCCGACTGTAACCACGGGCTGAATTTGGCCCACAAGCAGAAAATGACAGTAACGGGCGGTAACTAAATGAATGCTGGAAATGAGCCCAAGAATAAATGGGCTCTGAGAAGGCCGAAAGATAACATGGGCTGGAAACGGCCCAACGGAATAACGGGCCGTTAATGGGTATAAAGTGATACACTGTTCATTACGGGCCAGTTTCACCACGGGCCGTTAATGGCTGTAAAGTGATACACTGTTCATTACAGGCCAGTTTCACCACGAGCCGTTAATAGGCCAAGAGTTACATAGGGCCTCATATGGGCCGAAAGACGTCATTGGCCATACATGGGCCAGAAGTGAAAATGGGCTGGAAACATATTGGATGGCCCAGATGATGCTACTGGGCCTAATTCGGATAGGGCGTAACGGGCCTTGGGTTACTGGACTGTAAATGGGCTATATGCGAACAGGCCGTTAACAGGCTTTCCATGGGCCGGTCCGCCACCTTTTGACCAAGTCAAACGGGCCGGCCTTTTCACAGGAATGGGCCTCTGTTGGGCCGTGCCACGTGTTGACGTATCATAGGTGCCTATCTGACCCACTGACGAGCTGACACGTGTTTAGTCCGGCCAATAAGAATTTTACACGTGGAAATTTCCCATTGGACGGGGCTGTTAATGGGCTATCGGATCCAAAACCCGACCCCATAGCTTAACGGTGTTCCGTTACGGTGGATGCCACATGTCGGTCACCCTTGACAAAAGCACTTCTGTGACGCGTGATTTATCGTCATGGAAGTGGACACTTCCGTGATGATAATTTTGGTAATGTCATGGAACACTTCTACGACAACACAGGTATGACTATCTTGATTCTGTCATAAATTTGTCATGGATGTACATGCATGACAAAAAACGAGACCTACTATGACAAACACGTATCATCACGGAAGTGTATTTTTTTTGTAGTGAAAAGAGTAACGAAAGCAAAGTAATATTTTTGGAATTTTGTAGTGATTGTAACAGTCATAACATAGAGTGACACAGAACTAGCTCCAATTCGTCAATGTAATGTAGGCATGTATTCTGAATATAGTCATACGTGCTTATGGAAAAGAACTTGCATGACATCTTTTGTCCTATCCTCCCATGGCAGCGGGGTCCTAATGGAAACTAAGGGATATTAAGGCCTCCTTTTAATAGAGAACCAGAACAAAGCATTAGCACATAGTGAATACATGAACTCCTCAAACTACGGTCATCACCGGTAAGTATCCCGATTATTGTCACTTCAGGGTTAACGGATCATAACACATAATAGGTGACTATAGACTTGCAAGATAGGATCAAGAACTCTCATATATTGATGAAAACATAATAGGTTCAGATCTGAAATCATGGCACTCGGGCCCTAGTGACAAGCATTAAGCATAGCAAAGTCATAGCAACATCAATTTCAGAACATAGTGGATACTAGGGATCAAACCCTAACAAAACTAACTCGATTACATGATAAATCTCATCCAACCCATCACCGTCCAGCAAACCTACGATGGAATTACTCACGCACGGCGGTGAGCATCATGAAATTAGTGATGGAGGATGGTTGATGATGACGACGGCGACGAATCCCCCTCTCCGGAGCCCCGAACAGACTCTAGATCAGCCCTCCCGAGAGGTTTTAGGGCTTGGCGGCAGCTCCGTATCGTAAAACGCGATGATTTCTTCTCTCCTATTGTTTTCTCCCCGAAAGCAGTTATATAGAGTTGGAGTTGGAGTCGGGAGGTCTCCAAGGGGCCCACGAGTTAGGGGGCGCGCCTTAGGGGGGCGCCCCCCACCCTCCTGGCAAGGGTGTGGGCCCCCTGGTCTTCATCTTTGACGAGGATTTTTTATTATTTATTGTAAGATATTCCGTGGAGTTTCAGGTCATTTCGAGAACTTTTGTTTTCTGCACATAAAACAACATCATGGCAATTCTGCTGAAAAAAGCGTCAGTCCGGGTAAGTTCCATTCAAATCATACAAGTTAGAGTCAAAACAAGGGAAAAAGTGTTTGGAAAAGTAGATACGACGGAGACGTATCACAGTCCGACCACCCCTAGCCATGCTACGGGTACTGGCAGGTACGCCTCGACCTGCTCTTGCCATCCCTCCCTCTCGTTTTGGCCAAAGAGCCCTCGTCCCCGGCGAGAGCTCCGGCGAAGCCACGGCTATCTCTGTTTCTCTCTCCCTCTTCCCCCACCTGACTAGCGGGGCCCGCTAGTCAGCCACTCAGTACGCGCGCAAAGCGGTACGAGTGGTAGCGCCCCTA
>NC_041392.1:685891083-685910150 GCF_002162155.2 Triticum dicoccoides | reverse complement strand
TCAAATTCATTTGAATTTACAGAACACTTCAAACTGTTATCACTTTTTAACCATAAGTCCAAATGAATTGATTCTTTTTGGATTATGTTCTTTGAAAGAAAATCTAACAGCTCACCAAAGATGACATTTTTCTGGGTAGTTTAGAATTTCTGGTAAATTTCAGAAGTGTTCTTGATATTTTCCTTTTGTGTTTAAAATTATTTTCAGAAGGTGAGGCCTGTCTTGAGGATCACCAGGAGGCTTGTGAACCTCATCTGCACTAAGGCAAGCCACAACAACATTTTTATGATGCCATTTCAATATTTGTGATTTTCTTACTTGAATGAAATGATTAATCCGTGCATTTAAATAATTATTGAGTGATTTGTATTCTGTGAAATGTTGGATAGTTGTTATGCCTGATTTACAGAATAGTTGAAATTAGTATAGTGGATAAAGCAAGTTAACATTTATTTGAGGTGATAATTTTGTTATGCATGGTAGTTATTTTAGCTATATTTTTGCCTTCCTGAAATTGATAAAATTTGTTAGAAAATATTATGTTAAATATTCTGTTAGATCATGTTGCTTGTTTTACAGAAAGTTTGAACTTAATTTAGTGTTAAAGAAAGTAAGAACTATTGATAGTAAAATCTTTTGTTATGCATATGAAAACGTTGTCGGAGTTGCTTTCTTGCGTAAGAAATTAATGGAACTTGTTGCAAAGTATTTTGGTTCAGTTGTGAGTCATTTTGAGCTAGTAAAGTAACGTGAGTTGTTGACGGTTATGCTTGGTGTAAAGATGACATCGGTCATTTTTTTATGATGCATGTGTTGTTTTGCATTTCATGGCATGCTATGAAACCGGTCATTGTTAGTCTAAAGTTGAAACTGAAAATAACTAAAATTGAATACACCGTTGACTAGGTCATGGTGCCGCTGAATCGAGTTCTTTCTAGTGCAACCATATTTGCCTTTATGGGTTGCCTCAATTCGGTCCATTGACACAGCCTCTAGTCGGTGCCTCCATCTAGGGAAGGTTATGTCGTGCTTGCCCTGGCCCGGCAAGCAGACATAATCTTGTGTGCTCGTTGATGAGATTATGGTACCGAGTCCCCGAGTGGGAGTTTGTCCACGGCGGTGGTTGGGGTGTCTTTGGTAGACACGGGGCCACCCAGGACCAGCCCGTTGGGGATTTTGGTCGGAGTGGCCGGGAGAGTGTTGTGGCAATGGAGGGGTTTTGTCGGAATGCCGTTGGTCCACCCGAATGGGAGTGCGATGCCATGGGCTCCGTGGTGTGGGTACAGTGTGCTACCTCTGCAGAGTGTATATTCTATCGATAGTCGTGTCCATGGTTACAGACACCTCGTAGTAGGTCCCACCATGAGTCAACGAATAATAAAAATTCCAAACTAAGCTGTAAAACTTTGCATTGTCGAGGATGGTAGAAAGGCCATCGAGGAATTTGGGACCAGATATTGGCCGTGGTTGTGATCGCCGTAAGGATCACGAGTCATGTTGTTAATAACCACGTTGGTGGTGTGTTTTACCACATTGGTGGTGTGTTTGTGATCTGAGGATGATCACGGTTTGTAAGTTGTCCCAAGGGACGTTCAAGCATGATCACACCATGTTGACATATAGTGTTGCATTTTAATTGGTACAATATCATGATATTGTTTGTCATTATGATTATGCTTGTTGTGAGCTTGCAAGTACATTCAATGTACTGACCTGGCGTGTCATGCCAGATTTCAGGAAAATCTCGTTGGAAAGGAGCGTTGTTCGAGTCTAGATCGTGTCCACATCGGTGTCCCTATGATATGGAGCTTCCGCTACGACATTATTCCGCTGCCGCGTAGTTGTTCGGATCGAGGCCCCTTTATGTTCACTAAATAATGTGCATATTGTTCAGCCGCATCGAGTGTGCCGCTTGGCCTCGACAATTGTTGTAATATGAACTCTGTTCCGCTAGCATCAATAAAGCGGTTGTTTTCTGTACGAATATGTTGTGTGTTGCCAGAAGACACGGTCTCTGGGCTGGCAATGTAGGGTAAACCGGTCGCTCTGAGCTGGGGTGCCACAACGATTGGTATCAGAGCCGCGCTGACTGTAGGCCAGGCTAGACTACAATGTGTTAACTGGACGCTAGGCGCGAGTAAATTTGAGTGCTGGTAGCAGTCATAGATGGTTGTTGCATTCTAGTCATTTGAATATTATTGTTATGCTAACCTGCTAATAGTTGTGAGTGTAGATGGCTCCAGTGCCGTATCCGTGCCAGTTGCAGCTGATGCCGTACACGTCACCGCACCTTTTCTGCAACATGTGGTGTCGGTTGTACCCTCACGGAGATGAACCCGTCTACCGTGTGTACCGGAGCGTCTAGCAGACTCAGCGTATGAGTATCACGCGGTGGTTACTCTGCGCACCAGCTCCGATTCCGGCTCTTACACTCGCACTTCTCGGAGCGGTTACGCCTCCACCGCTTCTCAGGCTGTCTAGTTTTCCGCATTTGAGGTCCTTGTTGAGCTTCGTTATACCGAGGTTCAAATGCAGCACCACCCAGGTTTCTATTATTACCCATCTCTGCATGACAACAGTCGTGTCCGTTTTCCTCTCATTGACCCAGAGTCTGATAGTGTTGCTAGCCATCTTGCTCTCTATATCACTGCTAGCTACCCGATGATCCACGAGCTAGCTCGAGAGCTAACTCGTGCCCATACTGCTTTAGCCGCTACCTTGGTCACTACTAGATCCACCACTACTCCGTCCTCACTGGGATTTACCTCTTATGTCCCAGTTAGCTCTAGCTCCCCTATTTCGCCGGTTACTTCCCCGAGTAGCATAGGCGTCTCGGCCATGAACCCTCTCAGTGCTCTTGCCGAGTGGGTCTCACTTCTTGCTACTCCTGCAGCCCCGATGCTTCATCCTACCCCTGCCCTTGAGGGAGAGCCCTCGAGGCAGCGGCGTCGCGTTACCTTTGACCCGGAGGTTTCCGTTAGCCACGTCAGTTCGGGATCTGAGACCGCTTCAGGGGAGGACACCGCAGCACCAGCAGAGCAGTAATGTCTTTGAGTATTCGCAGTCATCTAGAAGGTGTACAGATGTAGTTGTACGAGTCATGCTGCTTCGTGTATGAGAAGTGGAACCAATCAGGTCATTTAATTTTCATGTATGAGTCTATGTATAATTAAGTTGGGACTTTAATCGCCGTATTTTCCTCGCTCTTTTGTCTTTTTCGAGATTTTTTGCTGGCTTTTCCCCAATTTTATTCTTAGATGTCTCTCATCATGATTGCATTGCCTTGCGAAAAAATACTCAATAGGATGACGCAGGGAGGCAGCAGTAGCAACGTTCTGAGGGAACTCCTGTTCGTCGTTCCGCACGACAGGTAGGATATTCTCCCAAGCCGTACGTTCAGCCACCACCTCCACCGCCTGATCCTCCCTCCACCGATCAAGTTCTGCGTATGTTTGAAGAGAAAAGGAACAATGATCTGATTGAAATATTGAGAAGTGTGCAAGCTATGGTTGGACGGAATGGAAATCACAATGGTCATCACTCAAAACTGTCAGATTTTCAGAGGACCAATCCACCCAGTTTAAGTCAGGTTGTTGACCCATTGGATGCGGACGACTGGTTGCACACCATGGAGAAAAAGCTTGAGATCGCCCGTACTGAAGGAAATGATAAAGTCCCATTTGCAACCCATTACCTTGAAGGCGCAGCTACCATATGGTGCGAAAATACAAAAGCCATGTGGCCTATTGATGAGGAAGTCACTTGGAAAAAATTCAAGGATAAGTTCCGCAAGTATCACATCCCTACTGGAGTTATGAAGGCCAAGCAGCGTGAATTTCTCGCGCTCGTCCAAGGAAATCAATCTGTGGCTGAGTATCTGCAAAAATTCAATCATTTGGCCCATTACTCTCTGTATGACGTGGCCACTGAAGACAGGAAGATTGACAGATTTCTTGGAGGTCTAACTCCGCAACTCCGGTGTGCTCTCAGCATGTTTGATTTCACCGATTTCCAAACTCTAGTAGATAAGGCGTTCATTGCTGAATGGGAGCACAAGCTTATATGGGAGCACAACGACAACAAGCGCAAGTTTGAGCCAAAGAAGGACGGACAACCTGTGCAAAAGGCTCGTACCTGGCAGCAGACTCAGGTGGAATACAGGCCAAATTGGCAGCAAATGTTAACAAGACCACCACTCAGGTCAAGAATGTTGTAACCAGTCCAAAACATGAGGAGCGCCAGCGCAATAATTCTTGTTTCATTTGCGGGCATCCCGGACATTATGCCAAATAGTGCCCCAAGAACCATAAGGTGAATGCTCTAACCAGGCCACAAGTCAACTTTATGGAGTCAGGGCCAACCCAGCAAAACTTCGCTGGGCACACGAACTATATCTCCACCGATGAAGCCCAAGAGAAGCCAGAAGTCATCATTGGTATGTTTTCTGTTAATGACATACCTGCAGTAATTTTATTTGACTCTGGGGCTTCCAATTCTTTTATTTCTCGTTGTTTTGCCGCCCAAAACAATTTCCCTTGCACAATTTTGGGCAAAAATATGCTGGTACAAACCCCGGGATCTATAATCAAGAGCAATCTAGTCTGTCGTGATCTGGAGATCAATATCAACAGGGTCCACTTTCCAACATCTCTGATAATCATTGAGTCTGAACAGTTGGATATCATATTGGGTATGAATTGGCTGACCAAATATCAAGTTTGTATAAACTGCGCAACCCGAGAAGTCAATTTGACCAGTCTGAATGGGCAGCTCACCAAATTCTATGCTCGCAAGCATGTCCCCAAACCAGAACTAGTTTGCACCGCTATGACTGAATTGGAAGTTATTCCTGTGGTCAGTGAGTACCCTGATGTGTTTCCAGAAGAACTGCCAGGCATGCCACCAGATCGGGAACTGGAGTTTGCCATAGATCTTGTTCCCGGAACTGCACCATTATACAAGAAATATTACCGGATGCCCTCATCAGAATTAATGGAACTAAAGAAACAGCTTGACGAATTACTCCAGAAGGGTTATATTCGTCTCAGCTCTTCACCGTGGGGGTCACCTGCAATTTTTGTGGGCAAAAAGGATGGCAGTCTTCGTATGTGCATAGATTATCGCGAGCTGAATGAGGTCACCATCAAAAATAAATACCCACTGCCAAGGATTGATGATCTGTTTGATCAGCTCAATGGGGCTAAAGTATTCTCAAAAATCGATTTATGGACCAGATATCATCAGCTCAAGATTAAAAAGGAAGATATTCCTAAGACCTCATTCACTACACGATAAGGCCTTTACGAATATACTGTAATGTCCTTTGGTCTCACCAATGCCCCTGCCTTCTTCACGCACATGATGAACAAAGTGTTCATGGAATTCCTCGACAAATTCATGGTAGTCTTTATCGACGACATCCTCATTTACTCCAAGAGTGAAGAAGAGCATAAGGATCACCTCCGAGCAGTGCTACAACGACTCTGCAACCATCTGTTATACGCCAAGTTCAGTAAGTGCGAATTTTGGCTCAAGCAAGTTGGGTTTCTCGGACATGTACTATCCGCCAAAGGTATAACCGTGGACCCGAGCAAAGTAAAAGATGTGGTCGATTGGGTAACGCCCATGACTGTAACACAGATCCAGAGTTTCCTCGGATTAGCTGGATACTAT
This sequence comes from Triticum dicoccoides, assembly GCF_002162155.2. Classification (NCBI taxonomy): domain Eukaryota; kingdom Viridiplantae; phylum Streptophyta; class Magnoliopsida; order Poales; family Poaceae; genus Triticum; species Triticum dicoccoides. The sequence continues at coordinate 685,904,477 of NC_041392.1, read as the reverse complement.
CATCGTTTCCTTGAAGGGTTTTCAAAAATTGCTAAACCTATGACGGAACTGTTCAAAAAGGATACCAAGTTTATGTGGACAAAGGACTGTGAGAAGAGTTTTAATGAGCTAAAGACACGTCTGACAACCGCACCAGTATTGACTCTTCCAGACATTTACCGCAGCTTTGATTTGTACTGTGATGCCTCCAGACAAGGTATTGGTTGCATGCTGATGCAAGACGGCAAGGTAGTAGCCTATGCATCACGACAACTACGACCACACGAGGGAAATTATCCTACTCATGATTTGGAATTGGCCGCCGTGGTTCATGCATTAAAAATTTGGAGACACTATCTCATAGGAACAAGGTGCCAAATTTTTACCGACCACAAAAGCCTCAAGTACATCTTCACTCAGCCAGATTTAAATCTCCGTCAGCGAAGATGGATAGAGTTGGTCAAGGATTATGACATTGGAATAAATTACCATCCAGGACAACATCGTTGCCGATGCGCTCAGTCGAAATCCCATCAGCTTAAATGTTATCTTAAAATCATTGCCTACCGAACTTCAGGAGGAGATCTCTCAGCTCAAGTTGGTGATCGTGGATGCTGGCCTCACTAATATTTTGGAAGTTACCCCCACACTTGAGATGGAAATCCGCAAGGCCCAGCCAGATGATGCCGAGCTACAAAAACATGCAAGGCAGCTACCAGATTTCTTCAAGGACAACTTCGGTACCCTCCGATTTTGTGGATGAATTTGTGTGCCAAATCAACCGGACTTGAAGAAGAAAATCTTGTCAGAAGCACAGGAATCCTCGTATTCCATTCATTCGGGAGGTACGAAAATGTATGAAGACCTTAAGCAAATATTCTGGTGGGATGGGATGAAGAAAGACATTGCCTATTTTGTAGCCTATTGCGACATATGCAACAAGGTGAAAGCAGATCATCAGAAGCCAGCTGGACTTCTCCAACCACTGCCAGTTTCACAATGGAAATGGGATGATGTTTGCATGGATTTCATTACTGGATTTCCTAGGACTTAGCGAGGCAAAGACACAATCTAGGTTATAGTTGACCCTCACCAAGGTTGCTCACTTCATCCCAATCAGCACCAGATATGGAGCAGATGAACTTGCACAACTGTATGTATCTAGAATCGTCAGTCTACATGGAGTACCCCGGACTATCACTTCCGACCGAGGTTCTTTGTTTACCTCCGCTTTCTGGTCCCGTCTCCATCAAGCCTTGGAGACAGCACTGAAATATAGTACTGCTTATCAACCTCAGACGGATGGTCAGACAGAGCGAGTAAATCAAATACTCGAAGATATGTTGCGAGCCTGTGTGCTAGCCTATGGAGCTAAATGGGAAGATTGCTTGCCATACGCCGAGTTCTCGTATAACAACAATTTTCAGAGCACTCTAAAGATGTCGCCATATGAAGCTCTAGCTATACGGTCGTAAGTGTCGCACTCCTCTAAATTGGTCTCAAGCTAGAGATAGCCATATCTTTGGAACCGATCTCATGATGGAAGCTGAGAGACAAGTCAGGGAAATCAGAGACCGACTGCAACTGGCCAAATCCCGTCAGAAGAGTTATTATGATGCAAAGCATCGGTAGGTCAGTTTTGAACCCAGAGAAAACGTGTACCTCCGAGTCACTCCTATGAGAGGAGTTAAGCGATTTCAGACTCGTGGAAAGCTGGCACCCAGATTCATTGGTCTGTTCCCAATTATGTCTCGAGTGGGTACGGTTGCATACCAGCTGGAACTACCCCCGGAGTTGTCATATATACACAATGTATTCCATGTCCCGCAATTGAGACGATGCATATCCCCGCCTAAGAAAAAGACTGCAACGACTGAGATAAAATTGGCAAAGGATTTAACTTATGAAGAAAGACCGTTCAAAATTTGGGATCAATTGGAAAGGGTCACTCGCAGCAAAGTCAGAAATTTTTTCAAAGTTCAGTGGGAGCATCACACAGAGTCAGAAGCAACTTGGGAGCAGGAAGAGTTCCTTAAGAGTCAGTATCCAGAGTGATTTTCCTAAGCAACCGAATCTCGAGGATGAGATTCATTCTAAGTGGGGGAGGTGTGTGATAGCCTGGTTTTTGCCCTCTTTTATTTGTTTGAGTTTTCATTTGAAATTTTTGAAACATGGAGTTTTTGAATCTATTCATTTGGACTTAAACACTTGGGCATCCTTGGCTTTCACCCAAGTGTTCATTTCTCTCCCAAACCATCATTTCACTTCTGATCCACCATAAAATAATCTTTGGAATGTTTTTCTCAAATGAAAAATATTCATTTTCTCTCTAAAACCCTAAGACCAAATATGTTTGCTCCAAAGCAACCCTAATTTTTATGGCTCAGAAAATTCTAAGAAAATTCACAAATATTCTAGGTAGCCTAGGGCACCTCCCTGAACAAAAATATTTCATCACTTTTTGGAATATTTTTGCTACAGAAAATCTTTTCTGTTCTGGACAGAAATGGTGGTTTCTACAGCAACTACCATTTTACTTGCTCCTTTTGACATGATATTTCTTGTGCTTATTTACCTTAATAACTCTAAGCTAGCCTCCAAAGCACAGCTTCAAACTCCTAGCCAGTTGACCACAGTAACATCACAAAGTTACTGTCCAGAAACTTACCAGACTTGTAAACTTTTCTCTACTGCACCTGGATCCAAACCAAACCGTGGTAAACTTCAAAACCACCGTGAACAACATGCCAGACATGATTTTTGGACGAAGGCTGGTCTGAGGAGAGAGTTCGCACGGTGACGACGCGTGTCCACGATGCCAGGCATGCGTGTCGACGCGCTCTGGGAGCCGCCGAGCGCTCTGTTCGCGCGTGCTCGCTTCCCCCGCCTGCCAAACCTTGCCAAAACTCGCCACCATCATCGTCTCAACACCCTTAACTCCGCCCTGGCACTCCCCGATGCCGGAGCTCGCCACAGCGAGCACGAGCAATGTCCCGCCAGCCTAACAGTGCGTAGCGCACTGTGCTCGTCGTCACCCCCTTGATCCTGTGCTTGTCTCCGCTCGCCCATAGTGGCCGTGTGACCTCCGTCGCCTTCTCCCCCTCTCACTGACGCCGCTCGTCTCCGAGCGCCATGGACAGGTGTCCCCTGGCGGAGCCCGAAGCACCCTTGCCGCTCGCCTGTATATAGAGCCCCTCCCCAACCTCCTCGAGCATCCTCCAGCACTCTCACACACTCCACGGTCGAGTAGGAAGCCGTAGCCCGGCCGGGCAGGCCTCGGGCCGCCGTCCCCGAGCTCGAGCTCACCGGCGATCCCCTCTGGTTGTCGCGGCAGCTCCAGCCCCTCCCAGGCCTGGGTGACCCCTCCAGGGCCTCCGCCTCTCTCCGGTGAGGCCGTCTCACCCGCTTGGAGCCTCTGGAGTGGCCCCTGCTCACCGTCTTCTTCAACTCCGGCGACCACCTCGTTCTGCCTCCGCTCGCGAACTAGATTCCGACGCCGTATGACCACCCCTAGCCATGCTACGGGTACGGGCAGGTGCGCCTCGACCTCCTCTTGCCATCCCTCCCTCTTGTTTAGGCCAAAGAGCCCTCGTCGCCGGCGAGAGCTCCGGCGAAGCCACGGCTATCTCTGTTTCTCTCTCCCTCTTCCCCCACCTGACTAGCGGGGCCCGCTAGTCAGCCACTCAGTACGCGCAGAAGCGGTACGAGTGGTGGCGCCCCTGGGCTTTACGCCTTTGACGTGACCCCCCTAGTCTTTTTCTTTTATTCAAATTCATTTGAATTTATAGAACACTTCAAACTGTTATAACTTTTTAATGATAAGTCCAAATGAATTGATTCTTTTTGCATTATGTTCTTTGCAAGAAAATCTAACAACTCACCAAAGATGAGATTTTTCTGAGCTGTTTAGAATTTATGGTGAATTTCAGAAGTGTTTTTGATATTTTCCTTTGTGTTTAAAATTATTTTCAGAAGGTGAGGCTTGTCTTGAGGATCACCAGGAGGCTTGTGAACCTCATCTGCACTAAGGCAAGCCACAGCAACATTTTTATGATGCCATTTCAATATTTGTGATTTTCTCACTTGAATGAAATGATTAATCCAAGCATTTAAATAATTATTTAGTGATTTGTATTCTGTGAAATGTTGGATAGTTGTTATGCCTGATTTACAGAATAGTTGAAACTAGTTTAGTGGATAAAGCAAGTTAAGATTTATTTGAGGTGATAATTTTGTTATGCATGGTAGTTATTTTAGCTATATTTTTGCGTTCCTGAAATTGATAAAATTTGTTAGAAAATATTATGTTAAATATTCTGTTAGATCATGTTACTTGCTTTACAGAAAGTTTGAACTTAATTTAGTGTTAAAAAAGTAAGAATTGTTGATAGTAATATCTTTTGTTATGCATATGAAAAAGTTATCGGAGTTGCTTTCTTGCGTAAGAAATTAATGGAACTTGTTGCAAAAATTTTTGGTTTAGTTATGAGTCATTTTGAGCTAGTAAAGTAACGTGAGTTGTTGACGGTTATGCTTGGTGTAAAGATGACATCGGTCAATTTTTTTATGATGCATGTGTTGTTTTGCATTTCTTGGCATGCTATGACACCGGTCATTGTTAGTTTAAAGTTGGAATTGAAAATAACTAAACTTGAATACACCGTTGACTGGGTCATGGTGCCGCTGAATCGAGTTCTTTCCAGTGCAACCACATTTGCCTTTATGGGGGCCTTGATTCGGTCCATTGACACGACCTCTGGTCGGTGCCCCCATCTAGGGAAGGTTATGTCGTGCTTGCCCTGGCCCGGCAAGCAGACATAATCTTGTGTGCTCGTTGATGAGATTATACTACCGAGTCCCCGAGTGGGAGTGTCCCCGAGTGGGAGTTTGACCACGACGGTGGTCGGGGTGTCTTTGGTAGACACGGGGCCACCCAGGACCAGCCTGTTGGGGATTTGGGTCGGAGTGGCTGAGAGAGTGATGTGGCAATGGAGGGGTTTCGTCAGAATGACGTTGGTCCACCCGAATGGGAGTGCGAGGCCATGGGTACAGTGTGCTACCTCTGCAGAGTGTATAATCTATTGATAGCCGTGTCCACGGTTACGGACACCTCGTGGTAGGTCCCACCATGTGTCAATGAATAATAAAAATTGCACACTAAGCTGTAAAACTTTGCATTGTCGAGGATGGTAGAAAGGCCATCGAGGAATTTGGGACCAGATATTGGTCGTGGTTGTGATCGCCGTAAGGATCACGAGTCATGTTGTTAAAAACCACGTTGGTGGTGTCTTTTACCACATTGGTGGTGTGTTTGTTATCTGACGATGATCACGGTTGGTAAGTTGTCCCAAGGGACGTTCAAGCATGATCACAGCATGTTGACATATAGTGTTGCATTTTAATTGGTACAATATCATGACATTGTTTGTCATTATGATTATGCTTGTTGTGAGCTTGCAAGTACATTCAATGTACTGACCTGGCATGTCATGCCAGATTTCAGGAAAATCTCATTGGAAAGGAGCGTTGTTCGAGTCTAGATCGTGTCCACATCGGTGTCCCTGTGATATGGAGCTTCCGCTATGACGTTATTCCGCTGCCACGTAGTTGTTCGGATCGAGGCCCCTTTATGTTCACTAAATAATGTACATATTGTTCAGGTGCACCGAGTGTGCCGCTTGTCCTCGACCGCTGTTGTAATATGAACTCTGTTCTGCTAGCATCAATAAAGTGGTTGTTTTATGTACCAATATGTTGTGTGTTGCCAGAAGACACGGTCTCTGGGCTGGCAATGCAGGGTAAACCGGTCGCTCTGAGCCGGGGTTCCACATCCTAACAAAATAAATTGACGCTCCAAGCAAAACACATATCATGTGGTGAATAAAAATATAGCTCCAAGTAAAGTTACCGATGAACGAAGACGAAAGAGGGGATGCCTTCTGGGGCATCCCCAAGCTTAGGCTCTTGGTTGTCCTTGAATATTTCCTTCGGGTGTCTTGGGCACCCGCAAGCTTAGGCTATTTCCACTCCTTATTCGTCCATCGAATCTTCACCCAAAACATGAAAACTTCACAACACGAAACTTAATAGAAAACTCGTAAGCTCCGTTAGTATAAGAAAATAATTCACCACTTAGGTACTGTTGTGAACTCATTCTAAATTCATATTGGTGTAATATCTACTGTATTCCAACTTCTCTATGGTTCATACCCTCCGATACGGCTCATAGATTCATCAAAATAAGCAAACAACACATAGAAAATAGAATCTGTCAAAAATAGAATAGTCTGTAGTAATCTGGATCAAACATATACTTCTGGAACCCCAAAAATCATGAGAAATTAGGAAGTCCTAGAATTTTTTTTATTAATCTACTGCAAGTGGAATTGGTATTTTATCGCTCTCTGGTAAAAAAATGAAAATTATTCTCGTGAGCACATACTTTCTGTTTTTTACAGCAAGATCAAATAACAATCACCCAAGAAGATCCTAAAGGCTTTACTTGGCACAAACACTAATTAAAACATAAAAAGCACAATCATAACAGAGGATAGATGATTTATTTACACTAAACAGGAACAAAAAGCTAGGAACAAAAATAAAATCGGGTTGCCTCCCAACAAGCGCTATCGTTTAACGTCCCTAGCTAGGCATGATGATTTCAATGATGCTCGCATAAAAGATAAGACTTGAAACATAACAGGAGCATCATGAAGCATACGACAAGCACATTTAAGTCTAACCCACTTCCTATGCATAGGGATTTTGTGAGGAAACAATTTATGGGAACAAGAATCAACTTGCATAGGAAGGTAAAACAAGCAAATCTTCAAGATTTTCAACACATAGAGAGGAAACTTGATATTATTGCAACTCCTACAAGCATATACTCCTCCCTCATAATAATTTTCAGTAGCATCATGAATGAATTCATAAATATAACCATCACATAAAGCATTGTTTTCATGATCTAAAAGCATAGAATTTTTATTACTATCCACATAAGCAAAATACTACTCATGAATAGTAGTGGGAGCAAATTCAACAAAATAAGTATCATTTGAGGCATAATCCAATTGAAAGTTAAAATCATGATGAAAAGTTTCACGGATATCATTATTCCTTATAGCATACGTGTCATCACAATAATCATCATTGATAGGAGGGGTGCTTTCATCATAATAAATTTGCTCATCAAAACTTGGGGGGCAAAAAATATCATCTTCATCAAACATAGCATCCCCAAGCTTGTGGCTTTGCATAACACTAGCATCATGGATATTCAAAGAATTCATACTAACAACATTGCAATCATGCTCATCATCCAAATGTTTAGTGCCAAACATTCTAATGCATTCTTCCTCTAGCAATTGAGCACAATTATCGGAATCCTTATTTTCACGGAAGACATTAAAAAGATGAAGCATATGAGGCATCCTTAATTACTTTTTTGTAGTTTTCTTTTATAAACTAAACTAGTGATAAAACAAGAAACTAAAAGATTTGATTGCAAGATCTAAAGATATACCTTCAAGCACTCACCTCCCCGGCAACGACGCCAGAAAAGAGCTTGATGTCTACTACACAATCTTCTTCTTGTAGACATTGTTGGACCTCCAAGTGCAGAGGTTTGTAGGACAGTAGCAAATTTCCCTCAAGTATATGACCTAAGGTTTATCAATTCATGGGAGGTGTAGGATGAAGATGGTCTCTCTCAAACAACCCTGCAACCAAATAACAAAGAGTCTCTTGTGTCCCCAACACACCCAATACAATGGTAAATTGTATAGGTGCACTAGATTTGTGAAGAGATGGTGATACAAGTGCAATATGGATAGTAGATAATGGTTTTGTAATCTGAAAATATAAAAACAACAAGGTAGAAAGTGGTAAAAGTGAGCACAAACGGTATTGCAATGTGTTGAAACAAGGCCTAGGGTTCATACTTTCACTAGTGCAAGTTCTCTCAACAATAATAACATAATTGGATCATATAACTATCCCTCAACATGCAACAAAGAGTCACTCCAGAGTCACTAATGGCGGAGAACAAACGAAGAGATTATTGTGGGGTACGAAACCACCTCAAAGTTATCGTTTTTGATCGATCTATTCAAGAGTCCGTAGTAAAATAACATGAAGCTATTCTTTCCGCTCAATCTATCATAGAGTTTGTACTAGAATAACACCTTAAGACACAAATCAACCAAAACCCTAATGTCACCTAGATGCTCCAATGTCACCTCAAGTATCCGTGGGTATGATTACACGATATGCATCACACAATCTCCGATTCATCTATTCAACCAACACAAAGAACTTCAAAGAGTTCCCCAAAGTTTCTACCGGAGAGTCAAGACGAAAACGTGTGCCAACCCCTATGCATAAGTTCATGAGGTCACGGAACTCGCAAGTTGATCACCAAAACATACATAAAGTGGATCACGTGATATCCCATTGTCACCACAGATAAGCACATGCAAGACATACATCAAGTGTTCTCAAATCCTTAAAGACTCAATCCGATAAGATAACTTCAAAGGGAAAACTCAATTCATCACAAGAGAGTAGAGGGGGAGAAACATCATAAGATCCAAATATAATAGCAAAGCTCACGATACATCAAGATTGTGCCGACTCAAGAACACGAGAGAGAGAGAGAGAGAGAGATCAAACACATAGCTAATGGTACATACCCTCAGCCCCAAGGGTGAACTACTCCCTCCTCGTCATGGAGAACGCCGGGATGAGGAAGATGGCAAACGGTGAGGGATTCCCCCCTCCGGTAGGGTGTCGGAACAGGGTCCTGATTGGTTTTTGGTGGCTACAGAGGCTTGCGGCGGCGGAACTCCTGATCTATTCCGTTCCCCGATGTTTTTAGGGTATATTGATATATAGAGGCGAAAGAAGTCAGTAAGGGGAGCCACGAGGGGCCCACGAGGGTGGGGGCGCGCCCAGGGGGCAGGCTCGCCTCCCTGCCTCGTGGCCACCTTGAAGCTTCCTTGACTTCAACTCCAAGTCTCCTGGATCATGTTCGTTCCAAAAATCACTCTCCCAAAGCTTTCATTCCATTTGGACTCCGTTTGATATTCCTTTTCTATGAAACACTGAAACAAGGGAAAAACAGAAACTGGCACTGGGCTCTGGGTTAATAGGTTAGTCCCAAAAATAATATAAAAGTGCATAATAAATCCCATAAACATACAAAAAAGATAATATAATAGCATGGAACAATCAAAAATTATAGATACGTTGGAGACGTATCAGACCCCCGGCAAGACCCTTGCCAGGGACGACTGCAGCGCCATGGAAAGACCCTTGCCGGGCCCCCGGAAAGGCCCTTGCCGAGGGCATCAGCAGGGCCACTGCCAGGCCCGCGCCAGCCAAGACTCCACCACCGTCACCAAGCAGCTGCTAGCTCAACCATCTGGGAAGGTACCTGCATGGCGACGGGTGGCGTCTACACCGACTCAGCAAGCACCTGTGTGGCGGCATGTGACCCTTCATGAAGGCTCCACCACTGTGCCAGATTAGCAGCCAGCCAACATGGCGCCGCGATGCCTCATCAGCTCGGACGTGTGTCGAGGCCAGGCGAGGCGGCGACGGCTGGGAAGTGCTTCCCTGGCGTCCCCGATAAAGCAAGGGGGGCATGTCGGTAGCACATTAAATGCGTTTGTCCGACGATCCCAGAAGATAGTCTTATCGACTGTAGACCTTTCCACCTCCTGTGTGCCACTGTGGCAACCCCTTTTTCCTATAAAAGGAGGCCTGAGGCGACCAGGAGAGGGATTCGGCGTTTTTGGGCAAGTTGCACCCCGTAGCTAGCTCAAGAAGACAAGAACACTCAAATACATCCACCAAAGCAGGACTAGGGTATTACGCATCTTCGCGGCCCGAACCAAGGTAAATGATCAGTGTGCTTCCTGTCAGGCCCGCTCTTTGACAACCTCACGCTTGCCAACCGTAGAAGGGATCCAGTGACCCCATAGGTGTCGTTTCCACCGACAGAAAGTTCAAATAATTTCAGAGTGAAGTGGAAAATCATCGTAACAAGAAAATAAAATTTCTACGATCTGATCATGGAGGAGAATATTTGAGTTACGAGTTTGGTCTTCATTTGAAACAATGAGGAATAGTTTCACAACTCACGCCACCCGGAACACCACAGCGTAATGGTGTGTCCGAACATCGTAATCGTACTTTACTAGATATGGTGCGATCTATGATGTCTCTTACTGATTTACCGCTGTCGTTTTGGGGTTATGCTTTAGAGACGGCTGCATTCATGTTAAATAGGGCACCATCTAAATACGTTGAAACGATGCCTTATGAACTGTGGTTTGGCAAGAAACCAAAGTTGTCGTTTCTTAAATTGGGGTTGTGATGCTTATGTGAAAAAGCTTCGACCTAATAAGCTCGAACCCAAATCGGAGAAATGTGTCTTCATAGGATACCCAAAGGAGACTGTTGGGTACACCTTATATCACAGATCCGAAGGCAAGACATTCGTTGCTAAGAATGGATCCTTTCTAGAGAAGGAATTTCTCTCAAAAGAAGTGAGTGGGAGGAAAGTAGAACTTGATGAGGTAACTGTACCTGCTCCCTTATTGGAAGATAGTTCCTCACAGAAATTTGTTCCTGTGACTCCTACACCAATTAGTGAGGAAGCTGATGATGATGATCATGTGACTACAGATAAAGTTACTACCAAACCTCATAGGTCAACCAGAGTAAGACCCGCACCAGAGTGGTACAGTAATCCCGTTCTGGAGGTCATGTTACTTGACCATGACGAACCTATGAACTATGAGGAAGCGATGATGAGCCCAGATTTCGCAAAATGCCTTGAGGCCATGAAATCTGAGATGGGATCCATGTATGAGAACAAAGTATGGACTTTGGTTGACTTGCCCGATGATCAGCAAGCCATCGAGATTAAATGGATCTTCAAGAAGAAGACTGACGCTGACAGTAATGTTACTGTCTACAAAGCTCGACCTGTTGCGAATGTTTTTTGACAAGTTCAAGGAGTTGACTATGATGAGACTTTCTCACCTATAGCGATACTTAAGTCCGTTTGAATCATGTTAGTAATTGCCGCATTTTATGATTATGAAATTTGGCAAATGGGTGTAAAGACTGCATTCCTGAATGGATTTCTGGAAGAGGAGTTGTATATGATGCAACCTGAAGGTTTTATCGATCCAAAGGATGCTAACAAAGTGTGTAAGCTCCAGCGGTCCGTCTATGGACTGGTGCAAGCATCTAAGAGTTGGAATAAACGTTTTGATAGTGTGATCAAAGCATATGGTTTTATACAGACTTTTGGAGAAGCCTGTATTTACAAGAAAGTGAGTGGGAGCTCTGTAGCATTTCTAATATTATATGTGGATGAAATATTGTTGATTGGAAATGATATAGAATTTCTGGATAGCATAAAAGGATATTTGAATAAGAGTTTTTCAATGAAAGACCTTGGTGAAGCTACTTATATAATGTGCATCAAGATCTATAGAGATAGATCAAGACGCTTAATTGGACTTTCACAAAGCACATACCTTGATAAAGTTTTGAAGAAGTTCAAAATGGATCAAGGAAAGAAAGGGTTCCTGCCTGTGTTACAAGGTGTGAAGTTGAGTCAGAGTCAATTAATGCCTAACCACTGCGGAAGAAAGAGAGAAAAATGAAAGGTGTTCCCTATGCTTTAGACATAGGCTCTATCATGTATGCAATGCTATGTACCAGACCTGATGTGTGCCTTGCTATTAGTTTAGCAGGGAGGTACCAAAGTAATCACTGGACAGCAGTCAGGAACATCCTGAAATACCTGAAAAGGACTAAGGGTATGTTTCTCATTTATGCAGGTGACAAAGAGCTCGTCGTAAATGGCTACGTCGATGCAAGCTTTGACACTGATCCGGATGACTCTAAGTCACAAACCGGATACGTGTTTATATTGAACGGAGGAGTTGTCAGTTGGTGCAGTTCTAAGCAAAGTGTCGTGGCGGGATCTAAATGAGAAGCGGAGTATATAGATGCTTCGGAAGCAGCAAATGAAGGAGTCTGGATGAAGGAGTTCATATCCTATCTAGGTGTCATACCTAGTGCATCGGGTCCAATTAAAATCTTTTGTGACAATACTGGTGCAATTGCCTTAGCAAAGGAATCCAGATTTCACAAGAGACCAAGCACATCAAGAGACGCTTCAATTCCATCTGCGATCAAGTCAAGGAGGGAAACATAGAGATTTGCAATATACATACGGATCTGAATGTTGCAGTCCCGTTGACTAAGCCTCTCTCACGAGCAAAACTTGAGAAGCACCAAGACTCCATAGGTGTTAGAATCATTACTGTGTAATCTAGATTATTGACTCTAGTGCAAGTGGGAGACTGAAGGAAATATGCCCTAGAGGCAATAATAAAGTTGTTATTTATTTTTCCTTATATCATGATAAATGTTTATTATTCATGCTATAATTGCATTAACCGGAAACTTAGTACGTGTGTGAATACATAGACAAACAAAGTGTCACTAGTATGCCTCTACTTGACTAGCTCATTGAATCAAAGATGGTTAAGTTTCCTAACCATATACATGAGTTGTCATTTGATTAACAGGATCACATCATTAGAGAATGATGTGATTGACTTGACCCATTCCGTTAGCTTAGCATTTGATCGTTTAGTATTTTGCTATTGCTTTCTTCATGACTTATACATGTTCCTATGACTATGAGATTATGCAACTCCTGAGTACCGGAGGAACACTTTGTGTGCTACCAAACGTCAGAACGTAATTGGGTGATTATGAAGGTGCTCTACAGGTGTGTCCGATGGTACTTGTTGAGTTGGCATAGATCAAGATTAGGATTTGTCACTCCGATTGTTGGAGAGGTATCTTTGGGCCCTCTCGGTAATGCACATCATTATAAGCCTTGCAAGCAATGCAACCAATGAGTTAGTTGCAGGATGATGTATTGCAGAACGAGTAAAGAGACTTGCCAGTAACGAGATTGATCTTGGTATTGAGATACCCACGATCAAATCTCGGGAAAGTAACATACTGATGACAAAGGGAACAACGTATGTTGTTATGCGGTTTGACCGACAAAGATCTTCGTAGAATATGTAGGAACCAATATGAGCATCCAGGTTCCGCTATAGGTTATTGACAGGAGATGAGTCTCGGTCATGTCTACATAGTTCTCGAACCCGTAGGGTCCGCACGCTTAACGTTCGGTGACGATTGGTATTATGAGTTTATGTGTTTTGATGTACCGAAGGTAGTTCAGAGTCCCGGATGTGATCACGGACATGACGAGGAGTCTCAAAATGGTTGAGACATAAAGATTGATATATTGGACGGCTATGTTCGGACACCAGAAGGGTTTAGGGTGATCTCGAAGAAAACCG
>NC_041392.1:685874716-685890853 GCF_002162155.2 Triticum dicoccoides | reverse complement strand
TGGGCCCTAGTGGAGAGAGAGAGGGCCTGGCCGGGGCAGGCCGCGCGCCCCCTCCCCTTGAGTCCGAATAGGACAAGGAAGGGGGGCGGCGCCCCCCTTGCCTTTCCCCTCTCCCACTCCTTCCTTCCCCCTGTTGGGTTTCATAGTAATTTTAAAAAAAATCCTATGCACACGCAAGATCATGTGATGCATAGCAACGATAGGGGAGAGTGTTGTCTACGTACCCAACGCAGACCGACTGTGGAAGCGCTGACACAACGTAGAGGAAGTAGTCGTACGTCTTCACGATCCAACCGATCAAGCACCGAAACTACGGCACCTCCGAGTTCGAGCACACGTTCAGCTCGATGACGATCCCCGGACTCCGATCCAGCAAAGTGTCGGGGAAGAGTTCTGTCAGCACGACGGCGTGGCGACGATCTTGATGCACTACAGCAGCAGGGCTTCGCCTAAACTCCGCTACAGTATTATTGAGGAATATGGTGGCAGGGGGCACCGCACACGGCTAAGGAATAGATCACATGGATCAACTTGTTGTGTTCTAGGGTGCCTCTGCGTCAGTATATAAAGGACTAGAGGGGACGAGGCTGGCCGGCCAAGGTGTGGCACGCCAGGAGAGTCCTACTCCCTCTGGGAGTAGGATTCCCCCCCCCCCAATCCTAGTTGGAATAGGATTCGCGGAGGGGGAAAAGAGAGAGAGGGGACCGGCCACCTCTCCTAGTCCTAATAGGACTAGGGGAGGGGGAGGCGCACAGCCCATGTAGGTCTGCCTCTTCTCTTTTCCACTAAGGCCCATCATGGCCCATTTATCTCCCGGGGGGTTCCGGTAACCTTCCCGGTACTCCGGTAAAATTCCGATTTCACCCGGAACACTTCCGATATCCAAACATAGGCTTCCAATATATCAATATTTATGTCTCGACCATTTCGAGACTCCTCGTCATGTCCGTGATCACATCCGGGACTCCGAACAACCTTCGGTACATCAAAATGCATAAACTCATAATATAACTGTCACCGTAACTTTAAGCGTGCGGACCCTACGGGTTCGAGAACAATGTAGACATGGCCGAGACATGTCTCCGGTCAATAACCAATAGTGGGACCTGGATGCCCATATTGGCTCCTACATATTCTACGAAGATCTTTATCGGTCAGACCACATAACAACATACGTTGTTCCCTTTGTCATCGGTATGTTACTTCCCCGAGATTCGATCGTCGGTATTCCAATACCTAGTTCAATCTCGTTACCGGCAAGTCTCTTTACTCGTTCTGTAATACATCATCCCGCAAATAACTCATTTAGTTGCAATGCTTGCAAGGCTTAAGTGATGTGCATTAACGAGAGGGCCCAGAGATACCTCTCCGACAATCGGAGTGACAAAACCTAATCTCGACATACGCCAACACAACATCTACCTTTGGAGACACCTGTAATGCTCATTTATAATCACCCAGTTACGTTGTGACGTTTGGTAGCACCCAAAGTGTTCCTCCGGCAAACGGGAGTTGCATAATCTCATATTTATAGGAACATGTATAAGTCATGAAGAAAGCAATAGCAACATACTAAACGATCGGGTGCTAACCTAATGGAATGGGTCATGTCAATCAGATCATTCAACTAATGATGTGACCTCATTAATCAAATAACAACTCATTGTTCATGGTTCGGAAACATAACCATCTTTGATTAACGAGCTAGTCAAGTAGAGGCATACTAGTGACACTTTATTTGTCTATGTATTCACACATGTATTATGTTTCCGGTTAATACAATTCTAGCATGAATAATAAACATTTATCATGATTATAAGGAAATAAATAATAACTTTATTATTGCCTCTAGGGCATATTTCCTTCAGTCTCCCACTTGCACTAGAGTCAATAATCTAGATTAAACCGTAATGATTCTAACACCCATGGAGCCTTGGTGCTGATCATGTTTTGCTCGTGGAAGAGGCTTAGTCAATGGGTCTGCAACATTCAGATCCGTATGTATCTTGCAAATCTCTATGTCTCCCACCTGGACTAGATCCCGGATGGAATTGAAGCGTATCTTGATGTGCTTGGTTCTCTTGTGAAATCTGGATTCCTTTGCCAAGGCAATTGCACCAGTATTGTCACAAAAGATTTTCATTGGACCCAATGCACTAGGTATGACACCTAGATCGGATATGAACTCCTTCATCCAGACTCCTTCGTTTGCTACTTCCGAAGCAGCTATGTACTCCGCTTCACATGTAGATCCCGCTACGACGCTTTGTTTAGAACTGCACCAACTGACAGCTCCACCGTTTAATGTAAACACGTATCCGGTTTGCAATTTAGAATCGTCCGGATCAGTGTCAAAGCTTGCATCAATGTAACCTTTTACGACGAGCTCTTTGTCACCTCCATATACGAGAAGCATATCCTTAGTCCTTTTCAGGTATTTCAGGATGTTCTTGACCGCTGTCCAGTGATCCACTCCTGGATTACTTTGGTACCTCCCTGCTAGACTTATAGCAAGGCACACATCAGGTCTGGTACACAGCATTGCATACATGATAGATCCTATTGCTGATGCATAGGGAACATCTTTCATATTCTCTCTATCTTCTCCAGTGGTCGGGCATTGAGTCTTACTCAATTTCACACCTTGTAACACAGGCAAGAATCCTTTCTTTGCTTGATCCATTTTGAACTTCTTCAAAATTTTGTCAAGGTATGTTGTTTGTGAAAGTCCAATTAAGCGTCTTGGTCTATCTCTATAGATCTTAATGCCTAATATGTAAGCAGCTTCACCGAGGTCTTTCATTGAAAAACTCTTATTCAAGTATCCCTTTATGCTATCCAGAAATTCTATATCATTTCCAATTAACAATATGTCATCCACATATAATATCAGAAATGCTACAGAGCTCCCACTCACTTTCTTGTAAATACAGGCTTCTCCAAAAGTCTGTATAAAACCAAATGCTTTGATCACACTATCAAAACGTTTATTCCAACTCCGAGAGGCTTGCACCAGTCCATAAATGGATCGCTGGAGCTTGCACACTTTGTTAGTTCCCTTTGGATCGACAAAACCTTCTGGTTGCATCATATACAACTCTTCTTCCAGAAATCCATTCAGGAATGCAGTTTTGACATCCATCTGCCAAATTTCATAATCATAAAATGCGGCAATTGCTAACATGATTCGGACAGACTTAAGCATCGCTACGGGTGAGAAGGTCTCATCGTAGTCAATCCCTTGAACTTGCCGAAAACCTTTTGCGACAAGTCGAGCTTTGTAGACAGTAACATTACCGTCAGCGTCAGTCTTCTTCTTGAAGATCCATTTATTCTCAATTGCTTGCCGATCATCGGGCAAGTCAACCAAAGTCCATACTTTGTTCTCATACATGGATCCCATCTCAGATTTCATGGCTTCAAGCCATTTTGCGGAATCTGGGCTCACCATCGCTTCTTCATAGTTCGTAGGTTCATCATGATCTAATAACATGTCTTCCAGAACAGGATTACCGTACCACTCTGGTGCGGATCTTACTCTGGTTGATCTACGAGGTTCAGTAGTATCTTGTTCTGAAGTTTCATGATCATCATCATTAGATTCCTCACTGACTGGTGTAGGTGTCGCAGAAACAGTTTTCTGTGATGTACTACTTTCCAATAAGGGAGCAGGTACAGTTACCACGTCAAGTTCTACTTTCCTCCCACTCACTTCTTTCGAGAGAAACTCTTTCTCCAGAAAGTTTCCGAATTTAGCAACAAAAGTCTTGCCTTCGGATCTGTGATAGAAGGTGTATCCAATAGTTTCCTTTGGATATCCTATGAAGACAAATTTCTCCGATTTGGGTTCGAGCTTATCAGGTTGAAGCTTTTTCACATAAGCATCCCAGCCCCAAACTTTTAGAAACGACAACTTTGGTTTCTTGCCAAACCACAGTTCATAAGGCGTCATCTCAACGGATTTTGATGGTGCCCTATTTAACGTGAATGCGGCCGTCTCTAGAGCGTATACCCAAAACAATAGCGGTAAATCAGTAAGAGACATCATAGATCGCACCATATCCAGTAAAGTACGATTACGATGTTCGGACACACCATTACGCTGAGGTGTTCCGGGTGGCGTGAGTTGCGAAACTATTCCACAATTTTTCAAATGTACACCAAACTCGTAACTCAAATATTCTCCTCCACGATCAGATCGTAGAAACTTTATTTTCTTGTTACGATGATTTTCAACTTCACTCTGAAATTCTTTGAACTTTTCAAATGTTTCAGACTTATGTTTCATTAAGTAGATATACCCATATCTGCTTAAATCATCTGTGAAGGTGAGAAAATAATGATATCCGCCACGAGCCTCAATATTCATCGGACCACATACATCTGTATGTATGATTTCCAACAAATCTGTTGCTCTCTCCATAGTACCGGAGAACGGCGTTTTGGTCATCTTGCCTATGAGGCACGGTTCACAAGTACCAAGTGATTCATAATCAAGTGGTTCCAGAAGTCCATCAGAATGGAGTTTCTTCATGTGCTTTACTCCGATATGACCTAAACGGCAGTGCCACAAATAAGTTGCACTATCATTATCAACTCTGCATCTTTTGGCTTCAACATTATGAATATGTGTGTTACTACTATCGAGATCCAACAAGAATAGACCACTCTCCAAGGGTGCATGACCATAAAAGATATTACTCATATAAATAGAACAACCATTATTCTCTGATTTAAATGAATAACCGTCTCGCATCAAACAAGATCCAGATATAATGTTCATGCTTAACGCTAGCACCAAATAACAATTATTTAGGTCTAATACTAATCCCGAAGGTAGATGTAGAGGTAGCGTGCCGACTGCGATCACATCGACTTTGGAACCGTTTCCCACACGCATCGTCACCTCGTCCTTAACCAATCTTTGCTTGATCTGTAGTCCCTGTTTCAAGTTGCAAATATTAGCAACAGAACCAGTATCAAATACCTAGGTGCTACTGCGAGCATTAGTAAGGTACACATCAATAACATGTATATCACATATACCTTTGTTCACCTTGCCATCCTTCTTATCCGCCAAATACTTGGGGCAGTTCCGCTTCCGGTGACCAGTCTGCTTGCAATAGAAGCACTCAGTTTCAGGCTTAGGTCCAGGTTTGGGTTTCTTCTCTTGAGTAGCAACTTGCTTGCCACTCTTCTTGAAGTTCTCCTTCTTCTTCCCTTTGCCCTTTTTCCTGAAACTAGTGGTCTTGTTGACCATCAACACTTGATGCTCCTTCTTGATTTCTACCTCTGCAGCTTTCAGCATTGCGAAGAGCTCGGGAATAGTCATGTTCATCCCTTGCATATTATAGTTCATCACGAAGCTCTTGGAGCTTGGTGGCAGTGATTGAAGAATTCTATCAATGACGCTATCATCTGGAAGATTAACTCCCAATTGAATCAAGTGATTATTATACCCAGACATTTTGAGTATATGCTCACTGACAGAACTGTTCTCGTCCATCTTGCAGCTATAGAACTTATTGGAGACTTCATATCTCTCAATCCGGGCATTTGCTTGAAATATTAACTTCAACTCCTGAAACATCTCATATGATCCATGACGTTCAAAACGTCGTTGAAGTCCCGATTCTAAGCCGTAAAGCATGGCACACTGAACTATCGAGTAGTCATCAGCTTTGCTCTGCCAGACGTTCATAACATCCGGCGTTGCTCCTGCAGCAGGCCTGGCACCCAGCGGTGCTTCCAGGACGTAATTCTTCTGTGCAGCAATGAGGATAATCCTCAAGTTACGGACCCAGTCCGTGTAATTGCTACCATCATCTTTCAACTTTGCTTTCTCAAGGAACGCATTAAAATTCAATGGAACAATAGCACGAGCCATCTATCTACAATCAAACATAAACAAGCAAGATACTAATCAGGTACTAAGTTTCATGATAATTTTAAGTTCAGTTAATCAAGTTAAAAGAACTCCCACTTAGATAGACATCCCTCTAATCCTCTAAGTGATTACGTGATCCAAATCAACTAAACCATAACCGATCATCACGTGAGATGGAGTAGTTTTCAATGGTGAACATCGTTATGTTGATCATATCTACTATATGATTCACGCTCGACCTTTCGGTCTCCGTGTTCCGAGGCCATATCTGTATATGCTTGGCTCGTCAAGTATAACCTGAGTATTCCGCGTGTGCAACTGTTTTGCACCCGTTGTATTTGAACGTAGAACCTATCACACCCGATCATCACGTGGTGTCTCAACACGAAGAACTTTCGCAACGGTGCATACTCAGGGAGAACACTTCTTGATAATTTAGTGAGAGATCGTCTTATAATGCTACCGTCAATCAAAGCAAGATAAAATGCATAAAAGGATAAACATCACATGCAATCAATATAAGTGATATGATATGGCCGTCATCATCTTGTGCTTGTGATCTCCATCTCCGAAGCACCGTCGTGATCGCCATCGTCACCGGCGTGACACCTTGATCTCCATCGTAGCATCGTTGTCGTCTCGCCAAGCTTATGCTTCCACGACTATCACTACCACTTAGTAATAAAGTAAAGCATTACATCGCGATTTCATTGCATACAATAAAACGACAACCATAAGGCTCCTGCCAGTTGCCGATAACTCGGTTACAAAACATGATCATCTCATACAATAAAATTCAGCATCATGTCTTGACCATATCACATCACAACATGCCCCGCAAAAACAAGTTAAACGTCCTCTACTTTGTTGTTGCAAGTTTTACATGGCTGCTACGGGCTTAAGCAAGAACCAATCTCACCTACGCATCAAAATCACAACGATAGTTTGTCAAATAGACTCCGTTTTAACCTTCGCAAGGACCGGGCGTAGCCATACTTGGTTCAACTAAAGTTGGAGAGACTGTCGCCCGCAAGCCACCTATGTGCAAAGCACGTCGGGGGAACCGGTCTCGCGTAAGCGTACGCGTAATGTTGGTCCGGGTCGTCTCGTCCAACAATGCCGTCAAACCAAAGTATGACATGCTGGTAGGCAGTATGACTTATATCGCCCACAACTCACTTGTGTTCTACTCGTGCATATAACATCAACATAAATAACCTAGGCTCGGATGCCACTGTTGGGTTTCGTAGTAATTTCAAAAAAATTCCTACGCACACGCAAGATCATGTGATGCATAGCAACCAGAGGGGAGAGTGTTGTCTACGTACCCAACGCAGACCGACTGCGGAAGCGCTGACACAACATAGAGGAAGTAGTCGTACCTCTTCATGATCCAACCGATCAAGCACCGAAACTATGGCACCTCCGAGTTCGAGCACACGTTCAGCTCGATGACAATCCCCGGACTCCGATACAGCAAAGTGTCGGGGAAGAGTTCCGTCAGCGCGACGGCGTGGTGACGATCTTGATGCACTACAGTAGCAGGGCTTCGCCTAAACTCCGCTACAGTATTATCGAGGAATATGGTGGCAGGGGGCACCGCACACGGCTAAGGAATAGATCACGTGGATCAACTTGTTGTGTTCTAGGGTGCCTCTGCCTCAGTATATAAAGGACTAGAGGGGGGAGGCTGGCCGGCCAAGGTGTGGCGCGCCAGGAGAGTCCTACTCCCTCTGGGAGTAGGATCCCCCCCCCCAATCGTAGTTGGAATAGGATTCGCGGAGGGGGAAAAGAGAGAGAGGGGACCGGCCACCTCTCCTAGTCCTAATAGGACTAGGGGAAGGGGGATGCGCACAGCCCATGTAGGGCTGCCTCTTTTCTTTTCCACTAAGGCCCATCATGGCCATTTAGCTCCCGGGGGGTTCTGGTAACCTTCCCGGTACTCCGGTAAAATTCCGATTTCACCCGGAACACTTCCGATATCCAAACATAGGCTTCCAATATATCAATCTTTATGTCTCGACCATTTCGAGACTCGTCGTCATGTCCGTGATCACATCCGGGACTCCGAACAACCTTCGGTACATCAAAATGCATAAACTCGTAATATAACCGTCATCGTAACTTTAAGCGTGCGGACCCTACGGGTTCGAGAACAATGTAGACATGGCCGAGACACGTCTCCGGTCAATAACCAATAGCGGGACCTGGATGCCCATATTGGCTCCTACATATTCTACGAAGATCTTTATCGGTCAGACCGCATAACAACATACGTTGTTCCCTTTGTCATCGGTATGTTACTTGCCCAAGATTCGATCGTCGGTATTCCAATACCTAGTTCAATCTCGTTACCGGCAAGTCTCTTTACTCGTTCTGTAGTACATCATCCCGCAACTAACTCATTTAGTTGCAATGCTTGCAAGGCTTAAGTGATGTGCATTACCGAGAGGGCCCAGAGATACCTCTCCGACAATCGGAGTGACAAAACCTAATCTCGAAATACGCCAACCCAACATCTACCTTTGGAGACACCTGTAATGCTCCTTTATAATCACCCAGTTATGTTGTGACGTTTGGTAGCACCCAAAGTGTTCCTCCGGCAAACGGGAGTTGCATAATCTCATAGTTATAGGAACATGTATAAGTCATGAAGAAAGCAATAGCAACATACTAAACGATCGGGTGCTAAGCTAATGGAATGGGTCATGTCAATCAGATCATTCAACTAATGATGTGACCTTGTTAATCAAATAACAACTCATTGTTCATGGTTAGGAAACATAACCATCTTTGATTAACGAGCTAGTCAAGTAGAGGCATACTAGTGACACTTTATTTGTCTATGTATTCACACATGTATTATGTTTCCGGTTAATACAATTCTAGCATGAATAATAAACATTTATCATGATTATAAGGAAATAAATAATAACTTTATTATTGCCTCTAGGGCATATTTCCTTCAGTCTCCCACTTGCACTAGAGTCAATAATCTAGATTACACCGTAATGATTCTAACACCCATGGAGCCTTGGTGCTGATCATGTTTTGCTCGTGGAAGAGGCTTAGTCAATGGGTCTGCAACATTCAGATCCGTATGTATCTTGCAAATCTCTATGTCTCCCACCTGGACTAGATCCCGGATGGAATTGAAGCGTATCTTGATGTGCTTGGTTCTCTTGTGAAATCTGGATTCCTTTGCCAAGGCAATTGCACCAGTATTGTCACAAAAGATTTTCATTGGACCCGATGCACTAGGTATGACACTTAGATCGGATATGAACTCCTTCATCCAGACTCCTTCGTTTGCTGCTTCCGAAGCATCTATGTACTCCGCTTCACATGTAGATCCCGCTATGACGCTTTGTTTAGAACTGCACCAACTGACAGCTCCACCGTTTAATGTAAACACGTATCCGGTTTGCAATTTAGAATCGTCCGGATCAGTGTCAAAGCATGCATCAATGTAACCTTTTATGACGAGTTCTTTGTCACCTCCATATACGAGAAGCATATCCTTAGTCCTTTTCAGGTATTTCAGGATGTTCTTGACCGCTGTCCAGTGATCCACTCCTGGATTACTTTGGTACCTCCCTGCTAGACTTATAGCAAGGACACATCAGGTCTGGTACACAGCATTACATACATGATAGATCCTATTGCTGATGCATAGGGAACATCTTTCATATTCTTTCTATCTTCTGCAGTGATCGGGCATTGAGTCTTACTCAATTTCACACCTTGTAACACAGGCAAGAATCCTTTCTTTGCTTGATCCATTTTGAACTTCTTCAAAATTTTGTCAAGGTATGTTGTTTGTGAAAGTCCAATTAAGCGTCTTGGTCTATCTCTATAGATCTTAATGCCTAATATGTAAGCAGCTTCACCGAGGTCTTTCATTGAAAAACTGTTATTCAAGTATCCCTTTATGCTATCCAGAAATTCTATATCATTTCCAATTAACAATATGTCATCCACATATAATATCAGAAATGCTACAGAGCTCCCACTCACTTTCTTTTAAATACAGGCTTCTCCAAAAGTCTGTATAAAACCAAATGCTTTGATCACACTATCAAAACGTTTATTCCAACTCTGAGAGGCTTGCACCAGTCCATAAATGGATCGCTGGAGCTTGCACACTTTGTTAGTTCCCTTTGGATCGACAAAACCTTCTGGTTGCATCATATACAACTCTTCTTCCAGAAATCCATTCAGGAATGCAGTTTTGACATCCATCTGCCAAATTTCATAATCATAAAATGCGGCAATTGCTAACATGATTCGGACAGACTTAAGCATCGCTACGGGTGAGAAGGTCTCATCGTAGTCAATCCCTTGAACTTGCCGAAAACCTTTTGCGACAAGTCGAGCTTTGTAGACAGTAACATTACCGTCAGCGTCAGTCCTCTTCTTGAAGATCCATTTATTCTCAATTGCTTGCCGATCATCGGGCAAGTCAACCAAAGTCCATACTTTGTTCTCATACATGGATCCCATCTCAGATTTCATGGCTTCAAGCCATTTTGCGGAATCTGGGCTCACCATCGCTTCTTCATAGTTCGTAGGTTCATCATGATCTAATAACATGTCTTCCAGAATAGGATTACCGTACCACTCTGGTGCGGATCTTACTCTGGTTGATCTACGAGGTTCAGTAGTATCTTGTTCTGAAGTTTCATGATCATCATCATTAGATTCCTCACTGACTGGTGTAGGTGTCGCAGAAACAGTTTTCTGTGATGTACTACTTTCCAATAAGGGAGCAGGTACAGTTACCACGTCAAGTTCTACTTTCCTCCCACTCACTTCTTTCGAGAGAAACTCCTTCTCCAGAAAGTTTCCGTATTTAGGAACAAAAGTCTTGCCTTCGGATCTGTGATAGAAGGTGTATCCAATAGTTTCCTTTGGATATCCTATGAAGACAAATTTCTCCGATTTGGGTTCGCGCTTATCAGGTTGAAGCTTTTTCACATAAGCATCCCAGCCCCAAACTTTTAGAAACGACAACTTTGGTTTCTTGCCAAACCACAGTTCATAAGGCGTCGTCTCAACGGATTTTGATGGTGCCCTATTTAACGTGAATGCGGCCGTCTCTAGAGCGTATCCCCAAAACAATAGCGGTAAATCTGTAAGAGATATCATAGATCGCACCATATCCAGTAAAGTACGATTACGACGTTCGGACACACTATTACGCTGAGGTGTTCCGGGTGGCGTGAGTTGCGAAACTATTCCGCACTTTTTCAAATGTACACCAAACTCGTAACTCAAATATTCTCCTACACGATCAGATCGTAGAAACTTTATTTTCTTGTTACGATGATTTTCAACTTCACTCTGAAATTCTTTGAACTTTTCAAATGTTTCAGACATATGTTTCATTAAGTAGATATACCCATATCTGCTTAAATCATCTGTGAAGGTGAGAAAATAATGATATCCGCCACGAGCCTCAATATTCATCGGACCACATACATCTGTATGTATGATTTCCAACAAATCTGTTGCTCTCTCCATAGTACCGGAGAACGGCGTTTTGGTCATCTTGCCTATGAGGCACGGTTCGCAAGTACCAAGTGATTCATAATCAAGTGGTTCCAAAAGTCCATCAGAATGGAGTTTCTTCATGCGCTTTAATCCGATATGACCTAAACGGCAGTGCCACAAATAAGTTGCACTATCATTATCAACTCTGCATCTTTTGGCTTCAACATTATGAATATGTGTGTTACTACTATGGAGATCCAACAAGAATAGACCACTCTCCAAGGGTGCATGACCATAAAAGATATTACTCATATAAATAGAACAACCATTATTCTCTGATTTAAATGAATAACCGTCTCGCATCAAACAAGATCCAGATATAATGTTCATGCTTAACGCTGGCACCAAATAACAATTATTTAGGTCTAATACTAATCCCGAAGGTAGATGTAGAGGTAGCGTGCCGACTGCGATCACATCGACTTTGGAACCGTTTCCCACGCGCATCGTCACCTCGTCCTTAACCAATCTTCGCTTGATCCGTAGTCCCTGTTTCGAGTTGCAAATATTAGCAACAGAACCAGTATCAAATACCCAGGTGCTACTGCGAGCATTAGTAAGGTACACATCAATAACATGTATATCACATATACCTTTGTTCACCTTGCCATCCTTCTTATCCGCCAAATACTTGTGGCAGTTCCGCTTCCAGTGACCAGTCCGCTTGCAATAGAAGCACTCAGTTTCAGGCTTAGGTCCAGGTTTGGGTTTCTTCTCTTGAGTAGCTACTTGCTTGCCGCTCTTCTTGAAGTTCCCCTTCTTCTTCCCTTTGCCCTTTTTCTTGAAACTAGTGGTCTTGTTGACCATCAACACTTGATGCTCCTTCTTGATTTCTACCTCCGCAGCTTTCAGCATTGCGAAGAGCTCGGGAATAGTCTTGTTCATCCCTTGCATATTATAGTTCATCACGAAGCTCTTGTAGCTTGGTGGCAGTGATTGAAGAATTCTGTCAATGACCTGGCTACCTAATTATCTGCAGACAAAATCGTACTCTAGACCTATAGTAGAAATGATTTCGAGAAAACATTAAAAGTTGTTATAACTTAAATGTCAGACATATAGGTAAAATATTAGAAGTCTAGGCATCATACCTTGGCAGCATCGTTAAATTAAGAATGATTCAAAATACCATGCAGATAGTCAGACATTTGTATTTGAAGTAAAATACAACATTCAGTTTCTCTACATTAAAACATCAACAAATTTGACTCGCTAATATGGGTTAACCTGATAAAACATCTCTAAATTAAGCCTACTGTAAAAACTTAATGTGGCTTGCCTGCTCACTCTACAGAGGATAATCACGTCTAGAGCAGAGTGCTCATAGATACACATGTACACAAGCATTTTTTCCTAGATCAAACAAGATCGGACCCAGCCGATTATGTCGCTGTGCGAGGAATTTAACAGATGGAGAATATATATTGCATCTCCTTCTCTAGTTTCTCCTCTTGCCAGCTTCCGCTGTGACAACGGCCATCTGATTTGCTTAAAACTACTGTCAGTACACCTCCTCGTGTCCCTTGTCCATAATCGTGATTGATCCATATTCACTATCTCAAGCAACTTAGCACAAATTTTTTTGTATACGACACCTAAAGTAATAATATGTATTTAAAGAACAAAGGAGGATACAAACAACCTTGAGGAGCTCTATGTACACCTCCTCCTCTCCCACGTCAACAATCATCAGATTGATTCACTTTCACTGTCTCGACTAACTGGGGACAAAAGTAACCATATGTATTAGAGGAGCAAATAAGGAAACAAATAATGATATTTTGCTACCAAAATATCAGCAAGAATTCAAAATCATGCATATGGACTTCTTTATCTTAACAGGGAAATGAAAACTCACATGAAACGGCTCTACCTCAAGGTCATGAAGTGTGATTTGATTTATAAAAAATTGGACTCTTTATGATATGGTTGGTGGGAATACTAATCCTTATGAACTGAAAGGTAAGCCTCGGTAAGCAGAAACCAATACATAGCCTTCGCAGTCCTTGGTTAATTTCTCTTCATGCTGAACGATGTTGCCTCAAATAAGCTTTTTTCATCTGTGATGGAAGAGAGATTCTATTTCTAATGACAGCAGCCAAATACGCGTGGAAACCCATGTATACATATTGCACATTCTGTTTTCTGAAACTTTAAACAAATTAGTTCTACGCTCCATGCTGACTCTACAGGTTCTGAACATGGACATTTGTCCGTCCGATCAACCCAAGATCCACATATCACCTCCGGAACTGTATCTCAGACTGTTTTTTTTTATGCCGAGCAAAGAGGAACAGCTGAAGTGATCTCTACCTTGCGCACCACTGCAGCTACTGGCAAGAATGTGCAATCCTTGATTCCCACATCGTAGAGATATCTGTTGCACTTTTGGGCATGCACCCGCTTTTTGGCTCTGAGGTTGATTTCGCTAATCTTCCGTGAGGTGTGAGCTCTGTTTTGTAAACAAATTTGTAAAATCCACTACACAATAAGAGAAAATCTACTTGTGCATTAGAAGAAAAACTACCTTGCAAACAAATAATGTGATTGATTTGTATTTTCAAAAGTGATAGGATATGTATATACAGATTGGTTGCCTGAAGAAAATAATACCAAAATAATTTGTATTTATATCTAATATTCTGGTAGAGAATAATAGTTTAAGACTGCACAATTATAGAAAAACGGCAAAATGAATACGACCGACCAATATCGTACCACTGAGTGTATATTTTTCTATCTGAAAATTTGGTTGTTGTACTCCTGTTGCTATTGAGCCAGGATGAATTAGCAAGAACCTGATATGTTGCCAGGATAGAAACAGGCCGAACCTGAATTTCAAAATATCAGCATATAACTTCTGTAAGAGAGGAAAAATATCACGGCAGCAGCAAAAATAACAGTACATTGAAGGTAATCATCTGGGGACTTAATCAGGGATCAACCTAACTAATTAGTTAATCGCTCATGAGTGAAATTCTTGACACGCTGTTGAAGGCAGAAGGCAAGACAGCAGGAATACCACTATGAAATTCATGACCGGTGCTCCAAGAGGTTGGGTTTGATGCCTCTTCCTAATTCATCCTGTCTAATGGGGCTTCAAATTCCTCCGCTCCAGAACATTGACTTTGGGCAGCAATCTAATGAATCCTCAAGAGCAAGGCATGGAGGCCCAATTGTGGCCGATAAGACGGAGATGAAGGAGCTCCATCAATTGAGAAGATGAAGAGGGGGGATGTCGTGAGGAGTTGAGAAGCTGCAGTAGGTCGTGCTGGCGAGGCCACGAAGCTCTAGTCCTCTGGCAACTCACTGATGCCAAGGTCTTTCCAGGCAAGGAGCGCACTGCAGGACGCAGGTAAAGCCGCAATGGATCGCAGAGCCCAGCCAGCTTCATCGCATCCATGCCTTCACGGCAGGCTCCGCGGTCAAGCGCGTCACCACTACCTCCTCCGTCCGCCGCTTCAGCCAGGCTAGTGCCTCCTCTGCCCGCCGCTTTAGGTCAGAAGGGGACGAAACAGGGAGTGAAGTTGGAGAAGGGGGAGGGTTGAAGATGGAGAAAGGGAGGAGAAGAGGGGCGTCCGGAGAGCCAACGCGCCGCCGGTGATCAGGTTTATGATTGAAAGCCTCTTGCGGCTTGGACCTTCGCTTTTGATCTCATGTTCACCTCGCTGGACCGCGTCGAGCACTTTGGCGATGTTGGAATAAGCCACGGCGTGTGTGGTCGGGTTCGTCGGGCGCGACGGATTCGCGTGGGATGTACGGAACGCACTTGTGCAGTCGGACTCGTCGAGCGCGACCGATGCGCGCGGAACGTGCGGGGCGCAACGAAAGACGTGGCGTGTGTGCGTGTGTGTGTGTCCGTAGGTGTGTGTGATGTGCGCATGCATGTATTAGTTGTCGTGTACTAGTAGTAGCTAGGCTGTTTGTAGTCTGTTGCGAGCAGCACGCCGTGCGCGTGGCCGAACGGAGCGCCTGCATGCAGCAGCCAGTCGTGCATGCGTGCTTAGCCGAAACGTGGGCGCTGCGTTGCTTCCCAGGCTACAAAGCCAGCTGGGTTGAGTAGTGTTTGTAGCACGGTGGTTAGTTGGAACTAAGAAAAATCAGGGCGTTTGAGCGCCGGGGCGTTGGTCGCCAGAAAAAGTGTTTCTTGTATCTTCGTCCAGAGCTAAGCTAGTCTAGGGCTGCGCCAACGGGCGATCCCCTATTTGTTTTGGAATTGGATCTGAGTTCTGGTCAGCCATGGTGTCACGATATGTTTTATTCCAGTGATGGATTTGGACGAAGGAGGCAAGGTCATGTAATACGCGTGGGTCTTCTCTCTCGTAGAAAGGAAAAACATAATTTTAACATAAAATGAACGGATACAAAAGGATGACTTATGGAGAACTATGAAATCTTCCGTCCTTGATTATTAGGTAAAGATAAAAATATATGTAGCTAGTAGCGTGAGATAGATATACGAAAACTTGTTGTTCGACCAATCTCTCGGAGAAGGAGGAGGTCGATCACTTCTCTCTGTATATGTTCATGATAATCTTGTGTACTTAATGGTTTCCTTCATTTGCTTACGAGCGTGTCGAGATCTCTCTATACGTATAGTACGTAGCGCCGACCAAGCACGGAGATAAGAGATGTCACTTCTCTCTATTAGCTAGCTAACATAATATATGAAACCCCTAAATTATACCTCGGAAACC
>NC_041392.1:685839487-685874346 GCF_002162155.2 Triticum dicoccoides | reverse complement strand
AAACTCAGCTCCTAAGCTGCTGACGCGTGGATGCATTTTTGTCCCGGTTGGTGTTACCAACCAGGACTATAGACCCTCCTGCCTGGGCTCGCCGCAGCGCCCACATGGACCCCCACTTGTCCCGGTTCGTAAGCGAACCGGGACTAAAGGTTTTAGGCTTTAGTCCCGACCCTTTAGCCCCGGTTCGAGAACCGGGACAAATGGACAAAATGGGCCTTCTTCTACTAGTGATGCCTTGATAATTAAGTGTTATGCTAAAAACATTAAAGCTAAGTATCATATTTAAAGAGGCTTGCCTTCTAATGTTGCCGGGATAAAGAATAAATGGTAGGCTACTATTAAGGGACAAATTATCATTCAAGAAAAAAACATTTTTTTTCAAAAGCGCGGGCATGAGGATATGCCCAAGAATATATAAAGAGAAACTGCACTCTTGGGAGACCATTGCAACACCATCTCCCCACAAACTTAAGGGGTTTGTTCCTTCGATGGAATGATGTACTGTGGTCAGTTAGATCAATTGTACTTAATTGACCATTGTATTTTGTTGGCTCTATATAAGTTCCAACAAAGGGATGAGCTCATAAGTTTTTCAAGTAATAATTAAGTTCATGGAGATCCTAAGTTACATAAGTTCCATTTCGAGATGACGTGGTATATTGTAGTAACTTGGTTATGCGGTACTAACGGACTGTTGCAATCTTTTTATCTTGTATACCATTTTATTAAGAAATGGGCTTATAAGTTTAGCCTTATGATCAAGGGGGAGAATGTTGGATGTCTTTGATCTAGGCTAAACCTAGGTCAATTAAGATCAATTATTAAGGCTGCTACAGTGCAACAATAGTAGCTACAATATGACGTTTTGCCCTGATTGAGGGCAGACACATAAATATCATCTGACAAGTTGGTTCCCCTTGGCAGAGTGCTTATAAAATATATAAGAGGAGAAGTCCCTATGGGGCACTAAGTGATAATGGATGCACGTGCATATCACCTTTAGTTGCCAATCCCAGCCAGCACAACCAACCACGGGACAGGCTCTCCAGCTCCTTCCGCAAGCAGCAGGAGCAAAAGAAGATGTTTGCCATATTTATTACTCAAGGTGTGTTTGCTCTAATTAATGTCAGTTGTGGTTCAAATCCTGTGCAAGATGATCCTGAGATCATCTATGCAACAAGATTGCTATGTGCAGGCATGAGCATCGGGAAAGATTAATTTTGTGATGAAGTCGTGGTATGATTTATTAGGCATGATTGAAAGTGTCGCGGTTCGAGCATTATTGCTTTTGTTAAGTCGGGTATCCATTATCGCATGATCCGATTACACGAGGCTTAAAACAAACACTATCCAACAACATCTATTACCCTCCGCAAGTAAGTTATGTTACAATCATCCGAACCAAATAGCCCGTTAATCTTGACCGAACAAATACTACTCTTATTCAGCGACTTAACTTTCCATATGCCGGGATCTGCTCCAGCGGCTTAGCCTTCTAGGTTATGTAGGCGATGCGTGTATCTGCATCGGCAACCCTGTGCCTGTGCTGTTGCTGTAGTACGCATGCACGAGATGGACGGACACCGGCGAGGAGGAAGGCGATGGGTTTGGCGAGACGACGATTTATGGCGCGATGGAGTATTGTCGTTGCCGAATCGATTGAGAGGAGAAAACTAGCGAGAGAGAGATGAACACACGCGAGGAAGAAGACACTGGTATATTTTGTGCCGTCGAACTCGACAGCGTTTTCTGTTATTCCTTTTATCTTTTCCTTAGCGATTACAAGGCTAACTACCTCCCGATCAGCTGCTCTAGATCCGCGTCCGTCGCGCCATCCCACGACTGCGTCACTAGTGCCATACCGATCGGGAGTTTACATCAAAACAGAAAACGGAAACTGGAGATCGTGCAACATCACGTCTCGCTACCTAGCTACGTGCATGCGCATGGAGCTGTCCCATCGGACACGCATGCATGCACTTATTCTATGCTGAAACAGGTATGCAATGGAGCTGAGCTTAATTAGGTCCTACATTTCACCCCCTTAAGATCTGCTCCTTAGTACCAACCTCGGACATTCCAAGCTTCTGACGCATCTCGACAAAGACAACACGGCCCAGCGCCTTCGCCAGTGCATCTGCAATCTGCTCCCTGGTACGAATGTGATCCACTTCCACCTGACCCTTCTCCACACAGTCACGTATGTAATGATACTTGATGTCAATATGCTTGCTATGGTCATGATGGACTGGATTTTTACTGAGAGCAATGGCAGCTTGATTGTCCACGAACAGCTTGAACTTGGCCTGCGGCCTCCCGAGCATCTCACTGATCAGACGAGAGAGCCACACACCTTGGCACGCCGCCACTGCCGCAGCGACGTATTCAGCCTCGCAAGAAGAGAGAGCCACTATTTTCTGCTTCTGCGAGCTCCAAGTGACAAGATTGTTGCCAAGAAAAAATACATTGCCGGAGGTGCTCTTCCGGTCCTCAGTGTCACCGGCATGATCACTATCTGTATAGCCAACAAGCTTCACCTCGCCGTGCCCGGCCTGATAACGACAGCCGTAGCCCAGCGTCCCTCGAATATACCTGAGAATCTGTTTCACGGCTGCCCAATGATGAGTGCTCGGGGTCTCCATGAATCTGCTTACAATTCCCATGGCATGTGCGATGTCAGATCTTGTGTTGACAAGATAGCGAAGACTGCCTATCACACTGCGGTACAGCTTGGGATCAAACAGCTCGCCTTCATCCTCCTTCCTGAGCTTCAAACGACACTGATCCATTGCAGTGCTGCTACTGTTGCACTCTTCCATGCTGGCTACCTCTAGGATTTTCTCCGCATAACTCCGCTGATGAAGTGTGATTTCACCCTCTGTTTGGGATACCTGAATCCCCAAGTAGTAGCTTAGTAATCCAAGGTCACTCATCTTGAAGAGCATCTTCATCTGATCCTTGAACTCTCTGATTAGCCCTTTGTCCGTGCCGGTAATGACAAAGTCATCCACATACACTCCACCTAGCAGAAAAGTGGACTCATCTCCACGCCTGTAGACTGAATGTTCCAATGGACTTCTCTCAAACCCAAGATTGACAAGAGAATCATGAAGCTTTGCTTACCAGGCTCTCGGCGCTTGACAGAGGCCGTAGAGCGCCTTGTGCAGCCACAGTACACGCTGCTCTTCCCCTGGCGCAGCAAATCCGGGCGGCTGGTCTACATACACCTCCTCACCAAGATCACCATTTAGGAATGCCGATTTGACATCCATATGGTGAACTTCCCAGCGGTGGTGCGCGGCGAGCGCGAGCAGGACGCGCACAGTCTCCAGTCTGGCCACGAGCGCAAAAGCTTCCTCATAGTCCACCCCTTGCTTCTGTACGTATCCCTTCGCCACTAGACGGGCCTTGTACTTGGTGATGTTGCCAGCAGGATCCCTCTTGACTTTATAAACCCATTTCAGCCCAATGGATTTCTGACCGGCAGGCAGGTCTGACAGTTCCCAAGTCTTGTTCTCATGGATGCAGCGCATCTCCTCCACCATCGCAGCCTTCCATGGTGCATCACCCAGAGCCTCTTCAACGTCCCGCGGTTCTTCGGCACTGAGAAGACAGCTCTCATGATACTCATATTCAGCATCTTCTTCTGTGGCATCCATGACGGACGACATGTGTCGGTACCTGATTGGTCCGGTGTCCACATCCCGCCGGTTTTCGTCTTGTGAGAGTGGAGTGGCCCACCTAATTTCAGGTGTTCTTAGAGTCTCTTCTGTACTTGGCGTGGCTGTTGCCCCCATGGGTGAAGCTGGCGTCTCTCCCTGTACTGCCGTCCCAATTGGTGTCGTCGGTGGCAGCGGCATACTAGGCGAGCCACCATGAACTCCTCGGTGTCCAGCTCCTCCACACATGGTTCCGTGGTGTACACCACAGTGAAAACGTCCGGCGTGACCTGCGTCGGGGCCGCGGTCAACGCGTCCCAGCTCCATGCCCGTCCTTCCTCGAAGAGCACATCACGAGTGACTTGTACCCTCTTTGTTTCAGGATCATAGACACGGTAGCACTTCGCCCCCTCTTCATATCTGACAAAAATCATCGGCTTGGAGCGGTCAGAGAGCTTTGTAATGCCCGGCCCCAACATCTTGACATGTACTGTGCAACCAAAAGTCCACATATGCTGAACGGCCGGCTTTCGCCCGTGCCATGCTTCATACGGCGTGACGCCTTCGAGGCTGCGGGTGGGACCTCTGTTGAGTAGATACACTGCAGTTTTCACAGCCTCTCCCCAGAAATATGCAGGTACTGCCATGCTCTTCATTAGGCATCGTGCCATCTCTACCACGGACTGATTTCGCCTCTCCACCACACCATTCTGTTGGGGAGTGTAAGGCGCCGTGGTGTAGTGTTTCACACCCCTTTCGCTGCAGTACTCTTGAAATTCCGTTGAGTTGAACTCCCCTCCGCGATCAGACCTAAATGCTCGAAGTTTACAGTTACCTTCAGCTTCTGCCATGGTCTGAATCCTCGTGAAACAGGTGTGTGCCTCATCCTTAGTCTTGAGTAGCTCAATCCACATGTACCGACTGTAGTCATCAACAACAAGGATGAAGTATTTGTTCCCTCTTGGTGTTGGTGGCGTAATAGGACCACACAAATCTGTATGGACTAGCTCCAGACCATGCTCTGCTCGATATGAACTCGCCTGCGGGAAAGGGGCTCGATGTTGTTTCCCTAGTGCACAGCCATCGCAATACTGCTCGATGCGAGCTATCTCAGGCATACCTCGGACCATCCCTTTTGCAGACATGGCACGCAGCGCTCGGAAATGCAAATGCCCCATTCTAGCATGCCACTTCCAAGTCTCATCATCCACTTTCGTCATCAGACACACCGGCGTGTCAATGGTCAGCATGCCGGTGTACAAACGAGTGCTTGATCGCCTGACACGAGCTAGTATGCGTTGAGCTGGTTCATGTACTGTCATCAAACCATTCCGAATCCCAATCTGACATCCACCTTCGTCCAACTGACCAACAGAGATTATGTTGCTTCGCAGGCTCGGTATGTAGTATACCTCTGTCAAAGCACGCTGCTCGCCGCTCTGGCACTTGAAAACAATGGATCCCCTGCCACGGATTGCTACATGTGACCCATCTCCAAATTTGACCATGCCAAGCACGCCCTCATCAAGCTTAGCAAACATACTCCTCTCTCCTGTCATGTGACTTGTGGCACCCGTGTCAAAATACCATAGGCCGTCAGGGGATGGCACAGGGATTACCTTTTCTTCATTGAAAAAAACTGCCTGTGGTGCCACTGGTTCAGCCGCTGTGCCGGGGGTGACCATGGCCATGAATAGGCCTTGCTCATGCTCGTCGCCTCCTTCGCGCACCAGATTGGCTTGTTCCTTCTTCCCTTGCTGACCTTGTTTATCAAGATATGACCAACAATCTTTCTTCCAGTGGCCAAGTTTCCCACAAAAGTGACATTTCCCTTTCTTCTTTCCGCCCGATCCACCGGATCCACCAGCGCCGCCGTTGCCGGCCGTAGGTTTGCCTCCATAGGGAGACTTGTTCTTGGCCGGCTGCTTGTTCTTGCCGGCACCGCCGCCGGACGATGATCCGCCACCGCCGCCCTGCTTCTCGCGGGCCAGCCACTCCTCGTGGGTGAGCAGAAGACGCCCAGAGGATTGCGCGGCATCGTCGAGCTCGTAGTGGTCTTCACAAGCGGAGAGGCGGCCGACGAGCTCCTCGATGGTCATGGTTTTGAGATTAGTCAGAGACTCGATCGCCATGGCCATCGGGCGGTACCGCCGCGGCACCACGCGGAGGAATTTCTGGACCGCCTTGTGCTCGGTGACAGGGTCGCCGTACAGCTCCAGATCGGCGATGAGGGCCGAGAGCCGCAGCCCGAAATCTTCGACGGTCTCCCCGTCCTTGAACCTGAGGTCCTCGAACTCCCGTCGCCGGACCTGCGCCTTGGCCTCGCAGGCGCGCTCGCTGCCCATCCGCATGGTCTTGATAGTTTCCCACGCGATCTTCGCCGTGTCCTTTGCGGCCAGCACGCGAAGCATCTCCGGCGGAACGCCGGTGAGGATAATCTGCAGCGCGCGGCGGTCGTCGCACTCGTCGGCGGCGTCCTCGGTCACCGCGGACCACACGCGGGCGACCTGCAGCTTCACCTGCATCACGAGCGCCCATTCCATGTAGTTGGTTCTCGTCAGCATCATGGACGCCGACGA
Source organism: Triticum dicoccoides (assembly GCF_002162155.2). Classification (NCBI taxonomy): domain Eukaryota; kingdom Viridiplantae; phylum Streptophyta; class Magnoliopsida; order Poales; family Poaceae; genus Triticum; species Triticum dicoccoides. Next base: position 685,868,108 of record NC_041392.1, on the reverse strand, counting down.
GGCCTCCGTGTCCCGCACGATCCGCTCGACGACGCGGAGCTCTCCGCTGCCGCCAGCCGTGAGGCGCGCGACGGGCGCTCCGGACGATGGTGACTGCCCCGCCGCCGCCTTCGCTGCCGCCTTCTTCTTCTTCTCGTCGTCCGACATAGCCGCAGCAGATCAGACACCGCTCGACCACCAAGGCGCAAGATCGAACACCCGAAGCTCTGGTACCAAATGTCATTGCCGAATCGATTGAGAGGAGAAAACTAGCGAGAGAGAGATGAACACACGCGAGGAAGAAGACACTGGTATATTTTGTGCCGTCGAACTTGACAGCGTTTTCTGTTATTCCTTCTATCTTTTCCTTAGCGATTACAAGGCTAACTACCTCCCGATCAGCTGCTCTAGATCCGCGTCCGTCGCGTCATCCCACGACTGCGTCACTAGTGCCATACCGATCGGGGGTTTACATCAAAACAGAAAACGGAAACTGGAAATCGTGCAACATCACGTCTCGCTACCTAGCTACGTGCATGCGCATGGAGCTGTCCCATCGGACACGCATGCATGCACTTATTCTATGCTGAAACAGATACGCAATGGAGCTAAGCTTAATTAGGTCCTACAAGTATGCCTCAATGGACACAGGAGATGGGTCTGGCGAGACAACGATCTACGGCGTGATGAAGTCTGGCTCGACGGGCAGACTTTGCCACGACGTCCTATAGCGTGACGGCCTCCATGCGTCGCTTCCTGGCCTCCAGGTGTGGCGCGTGGGACTCTCTCTATCAATACGGCGCAAGGCATGATTAATGGTACATCGGGACTTGATGACAGCTGGCAGGATACGAAACGATCGGGCAGGGGTAACCTCATCCAAAATACGGTTTGTGCCAGTAAAACAACTTCATATCGGAAAAGAATCTCACCCTAAAACGACTTTATTTTTTAATATGGAGAGTGTGTATATATTACTATTACATAAGAGCAAGGAAGAGGTAATTTACATTTATTTTTAAGAAACGTCAGGCTGGGATCATTGCATCATGGCTGTATCGAAGGGCTAGCAACAACAACAATCTCAGACTAGCACGTATAGCAGTAGCATTTAAAGTCGCAGTCACACTCGCCCCACCTGTTATCGGAGCTTTCATCTTGGCATGTAGTATCACAACCGTCGGTAAAGCCAAAGCATGGTCCTCTATAATTGCCGCTCAGGTGCCGGCACTGAGTCGGCTCGGCGCATGCAAATGCCATTGAAGGTAGTGGACATACTAGCACATACAAGAACATGGTTAATTAGCCGAAAGATTAATTAAAACAACAACTTTCGAAAAGGTTTAATCATAACAACATAATAAGTTGCATACACCAGCCAATTCAATGCCAAAACTATAGCTGTTAGGAGAGGCATATATTTACAACAGTTCATTCATGTGCACGTACATACCGACCGGCAGCTATGGTGACAATTAGGAGCACGACTCCAGAGATATTCTTTCCTAAAGGCACCATTGGTTTTTTTTGGAAGTTTTTTATGTTGAAGAAAAGAATGAGCAAGCAGGTTGATGGACGTTCGAGTGAGAAGAAGTCCCCTCCGCAAAAAAAAGAGTGAGAAGAAGTCTCTAGATTAATTTGCAGCAAATTTACATCTACACGCTCGCCTCTAGCCCATGCAATCAGAATTTCTTTGCAAAAATGACCCTAGATGTAGGACTGCATCGTGCGCCGTAATTGACTACTCTCGGTGTTCCTCTGATCCCCTCTTCGGTAGTAGCTGGAACCCTAGGCCGAACGCCCGCGCTCCTCTGCTCTCACGTTGGAGCGACGACATATACCAACAGACGCCCCGTGCAAGTACTGATCATCCTAGTTGATTTGCCTAAACGTATGATCCTATCCCCTAGTGTTTTCTAACTGAAGCTGGTCGGCCATGGTGTCAGGCGCTAGCTGGCCCACCACCAACGCGCCAAACGTTGCTACTGAAGACAAATCTGAATGACGCTGGGAGAGCCATGGAGTTGGAAGCCGACTGTAAGCAAGCTGAGTCGTTGTGAGCTGGATCATGAGGATCCCACGCTGCTGGAGCAAACATTGTGGTATCGCCTATTGCTGAGCCAAAGGAAAATGTAGTGGAGGGGCCGGATCCTTTTGTACAAGGAAAATTGGTATAGGCAGTGAAGGCACCACACAGGTCATCGGTGCCTGGGCTCTGTCAAGGGACTGGATCTCAGTCCTTGTGTCTCCACCCGACAGTGAAACATCACCGTGGGCTCTTGGATATATCCAATAGTAATACGTGGCATCACTGAAAGTAAGGAACTACTAGGTCATAAGGATCCAAAAATTGTGATGATGCGAGGGTTAAGACCCAACAGTGAATCTTACTCACTGACGGCTTAGGGACACTTGGCAGTGATGGGCCGGCTAGAAAGGTTATATGATCTAGTATTGCCGATTAGCGCATGGAATCTAAATGTTACGAATAAATGATCATATGTTGTTCCCAATAAATGCTTGATGGATATTTTTATCTGTGCTGTTGATATAAATGTTTTTTTTGTATTCTCCGCGATCATTTATTTTAACTGGTTCTTTGGACGATGTTTCTCACATCACCATCTACCTCCAACAACTTGGTGTTACTGGACCTCATGTTAACTAATAGTGAGATCAAACTAACAGAAACAATCAACCAGTCAGGCGCCGGGAATGGGAGCTCCAGACGTGGATACAAATAGCCTTAAGTTTAGGCAAACAATGTATTAAATTGAATGAAATTATATGATGTAAATATTCCTATAAGAGTGACTAAAAGTTCAGTGTTGAGATGTTTAATTTAGTGGTTGTGCATGGGAGGGCATCAAATAGTTACTACCTGATACAGTGATACTAACACCATTGTATGGTTCTGCTTCTAAAATTTGTGTCACATTGATGCCTCAAGCCATATAGAATCTGTCCCATCGTTTTATGGTTTGAAGTTATGAATATTATTTACTCTCATTGGCAGGTTCAGATTTATTTATGGCTCCGAACATCATATTTAGATCATTTTTGCTTTCCTCGTCAAAAATCCACGTGACACCTTGGTGGGACAAATCGAATAAGTGTATGCATTGGTGTGTGTGTGTGTGTGTGTGTGTGTGTGTGTGTGTGTGTGTGTGTGTGGTGTATGCATTGGTGTGTGTGTGTGTGTGCTCGAGAAAAGTCAAATTTATTTTGATCCACAAGTCCAACAATTTCATTTGTAACAACACACGTAAGCTAATACTGGAAAGTACCACTAGGCAAACAAAAGTAATGAATGGATTTTAAGCTAACTTGGCACGCCTGTCGAGCGGTTTTCAAGAAAAAAATCCCTTGGTTGTCCATAGATAGAGAAAAGAAATGTTACTTTCCCCCTAATTGAGAATGGCTAGATGCCCTTTTGTAATCGATCCTTATGATCTTCTTTCTTTCTCTCTTCTCTTTTAATTATTCAATGTATATTTAACTAGCATAGCAGGGGTGGTAACCCCTCCTGTTTATTAAAAAAATATGTATTATTACATAAGAGCCAAGAAGGGATACTTTATATTTAAGATAATGACTGGATCGGAGTGCTAGAACCAGCAACAATCTAGGAGCAGTAGCAATAACAGTAGCATTTGAAGTCATCACAAGCGCGAGAAAAGGTGTTGGGCTTTCAGTTGGCATACACGATTGCAACCGTAGCCATTGGCGCCAAGGCACGGTCTGTGATAATTGCTCCTTAAGTGTGTGTGCAAAGAGTATTCGATGGACGCCGACTGCGTGCATGCAGGGCATTGAATGTACTAGCACACCGATGCAAGAACGTGGTTATAATTAGCCGATATATTATTCAAAGGACTGTGATATTTGGCACACGTGTGCTATATAAACAAAACTGCCACACCTCTATTTATTTCATTTTAAAGTACCATATGATCCCTCGTTCTTTGACCTCGCCTCTTTCCAAATGACCCCGCAGGCTCGCCTGAGAAACCTGCTTCTCCCGCACATCTCGGGCGCTCACCCCCGAGAAAACTGCCACTTCTTCACGTTTACCACATGATTTCTCCTCAGGACAAAATTACCATGATATTCGTATGCAAGTTATCAGGCCTGTGTTGCATAACTTACCGTGCTATTTACATAGAACGTATCAGGTACTATGCTTCAACAACTACACCTTTTCAAAGTTACCACTGTGTTTTGTATACAAGTTATAAGGTCTTCAATGTGTAAAATACCGTCGTACTTACACATAAGTTATCAGGGTATATGTACATCAACCTCCCCCGGTCAAAGTTACCATGGGGGATTGTACATGAGTTACCGGGTCTACAGTTCGTATATTATCATGGTACTTGCACCTAAAAACCTGGGTGTGTTTCGGTAGCTTTTTCCATTGGTCAAAAATTACCATGATGTTTTTGCATAACTTATCACGCCTATAGCACGTGTGCCCCTCATGACACTAAACATTATGTGACTTTCCCGTGGCACGCCATGTGTTGTGTTCATCCAAGAGGCCCACGCGCGAGGCAAGTGTATGTTTTTAACAACTTATATATATATTCCTTTGGTAAAAAAGTTACCATCATGTTTATATTGCAAGTTATCGGTTATGCGGTGCTTATATTATCATGTTATTTACACAAAAATTATTGGGGATGTTTTGAACAACTTTTTCCCGGGGCAAAAAGTTATCATGGTGATTCTAGGTAACCTATCAAGCCCGCAGTGCTTAAAATATCATGCTATTTACACAAAATTTATCAGGGATATGTTTCAGCAACAAATCCCCTCCCCCTCCACGGGTCAAAAACTTATCATGGTGTTTAGTTATCGTGGTGCATATGTTTTCATACTATTTACACATAAAAATGCCAGGGGAGGGAGGTATACTACCGTGCTATTTACACAGAAGATACCGAAGTATCTTTTCAAAAAAAAATCCCTACGGTCAAAATTACCATGGTGCTTCTACCTCAGTTATCAGATGTGCGCTGCGTATATTATCATCTATTTACACATAAATTATCAGGTATCTTTTCACATTTGTTTTTCCCAATGGTTAAAGTTATCACGATGTTTGTATCTAAACTATCAGGTCTATGGCGTGAATGTTATCATGCTATTTACAGAAATTACTAGGGGGCGGGCTCAACAAATTTATTCCCAATGATCAAAGTTACCATGATGCTTGAAACTAAAAGTTTTCCAGTGCTAACATATTAAAGGCAAAAACATGTCAAAACAGTATTTCCCTTAGAATGTTCAACAATGAGTGTCATAGGTGAGGTGGTTAGCTCCCTTTGTTAATTACCTGTAGACCAGGGATCAAATCCTAGTCTAAGCATTATTTTTGCTGAAAATCAAGAAGGCATGTGGGACCATAAATGACGATTACAAAAATTAGGAAGGCACGAGCGGGTGTGCCCGATAAAATCGGGAGGACGTTCGGGGAGGACGTGCGGGAAAGGAAAGAAATCGGAGGAGGACGTGCAGGAAAGGAAAGAAATCGGAGGAGGACGTGAGGGAAAGGAAAGAAATCGGGAGGTCGTGCGGAAAAGGAAGAAAATCGGGAGAAAATTGATGGCGTTGGATGCGTGTGGCAATTTCACAATCTGCCACACGGTTGCCATATACATATTTCGTTAATCAAAACAACATATTAATATAGGTAGCATGAACCAGCCAATTTAACGCCAAAACGACTTATGCACATACATACCGGCGGCCACGATGACAATTAGAAGCACGATCACACAGAGATTCTTTTCTGAAGGCGTCATTGGTTGTTTTTCTGGGAAGTTTTCGAACAGTGAAGAAAAAAATGTGCGAGCAGTTTGGTGGACGATGGAGTGAGAAGTCCCGCAATATATAATATCGCATACCTAGTATGTTTCACCATAAAATAAAAGCATAAACATAGTATTCTCCGATCCCCCAATTGGATTAGCGTTTCGGCTGGTTTCTGGCCGGTTTAGGATACCGACCTCCTCCTGTAGTTTTCATTTCAGGCGGGAACCAAGAGGTGGCCAGTAATTTGCACCTGTAAAATAAATAAACGTGTAAAAATTTACCCCCATTCCAAGGAGAGCCCTAGTGTTTTCCGATAGAAGCACTAAGAGTCCGTAAACATGTTTGTATTTAGTGTTTTATTTACAACTAAAGTTTCACATCAACCACGTTATATATTGTCAGCATTTGAAGACTAGGTCCTCCATTGGATGTGGACTAAATGACAGGCTAACATAGCTTAATACGCCTAAGTAAACATGACACCAAGTTGCATTGGTACTAACCTATCTCGTTTGTCCACTAATACACTCGTTTCTACTGCATGAATATCGAAACACACTGTTGCGTTAAAAAAACATATTATTGTATGTGTGTGTTTCAGTTTTAGTTTCTGATCCTCCGCCAAAGCAAGGCTAATAATATAGCCTACTGCTGGTTGTATGGATCTTTGCAACCAGGCTCTCAACCTACTCATATAGTAGTTACATTAGTAAAAAACAGGGCTTTGGTTGGGGTCTGGTCAGTCCATTAGTCCCGGTCCAGTCACGAACCGGGACCCATGGGGGCATACCTCCCGGTTCGTGAGCCCACGGGGCCGGCCGGGGCCTGGTGGGCATTGGTCCTGCTTCGTCTGGACCCATTTGTCCCGGTTCCTAGCACGAACCGGGACCAATGGGCCTCGCTCCTGGCCCACATACATTTGTCCCGGTTCGTGGCTCGAACCGAGACATAAGGGGGAGCTTTAGTCCCGGTTCCAGCCACGAACCAGGACAAATCAGTTGTCTATATATACCCCATCGCCGTAGCAGAGCACTCCATAGTGCTCTATTTTTTCTGGCCGGCGAGGGGAGGGCATTTGGGTGCTCTAGCTCACCTCCTATGCACATGAGGTGTTCGATGAAATGCCCGAGCCACACTAGTTAAGCTTTCTCCTCTCGAAGCTCGACCTCCAAGCTCCATTTTGCCCGAGATTTGCATAGGTTTAGCGGTCCATCACGTCCCGTCCCCGTCTTCACCGCCATCGATCGCCCGCGCCGATCTCGTCGCCGGCACCACCGTGGTGAGCCGCTTGTTCTTATCTTCTTTTTGAAAGAAAAGAATTCTTACTTTAGATAGATACTTGTCTAATTTTATTACTTTTATTATTGCTTGTTATTATATAGTGCGATGGTTTTGGTATCCGCCCCCGTCGGCACTCATCCTGTCTATGATTCGGATGTGGTATATATTATCTTTTTATAACTATTTGGTTCATTTATTGTTTATGACAATTATGCCAACCAATGGGACATAGGTTTTATTTATGTAGGAGGTAGTTGAACCGGAAACTCCAACCGACCCTATTGTTGAGAGGTTAAATTTAGTTGAAGAAGAAAACAATTACTTGAAGGAAAAAATAAAAAAATTGAGGAGGAGAAGATGATATTGGAGTTTCATGTTGCGGATGTCGTCGATGATCACAAGATCAAGATGTATGCAATGCGGTTCAAGATTAGAAAGATTAGAAAATATTCCATGCATACCGAGGCTTGGTATCATTATGCCGTTGGATCAATTGTTACCTTGGTTGTGATTATGATCGTATTTGTTGTTGCATTGAAAGGTTTTACATAGTTTCAATGTATGGTTTACCTAGATGCTCTGGAGAGCTATATATTGTTCAATGAGAACTATGTATGTACTTTATTTTTAATGTGAAGATGAACTTCTATTAATTTGGTCACTTTGTTTTTAATGTGATGATAACTATGTATGCACTTTGTTTTTAATATGAAATGATGATACCATGCCAACTTTCAACATTTTCAGAGTTCATTTGAAATGCTTTTGAATTTCAAGGTCTTATAGCTCAAAAAATCAGTAAATGCATGAAAAATAACAAATGAAGTCACAAAGGGTTGAAAATTGATGATGTGGCTTTGAACGGTGCATTTTGAACACACAAAAAGTCTGGAATTCGAATAAGTTCAAAAAACGGGATCCCTTTGTAACAGATGAGTTTTCGTCTGAAACTCTGATACTTCGAAAGAGATTATCCGTTTTGTATACGAAGTGCATCTAGTTTTTGCCGTAACCGTCTCAACTTTTATACACATGCTATGTGGGTGAAATGATGATACCAATGGCAACTTTCAACCTTTTCAGAGTTCATTTGAAATGCTTTTGAACTTCAGGGCCATTTAGCGCAAAAAAATCAGTAAATGCATGAAAAATAACAAATGAAGTCACAAAGGATTGAAAATTGATGATGTGGCATTGAATGGTACATTTTGAACACACAAAAAGTCTGAAGTTCAAATAAGTTCAAAAAAATGAAAGCCATATAAAATAATGAACTAATTTCAGAGTCATTTAGTGCAAAAATAATGAACTAATAGAAAAAATAATGAAGTTAAAATAATCAATTAAAATATTATGTTATGATCAACTAAAACAAAACTATAATATTCTTTAATAGCAAAAACAATCAACTAAAAAGTTTTTATAAAACTCTAATAGCAAAAGGAATCAACTAAAAAGCTTTTATAAACCTCTAGTATTTTTAAAACTAAAATTATATAAAATTTATGCAACTAAAAGTATCAAAGTATTTTCTGTTCAGAACATTAATGGCAAAAAGAAATTTCATAAACAATTTTTTTTGTTAAAAACAGAAATTTAAAAGAATAACAAAATCCGTTTTTGATTAAAACAGAAATTTAAAATAACCTAAAAATTACCAAACTTAATATAATGATAAAACACAATAATATTAAATAGCTGGAAATGAATCACTCAAAAATCTATTTTTTCAGTAAAGTTATTCACAAACTAGTAATTCACACTCTTTTTAGTAATTCACACTAATTTAAAAGAATTCAAATTTAAACTATTCAAATTTGAAAAATTAATGGCACTAACAGAAAGTCTATAATTTTTGTGACCTAATAGCAAAAAGAATTAAAGAAATAAAACAAAAAACAAAAGAAAATAAATAATGGAAAAAACAAAACAAAATAACTAGAAAAAATGCCACCTTAGTGGAATTTCAGTGCATTGGGTTCTTTCTTAGATCTAGATGGAATGAAATAGTGAAATAGAATAAAAAAAGCCCTTTCGAATGAAAAAGGAAGAATAGTATGTGATATATCTCACTTGGATAAAAAAATTAAAAGCAAATTTCTCTTATCCTCGTTTGTTCCTTCCTTGTCAGGACCCCGATTCTAAGTCATACCGATCTAGCCTGTAACACCTCATATCACTTTGCGGCCTCACGCATGGTATTCTCATGGGTGTCGCCTTACCATGGCCTGGGACCGTTTGCGCCTTTTGGCTCACGTATATGATAGTGTCGCTAGCATCCATATGACAGAGAACCCGGGCCGACATGAGTAGTCGTGAACCTAAAGTGGCACTAACTTACGGGAACAGGCATACATGAATCAACATCGAGCATGTCGGTCAGCAGCGTGTGAATCCGGGCTGTAGCACTGGGCTAACAGGACTCCGGGAACCCGGGCTGTAGCAGGCTAGGCAGGACTCCGGAAGTCACCGCGTGACATTTCCCTGAAGGGACAGACACAGGAACAAAGTGAATCACATGCCAGCCAGTCAAGTGTTCCGGAGCAGTAGTGCTGGGCTAGCAGGACTCCGGTGAATCGGGCTGTAGCGGACTATTGTGGCTTATGGAAGCACAAGACTACATTTCCCCATAAGAGAGGCTACCAAGGATAAACAACTAGGTTGTCGGATCCCACACATACCAAGTATTTCAATCATACACACAATATGCTTGATATGTGTAAATACAACATGGCATCACAACATAACTCTACGACTCAAGTATTTATTCATTAGGCTCCGAAGAGCCAGATAAAACAAACATGGGTCTTGAGGGAGTCCTGGATTAGGGGGTGTTCGGGTAGCCGGACTATACCTTCAGCCGGACTCCAGGACTATGAAGATACAAGATTGAAAACTTCGTCCCGTGTCCGGATGGGACTTTCCTTGGCGTGGAAGGCAAGCTTGGCGATGCGGATATTCAAGATCTCCTACCATTGTAACCGACTTTGTGTAACCCTAACCCTCTCCGGTTTCTATATAAACCGGAGGGTTTTAGTCCGTAGGACAACTTCATCATACAACAATCATATCATAGGCTAGCTTCTAGGGTTTAGCCTCCTTGATCTCGTGGTGGATCTACTCTTGTACTACCCATATCATCAATATTAATCAAGCAGGACGTAGGGTTTTACCTCCATCAAGAGGGCCCGAACCTGGGTAAAACATCGTGTTCCTGGCCTCCTATTACCATCCGGCCTAGAAGCACAGTTCGGGACCCCCTACCCGAGATCCGCCGGTTTTGACACCGACATTGGTGCTTTCATTGAGAGTTCCTCTATGTCGTCACTTTTAGGCCCGATGGCTCCTTCGATCATCAACAACGATGCAGTCCAGGGTGAGACTTTTCTCCCCGGACAGATCTTCGTCTTCGGCGGCTTCGCACTGCGGGCCAATTCGCTTGGCCACCTTGAGCAGATCGAAAGCTACGCCCCTGGCCATCAGGTCAGGTTTGGAAGCCTAAACTACACGGCTGACATCCGCGGGGACTTGATCTTCGATGGATTCAAGCCACAGCTAAGCGCGCCGCACTGTCTCGATGGGCATGATATAGCTCTGCTGCCAAACAGCGCCTTGGAGGCCGCACACGCATCGGCTCTGACCATTGATTCGGAGCCTACTACGCCGATCGAGGATCAGCGGTTGGACGCTGCCTCAGGGGCTGCGATCTCAGAAGCGATCGAGCCGAATTCCTCTCCAAACTCCGAGCCCCCCGCTCCCCTGCCGATCGAATCCGATTGGGCACCGATAATGGAGTTCACCGCCGCGGACATCTTTCAGCACTCGCCCTTCAGCAACATCCTGAATTCTCTAAAGTCTCTCTCTTTATCAGGAGAGCCCTGGCCGGACTACGGTCAGCAAGGTTGGGATACGAACGATGAAGAAATTCAAAACCCACCCACCACCCACTTCGTAGCCACTGTCGACGACTTAACCAACATGCTTGACTTCGACTCCGAAGACATCGACGGCATGGACGACGATGTAGGAGACGAACAAGAACCAGCACCTGTAGGGCGCTGGAAGGCCACCTCGTCATACGACATATATATGGTGGACACTCCAAAGGATGGATATGGCGATGGAACAGTGAGGGACGACACCTCTAAGAAACAGCCCAAGCGCCGGCGTCAGCGGCGCCGCTCTAAATCCCGCCAAACCAAAAATGGTGATTCCGGCACGGGAGATAATACTACTCCGGATATCGCCGAAGAACACCCCCTCCAGCAAGATACAGCACAGGAGGACAGAGAAGCCGGCCCTCATGAGAGGGCGGCGGACCAAGAGGTTGAGGACGATAATTATATGCCTCCCTCCGAAGACGAGGCAAGCCTCGACGACGACGAGTTCATCCTGCCAGAGGATCCCGCCGAACAAGAGCGTTTTAAACGCAGGCTTATGGCCACGGCAAGCAGCCTCAAGAAAAAGCAGCAACAGCTTAGAGATGATCAGGATTTGCTAGCTGTCAGATGGACTGAAGTCCTTGCGGCCGAAGAGTATGAACTCGAACGCCCCTCCAAGAGTTACCCAAAGCGCAGGCTGCTACCCCGGCTAGAGGAGGAAGCACCTACATCACCAGCGCATGACATGACCGACCGGCCACCTCGTGGTCGCGACAGAAAGGCCTGTCGGCCTTCCACTCAAGCCATGCCCCGGCGCCGCGTCAAGCATACTAAGGCACGGGAAAATGTGCCCGACCTGCGCGACATACTGGAGGACAAGGCAAGGCAAACAAGATCGATCTACGGATCGCGCAGGCGCCCCACGGCACGTGACGATGATCGTCACTCCGGATGCAACGAATCCGGCCGGGCCGAACTCAACAGACAAAGCTCCTTCGAGCCGCGTCGTGATATAGCCCAATACAGAGGCACCACACACCCACTATGCTTCAGAGATGAAGTAATGGATCACAAAATCCCTGAGGGATTCAAACCCGTAAACATCGAATCGTACGATGGCATAACAGATCCTGCGGTATGGATCGAGGATTATCTCCTTCATATCCACATGGCCCGCGGTGATGATCTACACGCCATCAAATACCTCCCACTCAAACTTAACGGACCGGCCCGGCATTGGCTTAACAGCTTGCCAGCAGACTCAATCGGTTCTTGGGAGGACCTAGAAGCCGCATTCCTTGACAACTTCCAGGGCACTTATGTGCGACCACCGGACGCCGATGACCTAAGCCACATAATTCAGCAGCCAGAGGAATCGGCCAGGCAATTCTGAACACAGTTCCTAACAAAGAAAAACCAGATAGTCGATTTTCCAGACGCAGAGGCCTTAGCGGCCTTCAAGCATAATATCCGTGACGAGTGGCTTGCCCGGCACCTGGGACAGGAAAAACCAAAATCTATGGCAGCCCTCACGACACTTATGACCCGCTTTTGTGCGGGAGAAGACAGCTGGCTAGCTCGCAGCAACAATTTAACCAAGAACCCTGGTAATTCGAATACCAAGGACAAAAGCGACAGGTAGCGTCGGAACAAACAAAAGCGCCGCGTTAACAACGACAGCAACGAGGATACGGCAGTTAATGCCGGATTCCGAGGCTACAAATCCGGTCAACGGAAAAATCCATTCAAAAGAAATACTCAGGGACCGTCCAGTTTGGACCGGATACTCGACCGCTTGTGCCAGATACATGGCACCCCCGAAAAGCCAGCCAATCACACCAACAGGGATTGTTGGGTGTTCAAGCAGGCAGGCAAGTTAAGAGCCGAAAACAAAGACAAGGGGCTGCATAGCGACAACGAGGAGGAGCCCAGGCCACCGAACAACAGTGGACAAAAGGGATTTCCCCCGCAAGTGCAGACGGTGAACATGATATACGCAACCCACATCCCCAAGAGGGAGCGGAAGCGTGCGTTACGGGACGTATATGCGATGGAGCCAGTCGCCCCAAAGTTCAACCCATGGTCCTCCTGCCCGATCACCTTTGATCGAAGGGACCACCCCACTAGCATCTGTCACGGCGGCTTCGCCACATTGGTTCTAGACCCAATCATTGACGGATTTCATCTCACAAGAGTCCTCATGGACGGCGGCAGCAGCCTGAACCTGCTTTACCAGGATACAGTGCGAAAAATGGGCATAGATCCCTCAAGGATCTGGCCCACCAAAACGACCTTTAAAGGCGTCATACCAGGTGTAGAAGCGAACTGTACAGGCTCAGTCACACTGGAAGTGGTCTTCGGATCTCCGGATAACTTTCGAAGCGAGGAGTTAATCTTCGACATAGTCCCGTTCCGTAGTGGCTATCACGCACTGCTCGGGCGAACCGCATTCGCAAAATTCAACGCGGTACCGCACTATGCATACCTCAAGCTCAAGATGCCAGGCCCTAGAGGAGTAATCACGGTCAATGGGAAAACTGAACGCTCCCTCCGAATGAAGGAGCACATGGCAGCGCTCGCAGCAGAAGTACAAAGCAGCCTCTCTAGGCAGTTCTCCAGTTCGGCCTTCAAAAAGCCGGACACTGTCAAGGGCGCCCAGAGAACCCTACAACAAGACTGCCTGGCACGTTCCGAGCTAGCGTAGCAATGCGGCCCCAACCCTAGCCCTCGCGATATAGCGAAACCAGTACTTCGCGTACATAACTACGCTCTTGAAATACCATGGGCACAGGGGAAGGGGCACTATCACGGTAAGCCCGAAATACAGCTTAAACCGCACCAGGGGCTGCCGGATTCTTTTTTTTTCTTACTCTCAGGACTCCATACTTCGGACGACCCGTTCGGCAATTCATAGGCCGCACAAACGATGCAAGATCCAGGAAAGCAGACAAGCCATGCCACATTATGGAACTCCCAGGTGGTCTCTATTGCGAGCAATATACCTATTTTTTAATACAATTTCGCGGCCTGCCCCTGGCCAGGACATGTTAAATAGTCCAATTTCTTTTGCTTATCGCACTATTTGTATCGTTCCGCTTTCATAGCAACCTTTCTGTAAACAATGCATAGCTTTTTGTCTATTTTTTGCATTATCCTCTTTCTATATATATGTTTATTCATAACATGTCGCATTCGTACACTGTGGTACGGCAAAATACGCCAGGGGCTTCAATACCCATCTGTAGGGCGTGAGAAGTCTGTACACTTTCACAAGTGCGGCACCCCGAACTTATAGCACTATATGCATCGGCTCCGAATCATGATTTGGGTCAATGGTTGGGTTTGCCCGGCTCCTATGTTTTGGTGCCTTACGTTCCGCCATATCGGCTAAGGTAGCACTAGGAGAACTACTGCGATTGTGCCCCAGTTGAGCTGGGCTGAGCACCTCAGTAGAGAAAGCTAAAACCGACTGTCATGATGAGGCGAGAGACCGGTCGCTGTTCGAGAGGTTTTTGGAGTCCTTAAAGGCTTATGCCGCTTCGAGCGAGGAACCGGCTTTGTCCGACCAAGGCGTGGATAGCGCCCCGAACTCGGTCTTCCGAATACTAGGGGCTTCACCGAAATTTAAAATTATAGAGTTCTATGGCTAAGTGAGAGTGTTCAAGCATTATAGTCCGATTGCCTTGTTCGTTGTGCTGAGCGCCTCCCTCGACGGACCCAATCATGGGAAAAGAACGCTCAGGTTTATCCCGAACACCCCAGCACTAGTGGCATGGGGGTAGAAGCCGACGACTGGCCATCTCTCAATTTTTTGATAAATGGCCGCACAGAAAGTAATATTTTAAATTCAAGCATTGCTTAGCGCATATGAACAAGTTTTCAGCGCACAGGATAACACGAGCGAGTTCATTCAAAAATTACATCCTTGGTGCATTCAGAGTAGTTCCGGATAGAATAATTCGCCTTTTTGTACAAATTTCAGCAAAGGCCTTCCAAATAGCGATATTCGGAAGGCTCTTGCTGAACTTCGGACCAAAAAGTGAATTATCCTATGTGGGACTCCATTCTAGAACAACTTTGAAGAGCTTCGTACCATCATGCGCCTGTTACTTTCACCTAATGATGAAGACATGGTTTTGTTGATTCCTTTCACACTAGACAAACGTGACATGAGGGGGTCTAGGGTCGGGAACTAGGGTAGAGGGTCGTGGATCGCCGAGCGGTCGAGGGTTCGAGGGTCATCGACGGGCCTAGGGTTCGAGGGTCGAGGAACGCCGAAGGGTCGAGGGTTCGAGGGGCCTAGGATTAGAGGGTCGAGGGTCAGCGAGGGGTCGAGAGGTTGCCTAGTGTCAAATTATTGAAGAAATCCATGGCTTCATCATTAGCCAGAAGTAACCGGGGCATGATTGTACAAAGTTGTGCAAAGTTGTTTTGGAATGGAGTTTCGGATAGAATAATTCGCCTTTTTGTACGAATTTCAGCAAAGGCCTTACAAATAGCGATATTCGGAAGGCTCTTGCTAAACTTTGTACAAAAAAGCGAATTATCCAATCTAGGACTCCGTTCTAGGATAACTTTGCAGAACTTCGTACCATCATGTGCCTGTTACTTTCGCCCAATGATGAAGACATAGTTTTGTTGAATCCTTTGACACTAGACAAACGTTGTCGTCGAGACCACCCCGAACCCTAGAAGCGTTGCCGAGGCCACCCCAAACCCTAGAGAAGTGTTGAGGCCATTAGTATGATTCCTTCTTGTGATTACTAGCTAGGTCTATGTTTGCCACTAATATATCCATCTTTCATGTTTGTATAATAATTGCCATGTTGTAATATTTGCAGAAACTATGGAGCACGGCTGAGACGACTCCGCAGAAGCGGTGTTGGGCGACATAATTGCATCCAGAGGTGATGTCATGTCGTATCTCAACAACACAGATGGTCTGGAAGGAGAGGGTGAAGCAAGCTACGGTTATCGAACAATGGAGGAGGAAGGACATGATGATGATGGCTCCGGTGACCGAATGCCGGTGCAAGAAGGAGACCGTGATGACGACTCCAGTGACTGAACAGAGTCCGGACAGGTATATATATTAATTAAGCCTATGCTGACTAGCTAATTGATGCATTCATTGTTTTGGTATGTACACATATTAACTCTCGTCTTTCTTCTTTTTCTAGCCCTCTGGATCGAGCACAACTTCGGTAAAGAAACGAGGCCCCATGAAAAAGTTGCGCCGGATGAAAGGTTCACGATCACAGCAATCACGCGCAATGGCCAACCGATTGAACCCATCGGGACCAAGGAAGCATTTGCTGCTCAGTGCGGGATTCTTTTTAGGGACAAAATCCCGATCAGCATCCAGCAATGGTGTAAGCTTAAGAAGGAAGACCCTGAGGTGTCTTATGTCAACGATATGCAGAAAGATGATCTTTGGACCGCGTTGAAGGAAAATTTCACCCTACCGCCAGAGGAGGATCTGGAGAAGCCAGTTAAAGAGCCATTGATCAAGTCTCATGCTCTTAAAAAGATGGCAGATCTATTCAGGAGGTGGAAGAATGAGCTAAAAACAATGTTTGTCGACAAAGAAGAGACACCAGAATTCACCGGCCGGTATGAGAAGATCAGAGACCACTGGGATGCACTTGTGGCCCACAAGACATCGGACAAGAGTAAGAAGATGTCAGCGACAAACAAGATAAATGCTGCGAAGAAGGAGCATCACCATCGCACAAGGTCAGGTGGCTACCTCAAAACCCAGCCGTTGTGGGCCAAGGCTGAGAATGACCTGCTTGATAAAGGGGTCGAACCAGAGACATTGCATTGGCCAGACCGCTGCCGGACTTGTTTCTTCGGGGTTGGCGGAAGCTTGGACCCTGTAACAGGGAAGTGCGTTTGGACGAACGAGCAAATGCAAATTCCCGTCATGAAGCTTCAGGAGTATATCACCGCAGCGCAGCAAGGGATGTTCGTTCCAGACAGAGAGAACGATGAGCTCACAATGGCCCTCGGGAATCCTGAGCACCCTGGATGGACACGAGGCACGCCAGACTCCGTTCCGTGGAAGACTAGGTTTACGGACGCAGGAGGTTACAAATGCCAAGTGAGGAGGAACAAAGCGGAGCAAACCGAACTGCAGAAGTTGCACGCAAGGGTGCAAGCGCTAGAGGAATGAGAAGCAGTTCACAGCAAGCGACCTACCAAAGCTACCCCGCCATCTCAACGTAGAAGCAGCGTGGCTTCCACCGAACTGCTTCAGCTGGAGCTTGTCTTCACGGCTCCTGCTAGCTACCCTGTGGATGCTATCACGGAGTCCAACATTGCCACCTTATGACGGAATGGCAGAACTTCAAAGTCAAGGCGGCTGTCTGCTCTGTTCGACCTCTTGAACCCGACGCAACTTTTCACTGCCGTCCAATTCCAGAAGGATATGCTAGGGTGACGATGGACGAAATAACAGAGGCATTTGAGGACCTCGAGCTTGACCACCCTACCAGTGAAGGGGAGACTCGGCTGGGTTCTGCTCTGAAGACTTCATGCCTATGGCGGAAAGAGCTCATCAACCTTCCGAACTGGACGCCTCCGCCTCCTCCTCCGGCAAGTCAGGGCACTCCGCCTCCTTCTCCGGTGAGTGATCAAGGCACTCTGCCTCCTTCTCCGGTGCATGGTGGCACTCAGCCTCCTTCTCCGCCTGCGCCGGCGTGCCCGAGCAGCCAGTCTCCTTCTTCTCCGCCTCGTCAGAAAGGGCGGAAGAGACCCGTCGCTGCTCCGGCTGCTCCGGCGCGTCGTACTCGTTCTTCTCTGCCTCGTAAGCAAGCAAATAAGACATCCGCAGCCGCTCCGTCTGCTCCGGCATCTAGCAGTACAGCCAGAGGCGGGAGGCAATTCAGATTCGGTCTATCTCTAAAGCCTCTAGAGAAGTTACCATACAAGAGGTCCGTGGAGGAAAACAAGAAGATCGTGGAAGACGAAGTGAGGGACTTCTTTGAAGCGGAAATTGCAAAGAAACATCCACCTCCGGAGGAGAAGATAGATCCGGTTAAAGCAAAGCGCACAATCGATGCCCTTATGAAACCACCACCGTCTCCGCCAAAAACCAACTATGAGCGCATTATTGGAAAGTCATTTATCGAAGTGGAGCGGTCGGGAAGTACTATCAGTGATCGAAGGTTAGTAGAACGATGAGCTGGGAAAAAAATTGCCCAGCTCGGCGAACAAGCGAACCAATCGTGCCCCCCGCTCAAGGTGTCTAGCGATATCGTTGCTAATGATCCGAGGATGGTGCCCAGTTATACCAATCTTGGAGATTACCTGCCCAATGGTGTAAATTTTGATATAATGGAGGTGGACGAACACAAATACCAGTACGGGAAGCCTCTCGCCAGAGATGGAACTACTCTGACAACGATGATGCGAAGATTCCATGATTGGTACATGAAAACATGCAGCAAGTCTGGAGGGAAGAATACTTTGACGCTGAGAGTTAAAGAGGAGCACGACCTCGTTGGAATTGAACTGTTGTCTGTTCCATTTCAGGAGTTCTTCCAGTGGTTCAATCAAAAGGCCCTCGATAAATTAACGGTCACTTGCTACTGTCTGTAAGTTCTACTTCTGTCATTAAGTCTCTATATATATAGCTCAACTCTTTCATTGCATGTAAATATAATTATGCTCACTATATTATGCAGATTGAAGATCGTTGAATGCAGAAAAGTAGAAATATATGATATTGGGTTCATTAACACAAATCTCATAGATGAATATATGGTTAAATTTGATGCCAAAGAAACCGAGGCCAACTTGCTCAAATCGTTGGTAATAAATAAAAGAAAGATAAAATACTCTTTCCTTACAACTTCAAGTGAGTGTTACTGTCTTGTGCATATTCGGTTTCCCTTATAACTCGAGGTTATAGTAATGTAATTGATGAATTATGCATGCGTGCGCAACTTCCACTATATTCTCCTGGAGATTAAGCTTCAGCAGGGACTTGTAACCGTCTTAGACTCGCGACGAAAATCTCCCGAGACCTATGCGGGCATGATTAAAATGCTCGAGAAGTAAGTTCAATCGATCATTATCGCACCATATCGGCAACTTTTTGTTCATTTTCTGATATCAAGTAATTGTTTTTTTGTCTAGCAGGGTTTGGAAAGTATTCACCGCACAAGCTCCGGGACTGCCGGGGGAGCTGCGGTGGACATATATACCCGAAAGTAAGTAGTACTAGCTAGCTAGTTCCGCGCATCTTGCCAAAGAAACCGAGGCCAACTTGCTCAAATCGTTGATTCTAGCTACTTTCATCAATGTCATTTATAATGCTTCATTATCAGTTTGATTGACCTCTATTTCTCGTAAAGTGCTTGTGGCAGGAACAAGGGAATGATTACTGTGGATAGTACGTTTGCGAGTTCATCTACAACGCAACTTGCAAAAAAACCCGGGGCTACTCTAAAAGACAATTTATTATGCGTAAGCAATAATATTCACAATTTCATTATATTACCATCATTTGTTTTAAGTTTCATTCATATATATGTATTGACCCCCTTCTTCGAATTAGATGTGGCAGATGCGGAATGAACTCCTACCACAAGATCGCATCAAAGCAATTCAAGAGGAATTGGCGGGATTCTTTCTTGACCACGTCATCAATAAAGCCAGAGAATACCATCTGGAAGCTGAGTTCATATATAATTAGGGGATTATATTGTAAGAGATCTTAATATTGTATATATGTAGCCAATAGCGCGGGATAGATATACGAAAACTTGTTGTTTGACCAATCTCTCACAGAAGGAGAGGTCGATATCACTTCTCTCTGTATGAATATCTTCATGACGAACTTCTGTACTTAATGGTTTCCTTCATTTGCTTACTAGCTAGCATGTCGAGGGTCTCCCTATACGTATAGTATGTAGCGTCAACCAAGCACGGAGAGAAGAGAGGACACTTCTCTCTATTAATTAATTAGCTACCTAACACAATATATGAACTCCCCGAAATTAACCATACACCCCCCTTAAAAAAACAAAAACCCTAACCCCTGAAATGCTGATGCGTGGATGTCTTTTGGTCCCAGTTGGTGCCACCAATCGGGACAAAAGGCCCCCTGCCAGGGCTCGCCACAGCGGTCACGTGGAGGCCCATCTGTCCCGGTTGATGTAAGAAACGGGACTAAAGGTGTAGGATTTTAGTACCGACCCTTTAGTCCCGGTTTCCCAACCGGGACAAATGGATCTTACGAACCGGGACAAATGGCCCTTTTTATACTAGTGTTAGGTCCTCACTATTAATACATGACCCTATTTCTTCTTTCACGGAGTTTTCTATTTCTTATGCGTAAGGCCCTGTTTGGATGAGCTTGGACTAATGATTAGCTCACGTGATTAGCTGACTATTAGGCCCTGTCTTACATGGGTCGAGTATTTGGTGAGCACGGCTAGCATGCAACATGCGTGATCAATACTCCCTCTGGTTGTATTTATTCCGCGCATAAAATTAGGTCAAAGTCAAACTACACAAAGTTTGACCAAATTTATAATAAAAAATATGAACATCTACAATACTAAAACTATATATTATGAAAATACATTTCATGATGCATTTGATAATACTGATTTCATATTGTGAATGTTGATATTTTTTCAATATAAAGTCAGTCAAACTTTACAAAGTTTTACTTTGACCAAACTTTATTGAGTTAAAAGCATCCTAGGTACCTCAACTTGCACGGAATGTGATGATTTAGTCTCATACTTGCAAAACTGCACTCCACCATACCTCAACTTGCACTGGATGCGACTATTTGGTCCTGGGCCTATCACAGAACGACACTTGGCAGCCAGGTGGCTGGACCGGTCGTGGTGTCACTTTGGCAGATACCCCGCTGGCTTTTCATTTTATTGCAGGCTGTAGATAGGAAGAGCCAGTGAAGAGAAAAATGACAAAAAATGGAATGCTTTATATCTAATGTGTAAAAATGACTGATCTTTTAAAGCGAACGTGGCATGCTCTCCCCAGCCACCATCGTTCTCATCGCCATCTTGCTCTGCATTTGCACTCCATGGTTTAGGACTTTAGTTTGCTCTGGAATGGAACATGCTAGTTGCTTAACCGTGCATACACTTGTACGTCCAGTATTCAATTGTTGTATTTTATACAACAGATTTATTAATAATCATTACATGGTGTATGAATCTCATGGTCATTTGGATGATAACCCGCGCATTGCTGCGGAAATTTGTAGAGCACAAAAGTAGAAGTTAAATTCTATAAAAACCATCTGGCTCAAATGTTAAATAGTAGTAATATCGCAGAAAGAAATGGCAGAAATGAAGTTAAGTATAAGCAAATGAAAATAAACCAATCGATCATGGAGAAATCCCGACAAAAGGAAATTCAAACCTATCCTGGTTAGAAGAAGCATGAATTTCACATAATGCAGGGGTAAGACTGATCACTAACTTAAACACGATCATGCGGAACAAACTATGCATTTTGACCTTTTTCTGCTAAAGTGGTCTACATGACTAATATAAATAAGTTAAGTAATGTGACCTTTTTCTACTAGTGTTAGGTCCTCACTATTAATACATGACCCTCTTTCTTCTCTCACGGAGTTTTCTATTTCTTATGCGTAAGGCCCTGTTTGGATGAGCTTGGACTAATGATTAGCTGACCAGTGATTAGCTGACTATTAGGCCCTGTCTTACATGGGTCGAGTATTTGGTGAGCACGGCTAGCATGCAACATGCGTGATCAATACTCCCTCCGTTTGTATTTATTCCGCGCATAAAATTAGGTCAAAGTCAAACTACACAAAGTTTGACCAAATTTATAACAAATAATATGAACATCTATAATACTAAAACTATATATTATGAAAATACATTTCATGATGCATCTGATAATACTGATTTTATATTGTGAATGTTGATATTTTTTTAATATAAAGTCTGTCAAACTTTACAAAGTTTTACTTTGACCAAACTTTATTGAGTTAAAAGCATCCTAGGTACCTCAACTTGCACGGAATGTGATGATTTAGTCTCATACTTGCAAAACTGCACTCCACCATACCTCAACTTGCACTGGATGTGACTATTTGGTCCTGGGCCTATCACAACACGACACTTGGTAGCCAGGTGGCTGGACCGGTCGTGGTGTCACTTTGGCAGATACCCCGCTGGCTTTTCATTTTATTGCAGGCTGTAGATAGGAAGAGCCAGTGAAGAGAAAAATGACAAAAAATGAAATGCTTTATATTTAATGTGTAAAAATGACTGATCTTTTAAAGCGAACGCGGCATGCTCTCCCCAGCCACCATCGTCCCCATCGCCATCTTGCTCTGCATTTGCACTCCATGGTTTAGTACTTTAGTTTGCTCTGGAATGGAACATGCTAGTTGCTTAACCATGCATACACTTGTACATCCAGTATTCATTTGTTGTATTTTATCCAACAGATTTATTAATAATCATTACATGGTTTATGAATCACATAGTCATTTGGATGATAACCCGCGCATTGCTGCGGAAATTTGTAGAGCACAAAAGTAGAAGTTAAATTCTATAAAACCATCTGGCTCAAATGTTCAATAGTAGTAATATCGCAGAAAGAAATAGCAGAAATGAAGTTAAGTATAAGCAAATGAAAATAAACCAATCGATCATGGAGAAATCCCGACAAAAGGAAATTCAAACCTGTCACATCCCTTGTCTGGTATGACCTAGACTAGCCAGTCAGTTGTGCATCATATTTAAATTTCATTTAAATTTGAAACGAGGATTGGTGGAACCCTCAGAATCATTTTTGAAAATGACCCAAATAAAAATTTCTCCAAAAGGGTCCAAGAAAATGCTCATGTTGCTCTCTGAAAATATTGGACAGAGATAAAAATCAAAACAATATTTTTAGGAGCTCATGGATATTTATTTTGGCCATTTGGATTAATTCGATAAATATTTGCATTGGAAATATATTAGTTATATATATTAATATATCTCCAAAAATTATGCCATTTATAAAGGAGCTCTGGAATAATACCATTAGCCCCTACAAAAATTGGCATAAGCAAATAAAATGGTTTAGTATTTTTATTAAATCAAAACAAATGTCAGAAAAAAATAGAAAAACAGAAATAAAAGAAGGAGGGGCTTACCTGGGGCTTCCCCTGTGCAGCCCAGCCGCAGCAGGCCGGCCCAGCCAGCAGGCGGCCCAGCCCACCTGGCCCCCCTCCTCTGTCGTCTTCCTTCCCGACAGGGGAACGGAGCGTGCCCGGCGCGCGCGCGCCACCGCGCCACGCCTCCTCCCTCCCTGCCTGCCTGTCCTCCCCTCGCCGCTCTAGATGGACCGAACGTCGCCACGCAGCCGCCCCGGTCCTTTTCCCCTCCCTCTCGCTCTCCCCCCTCCCTGGTTCTCTCTTCCCCGAGCGCACCCGAGTGCTGCCGCCGCCATCGCTCGCCGTTGCCGTGGCCACCGGCCTCCCCTCGCCTCCCTGACACGCTTCCCAGCTCCGCCACGACCCCCTCTACCTCCTCGTCAAGCCACGCACCTCCGGACGCGCTCCATCGCCGACGCCGTTGTCTTCTTCACCACCGACGCCGGAGATCGACCTCGCCGCCATCACCGTCGATTCGCCGGACGCAGGACGTCCCCGAGCACACCGGCCTGCTCTGCGAGTCCGCCGTGAGCCCCTCTTCCTTTCCCCTCACCTCTCTCTCTCGCGCGTGCCCTGTAGCCGCTGCCCCGCGAGTGCCCGAAGCCGCCGTCCGCCAAGGCCGGCGAGCTCCGTGCCCCCGAGCACCTCCGCCTCGCGTAGTAGCTCGATGTGCTCCTGCTGCCTCGTAGCTACCGCCTGTGCCCTCCGTTCGCTCGAACGCGAGCTGCAGCCCCACGCCCGCGCTATCCCGAACTCCGGTCGCCGCCCAAGTGGTCGCCGCCGGCGATATAGGCCGTCTCCGGTGAAACAGAGGGCGCCACAGGATGCGCGCGAGCCTGGGCTTCGCGTAGGTGCTCTCCGCCGCACGATTGGTCGCCGGAGCGACGATTCCGCTGCCCTCCGTCGCGTTCAGGCCTCGCAGGCGACTAACCGCCGGCGGGTCTGACTTGTTTGACCTGGGATTTGACCCCCCAGGGTCGCTGACTAGTGGGGCCAGGCCCTGCTAATTTTAGTTAAAAAAATAACTAAACCTAATTAGCCACTAACACTGACCAGTGGGCCCGACCCCCCCTAATCGGTTAATTAAGTTAATTAACCCCTGTTTAACCCCCCTGTCACTGACGTGTGGGTCCCACACGTCAGGTTTGACCCGGACCAGCCCAGTTGACTGCTGACGTCATGCTTACTCAATGCTGACGCAATATATAATTTCTGGATTTAAATTAAATCAGGAAATTCCAGAAATTGATTTAAACTTAAAAAATTCATAGAAATTCAACCGTAGCTCAGATTGAAATAATTTATATATGAAAAATTATCAGAAAAATGCAATCTTTCCATCTGTACTAGTTTCATGCATGACAAACCAACTTATACATGCTGAATATGGGAAAACACATTATGGCATATTAAGAGACTTATTTTTGGAGTTGCATTTGAACCTTTTGTTCAAATGGACTTCATTCAATTGAATACTAGTTGCATTAGCTCAAACAGCATCACATCTACATGCCATGCTCATGCATCATATTGTTGCATATGATTGTGTTTTGATTGCCGGCACCGTTCCTTCTCGATAGGTCCTGCTCCGTAGACGTTCCAGAGTACCTGTCGGTGAAGCAGTGCCTCCCTTGTTGATTTACCAGGAAAGCAAACCCCCTTGTTCATTTCGATAAAACCCTACTCTCTCGCTCCTGCTCTCAGTTATTGCATTAGGACAACAGCGATTCATCTGTTACTTTGTGCTGCGGTAGTTGAACCCATTCCTCTGCATGACCTGTCATTGCCACAGTAAATAGTTGAAACCCACTAGCATGTGTAGGAGTTGATTGAAACCACTGATATGTTCCTACCATGCTATGCCTGCTATTGCTTAGAGTTGTGTCAGGTCTGGTTCATTGGGAATGAATTGGAGTGTTACGATATGTTCTGATGCTGAGAGTTAAGTGTGTGAACACGATTTGGTAAAGGTAGCGGTGAGAGGCCATGTAGGAGTACATGGTGGGTTGTCTCACCGGAACCGTCCTTAAGCACTGAGTTCTGTGTATGTTGTCCAATGACTCGATACTACCACACATTGGGTTCCGGTAACTCGACCCCTCTCGACTTATTAACCAACTTGATCTCTGTCCAGGAGTCGCAACTAGTTTCTGGCGTTTATAGGTAGTGTTAGTAGTCTACCAAGTGGCACCCGACCAGGTGGGCTTGGAACAGACTAGGCACCAGTGGCACGGTGTACCAAGCGTAGATCCATCCGGCGAGGTGGGCTTGGGAACCCTGCACACATCGTTTGGGGCCGTGAGTGAAACCCCGGCCGGATCTCCTGGCGGATGGAACCCGAATAGGAGATAAACCTGGATTAGGGTCTTGTGTGGTTAGTCAGGTCGTGGCCGACACCCTCGCCAGGCTTCCGCTTGAAGGTTGCCGAGATACATGACGTGTACATGGCGGTAAGTGGCGAGAGCGTGTGTGAAGAAGTACACCCCTGCAGGGTTAACATGATCTATTCGAATAGACGGGTCCGCGGTTATGGACTTCTTGGATGCTTACATGGTACATAGACAACTTGAAGTGGATACCCTAAAATGCTCAAGACAAGTGTGAGTGCTATGGATGGCCTTCTCGTAGGGAGACGGGGATGAGTCCATAGTAGTGTATTGTGTGGTGATTAGTGGACTCGTGTACGTTGTTTCACCTCCAGAGTTTCTGGTAGTCGTAGAACAGGATAGCCACAGAGTCAAAGCTGGCTTGCTGCAACTAAACCCCACATTACCCTCTTGATACAAATGCATGTATGATAGGATCTGATGTAAGTCTTGCTGAGTACCTTTGTACTCATGTTGCTTTATTTATGTTTTTGCAGCGGAGACTTCGGTCTTACTAGTGTTCTCGTGGACTTCGACTAGTAGCTAGTACCTCAGCTACGATCTTGATCGGATGTTGTAGATAGTCAGGCTCTTCAGCCTTTTTCATTTGTAGATGTCTGTACCCAGACATGTAATGCTTCCGCTTGTTGCTTGTATGCTCTGTATGATGGGTCTTGTGACCCCTGTTTGCAATAATTGCTATGACGGCTCTTCTGAGCCTTTATCTATAGGAGTTGTTGAGTTATGCTGTGATGCCATGTTGTACAGCACATACTTGCATGTTATGCGTACGTGTAATGTGTATTGCTATGTGTGGGATCTGACTATCTAGTTGTTTATTCTTAGTAGCCTCTCTTACCGGGAAATGTCTCCTAGTGCTTCCACTGAGCCCTGGTAGCTTGCTACTGCTCCGGAACACTTAGGCAGGCCGGCATGTGTCCTTCTTCGATCCTGTGTCTGTCCCTTCGGGGAAATGTCACGCGATGAATACCGGAGTCCTGCTAGCCTGCTACAGCCCGGTTCACCGGAGTCCTGTTAGCCCAGTGCTACAGCCTGGATTCACTCGCTGATGACCGACACGTTCGATGCTGGGTCATGAATGCCTGTCCCTGTAAGTTAGTGCCACTTTGGGTTTACGACTAGCCATGTCAGCCCGGGCTCTTTATCATATGGATGCTAGCGACACCATCATATACGTGTGCCAAAATGCGCAAACGGTCCCGGGCAAAGGTAAGGCGACACCCGTGGGGATACCGTGCGTGAGGCCGCAAAGCGATATGAGGTGTTACATGCTACATCGATGTGGCATCGAGTCGGGGTCCTGACAAAACCTGTCCTGGTTAGAAGAGGCATGAATTTCACATAATGCAGGGGTAAGACTGATCACTAACTTAAACACGATCATGCGGAACAAACTATGCATTTTGACCTTTTTCTGCTAAAGTGGTCTACATGACTAATATAAATAAGTTAAGTAATGTGACATTATGTTTTAAAATTACACATAAGAAGAAGAAAATACATAGTATAATTTTTCGTTACCTCGTGTAGTTTATAACTGAATAACCTTTTTTTCAGGAATGTTGATCTGGTGCCTGGGGCCACCGTGCCCGGGCCCAACGCATAACGGCCGCTGGATGGTCAGTGCATGGAAGCAACGGAGATGAGGAAAAAAAATAGCACCACGTGTGAATCAAAGTAGCAAGGATATCATTACAAATGCACCACAATACAGAGTATTGTGGACATGAAATGTACAACCATCTTGTAAGAAGTCTATGTCAGTGCATGCGTGCACGTGTGTGTATGACCGGGGCATTTGTCCGTGCATCTACGCCTGATGTGCGCATGGCTGGGGAGCCAGAGCGTGCAGCCGATGCGGGGTGTGCATGGCCTAGCGCTTGTGCGTACATGGCCGGGTGCTCATGCGTGTGACCCCAGGGTTCTTGTGCATGCATGGCGAAACGCCCAAGAGTGTGTTTGCATGCACTACCTCCACTCCAACTCCAACAATTCTCCACTCCCTGCTTCCACAACAAACAGAAAATGTTGGTGAGATGCTGGCAGGGGTAAAATTGAAGGTTTCTTACCAATGTTTTAAATAGCGGCGAGCCTCCAAATAAGTTATAGCGGGCTAAAGCGGTCTATTTATGAAGGCGACCATTTACCGAAAAAGGGTTTCCCCCCGCTTTGTATACAAAGCAACCAACCGAACCATACAGAGATAGGTGCTGGGGCGGAAGCAGCACAGACACGCCCAAAAGAAACGACAGAGAAAGAGCAAAAGAAACAAATGCCGACAACGGCGGATCAACAAAAATGAAGAAGCCTCGCGATCGCTGCGCCCACCGGAATCTACCCCTAGCCTCCAAGACGCCGAAGCGCCGGCACCTATCAACACCTCCAAGAAGGATCGCGACGATGACGACGCTGCTGCCAAGGGTTTCCCCCGGTACACGACGAGGCGAGAGGCAGGGTAGCCCACGACGCCCTCCCGGAAGGTCAGGTGACACCCTCAGGCGCCACCGCGCCGGTGTCGGCCACGCCGACAGGGGGTTCCCCCGATCCCAGCCCGCACCTCGGGCGCTCCAGATCCATCCACCAAACCAACCACCACCCAGCGCCAACGCGGTCATGAGGCCCCCACGCCGTCTCACCACGGCACCACGAAATGAGGGCAGTGCGGCGAAGGATCAGAGCCGGGACTAGGGCATCAGCACCGTCGGCACGCGGGAGGGCCCCACCTCCACCGTCAGCGACGGTAGCCGTCCGGACGCAATAGCAGGAGCACACCAGGCCCGGCCGAGCCCTCGTGGGCCCGTAAAGCTCCCGCCTTCGCGCTGCTGCCGGCACGCCATCGACGCCGACGCCCCATATCCGAGCCGCTCCTCCTCCTCACCGCGCCGCAGACAACGAGGCCACGCTGGGGGCCGTCCCGCTACGACCCAGATGGGGCCCGCCGGGCCCAGATCTGGGCCGGGGGCGCGACGTTGGCCACCCAGCACCACCACGCCACCTCGCCGCCAAGGAGCAGCGCCGCCACCACGTCTGCCGCCGGCAACCCCGCCGGGTCATCGGACCGCCGCCAAGCCGAGCGACACCGCCGCCGCCCCCCTGCCCCGGGCCAGGAGGAC
>NC_041392.1:685836861-685838233 GCF_002162155.2 Triticum dicoccoides | reverse complement strand
GAGAGAGAGACGTACGTACCAACACTGGGGGGTGTAGCATCCTATCAAACAACTTTCGCGTGTAGGCTTGCTCCTCCCCCTTGGTCACAGGGATGGAGAAGCAGCAGCGACCGTGGGAGGAAGGGAGTGTTCTCCATTGGGGACATTGAGGATTGGGTCTGTGCTTTTTTTCTTCACTTGATGATCTTAAGGTGGTGGCGGTGTACTGGAATAACGTACATGATTCAGTTAGGATGTGCAAGATACGGAGGACCAGCTGAATCCATCGTTGTATAAAAGAGAAGATGGGGAGAGGGAGATATGAGTGGAAGATGTGCAGCAGAAGAATGGTTGCAGTGGAAGGGCAAAAGCTCCACTAAACACAGCTAACAGTCAGCATTAAAATGGTTGCACAGATAGTGGCATGCGTAAGAGATTGACGGTTCTGTGATTTAAGTTCGGGAAACGCTCCCTGTCATACTTCTGATATGGAGAAAACGTCAGACCGGTCGTGGGCCGTTCATTCGTGTTCCATCCCACGGTCATTACCTGTCAGAGAAATCTCATTCGATGCACCCCTCTCCCATTATTTTCTCTCAAATCTGTTGCCCGTTCCCCTCTCCCCTAATTAATCGCCTGCTCCTAACCCACTCATCATGGCGCTCACGATTCCACCGGGTCGCCCTGATCTATCACGCATCACCATCCCAGATCCGATCCATTCCATCGCCCCACTCCTCGACGCGGCCTCCGTTCCACCTCAGCAGTGCATCTCCCCTCAGCAGGCTGCCGTTTGGATCATTCGGCTGCCGGAGTTCCAGCAGGGCAGCAGGCAATAGCTGCAGCAGGGGCGCCGAGGTGGACGTGCTTGTGGCAGCTCGACCGCATCATGCCCGAGCGTACCTCGGCACCGGAGGCACTACGTGCGGCAGACTCCACCCTATATTGGCATGCGACCTCAATTTGCATGCCCTAGGTTCAGTTCTTGTGCAATACGTATGTCATTGCTCGCTGCTAGAGCGTGCTTTTTTTATTCAAATCATGGTTTATCCCAGTTCAAGTTGATGTAGGGTCGCATAATTCCCACTTGTGTTGGATCATACTTATCACAAATTTTGGCGCCTACATCTTTGCGGCAAGGATGCTAAATTTCGTTTTCAGATTTCTATGCTTCCACTAGGTCTCGCATGTCTTGTGATTTCAAGATTTTTTTCTACAGAGGTGCTTCATATATATTGGAGGCAATGCAACTCTCAATGTATTGATCGGGTGCACGGTGCACGTATATATAGGTACAAGGGCAGCCCTCAGCCTCATCTATACAAGGAAACTAGAGGCGGGCCGGTAGGAGACTATCCTAACAAATACATGCACAAATATGTTCAACACCCCC
>NC_041392.1:685779520-685836535 GCF_002162155.2 Triticum dicoccoides | reverse complement strand
CCCCCCCGGTAGTCGATACGTCACCAAGACACATAGACTGGATCGGAACTCCTCAAATGTAGGCGTCAGTAACCCCTTAGTCATGACATCGACAAACTGCTGAGCGGTGGAAACATGAAGAACGCGGACGCGCCCAAGGGCCACCTGCTCTCGCACGAAGTGAATGTCGAGCTCAATGTTCTTCGTGCGACGATGATGAACGGGGTTGGCGGAGAGGTAGACCGCAGAGACATTGTCACAGTAGACAATGGTGGCCTTCGGAATATCAAGAAGCAACTCCTGGAGAAGCTGGCGAAGCCACAAGCACTCGGCGACGGCATTGGCCACAGCTCGATACTCAGCCTCGCCACTTGAGCAGGATACCGTGGGTTGTCGTTTAGACGACCACGATATGAGCGAAGGCCCCAAGTAGACACAGTAGCCTGAAGTCGAGCGTCGCGTGTCCGGGCAGCCAGCCCAATCGGCGTCACTGTAGGCCACCAGGTCAGTCGAGGACGAGGCCGTCAACGTAAGACCCAGAGTCGTGGTGTCGCGGATGTACCGAAGAATCCGCTTCACCAGTTTCCAGTGAGTGTCGCGAGGGGCGTGCATGTGGAGACACACCTGCTGGACGGCGTACTGCAGGTCCGGCCGAGTGAGTGTCAAGTACTAGAGGGCGCCGACGATGGAGCGATAGAACGCTGCATCTGGCGTGGGCGAGCCGTCGAGCGCAGAGACCTTGGCGTTCGTGTCGATAGGCGTGGGGACAGGCTTGAAGTTAAGCATGCCTGCCCGCTCGAGAAGGTCCTGTGCATACTGCTGATGAAGAAAGAACCCATCGGCGTGTCGTACCACCTCAATGCCGAGGAAGTAGGGCAACGGGCCGAGGTCCTTAATGGCGAACTCAGCGCTGAGGCGAGCAGTATGTTGGCGAAGGAGCTCGGGCGAGGAAGCCGTCAGGATGATGTCGTCAACGTAGAGGAGGAGGTAAGCGGTTGCCGGAGCCTGGTGATAGACAAACAGCGAGGCGTCGGAATCCGAGCTGTTGCAGAAAACCGGCGATCCGCTGGTACCAGGCGCGAGGGGCATGCTTCAACCCGTACAAAGAGCGGGAGAGCAGGCACACATGGTCATGCCGAGCCGCGTCGACGAAGCCGGTTGGCTACTGACAAAAAACCTGCTCCGAGAGATGGTCATGCAAGAACGCATTCGACACATCCATCTGATGCACCGGCCAGGCGCGAGGGACCGCGAGCTGAAGGACCACGCGAATCGTGCCCGGTTTGACAACCGACGCGAACGTGTCGGTGAAGTCGATCCAGCGCGTTGTCGAAACCCGCGGACCACCCACCGAGCCTTATAGCGCTTGAGAGACCCGTCAGGGCGAGTCTTATTCCGAAAGACCCACTTGCCAGAGATGACGTTGGCATGGGGTGGACGCGGGACAAGCTACCAGGTACGGTTGCGCACCAACGCGTCGAACTCCTCCTGCATCACCGCGAGCCAATGCGGATCGTGAAGTGCGGCTCGAGCGGACGACGGGAGAGGTGATGGCGCAGACGTCGAGGCAGCAAGCAGGTACTCATCCGCAGAATAACGCGTGCTAGGCCGGTGAATGCCAGCACGAGCACGGGTGACCATGCGGGTGTCCAAGGCGGCCGGTGGGACCGGCGGAATCGGCGCGGCCGGCGGGGCCGGTGCGGCCGGCGAAGAGGCAGGCGAAGAGGTCGTCGAGGAGCCGGGGTCAGGAGCAGGAGACACGCTCGCTGCCCAGGCTACAGACTCAACAGGAGTCGGGGGCGCCGTGGCCGCCGGCAAGGATGCAGTCGGGCCGGCGGAAGCCGTCGAGGAGCCCGGGTCAGGCGCATGGGATGCGCTTGCTAACCGGGCTAGGGACTCAACGGGAGTCGGAGGCGCCGTGGCCATCGGTGAGGAGGCCGGCGAGGCGGCGGGCGAAGGATCTGGGTCCGACGCCGCGGACCCAGACGCGGTGGGTGCGCAGGAGCCAAGGGGAGGGCCATGCGCTGCAGGGGGGCCGAAGCCGGGAGTGGGCCCGAGCGCAAGTGAGCGGCCTCCCCTAGGGGCACCGGGAGGCGTGGATGACGATGACGAGTCGGCCGGCGGCGGTACCTGGTGAAAGGGAACACTAGTAGAAAAAGGGGCTTTGGTCCAGCCGGAAAAGAGCATTAATCCCGGTTGCATTACGAACCGGGACTAATGTGAGCATTAGTCCCGGTTCAAGCGGCGAGGGCACCATACAGGCATTACTTCCGGTTCAAATGGGACTTTTAGTCCCGGTTCGTGGCATGAACCGGTACTAATGGTGCAATTTTCGAATCCTCCCCCCAGGTGCATCGCCTTTTCAGTTTTGTAAAAAGCAAAAGAAAGTGATACAAACTTCAAAATTTAAAATCCTTCGAGAGGTAGTTATGTTACTACATCTACTAGTTAGTAAAATTTAAAAACTTAAATTTGGACATGTTTTGCATAAAATGTAGGGAAAATGTAAAACGGCTATAACTTTTGCATACGATGTCGGAAAAAAACGTATAATATATCAAAATGTTCGGAGCGAAAATCCGCATCCGATGGAGACCGCCTACGGCCTGTTTGCAAATTTTTAGAATCCTCAAATTCTAAAAGGAAAAAAAAAGTTATGCTCAAATTTCAAATTTTTTGAATTTTTGTTAAATCTGGTCAAACTATGGTCAAACTACTTATTCAAGAAGTATTAGTGTTACTAAATAATTATTCAAGAATATTAGTGTTACTAAATAATTATTTCAGTTTTTTTAAATTTTGGTCAACTATGGTCAAACTGTGGTCAAACTACTTATTCAAAAAATATTAGTGTTACTAAATAATTATTCATTTTTATAACAATAGTTTCAAACTCAAACAGTGAAATGTGTGACTTCATGCTCAAGCTAAATTCCTGAGGGTTAATAGGATTGCCATCTTACTATTGTCAGGAAAACAACAAGTGCAGACTTGGAAACGAGGGAGAATAGAACCCGGAAGTTAAGCGTGCTCAGGCTGGAGTAGTGAGAGAATGGGTGACCGTTCAAAAAGTTAAATGATTTGGAATGATGTGGGGTGATTAGAGATTAAAGGTTAAATTGAGCAGTGATGAGGGGTGATTAGAGATTAGAGGTTAAAATAATTCAGAAATTTGAAATTCAAAAAAAATTCAAAAAAAATTCAAAAAAAATCATAAAATATCCTTTAGTACCGGTTGGTGTTACCAACCGGGACTAAAGGTGGACCTCCAGGCAACGGCCACGTGGAGGGCCTTTAGTCCCTATTCCAGTTAGAACCGGGGCTAAAGGGGGAGGCTTTAGTACCGACCCTTTAGTCCCGGTTCCAGAACCGGGACTAAAGGCCCTTATGAACCAGGACTAAAGGCCCTTTTTCTACTTGTGGAAAAGACCTATCGTCAAAATAAACGTGCCGTGAAGTGAAAACTCGGTGGGAAACCGGATCATAGCAACGATAGCCTTGGGTGTTTGGTGGGTTTCCGAGAGAAATGCATGCCACAGAGCGAAATACGGGCAGGTGAGACGAAAAATCGTGCCGTGTGTGGCAAGGAGGGTGCGGACCCCGACGTTGTCGAACTCCTTCCCGTTGTCAGTCTACAAGGCATGAATGGGACGCCCAAACTGCGTAGCAACATAGGAGTAAAAAGTGGTGAGAACGAAGGGTGCATCGAATTTTCTCCGCAACGGGAAGGTCCACACATAGTGCGAAAAATCATCAAGTATGACAAGATAGTATAAAAACTCGTATTACTGGCAACAAGAGATGTCCATAAATCACTATGAATCAACTCGAATGGATACGACGCCACCGACGAGGACGCGCTAAACGGAAGACGAACATGCTTGCCGAGATGATAGGCATGACAAGTATGATCATCGGTTTTATTACACGTGAATGAAAAAGTCCGAAGAATATGACGAGGGTGGCCGGGTTCGTATGTCCCAGCCAAGCATGCCAAAGGACCACCGTGGCGGAGAGAGCGACCGGAGCGGATGTGGAAGTGGCGGTGGAGTTCACCGGGTAGAGGCCATCCTGGCTGTCACCTCGGTGGAGCACCATCCGGGTATGAGCGTCCTTGACAGAAAAACCCACTTCGTCAAATTCAACAATTATAGGATTTTCACGTGTAAGAGAACGAACGGAAACGAGATTAGTGACTAACCCAGGTGAAACTAAGACATTAGACATGTGAATGGGCGTAGAGTTAGACGGAAAGGAACGATGACCGATATGAGTAATGGGAAGGGAAGACCCGTCCCCAACAGTGATACGACATGCGGTAGAAACTGGGAATACGTAGTTGAGGTTACCAGGGTTGGAAGTCATGTGGGTGGTAGCCCCGGAATCCATATACCAGTCGCCACCTCTGGTGTACGTGTTGGGTGTAGGGGCGGAGTGAAGCGCCGTAAGGAGAGCCGGATCCCAAGGGGCCGGGAGGAATGCAGCGGCCGCGGCCGGAGGGGCGGCGGGGTAGCCACCCGGGGGGGCGTACGGAGGGGCCGCGAAGGGGTAGCCAGTCGGGGCGGCGAAGAATGCCTGATGCGCGCTGGGGCGGGCGCCGAGGATCCCAGCCGGGACGGGGGCCCACGGCACGGGCATCGTGTACGCATGGACCACCCCCGTCCAAGGGTTGGTCGCGGTGGCCCAGGGGGCCGGTGGCAGCTGCTGCTGTTGCGGCTGGCGCCCCCCCCAGCGCCGTGCTGCTGCTACTTCTTGCCGCGGCGCCCCCCGGGGCGATGATCAGGGCAGGGGGCGGCGGCTGGTGGACGGGTGCCGGGGGCGCCTGGAAGTACGACGACGGCGGCGGCGGCGGAGGCCACGGCGGCTGCAGCGCCGTGGGAGGAGCGGCGCGGGAAGTGCCCGCCGCGAGAGCCGTGTGCGAGGCCCAGGACTTCACCATCTTCATCCTCCTCTCCTCCAACCGAAGATAGGTCATGACCCGAGGAAAGGTCGGGTCCGGGAGGAACGTGAGGTTGGAGGCCACGTTATTGAACTCCTCGTTCAGACCGGCGGTGAGCATGCTGAGGAGGAGGTCGTCGGAGACCCGCTCCTTGAGGTCGCGAAGTTCGTCACCAAGTTTGTTAAGGCACATGCAATAATCATCGATGGACGAATCAAGCTGATGGCGGCCAAAAAATTCTTGCTGAAGGAACACGCGGCGCTGGAGGGCGTTGTCGAGGAAGAGCCCGTTCAGCTTTGCCCACACCATCTGCGCGTCAGCGGTGTCGCAAACTATGGTGTGGAAGATGTCCTTGGAGATGGTTTGGTACAACCAGCGAGTGATGGTGGCGTCGATGGTCAGCCAGTCGTCGTCCGCGAACATGAGGCCGGAGTCGACGGAGCCATCGACGTGATCGATGAGGCGGTACTCGTGGAAGACGAGGGTGAAGTAGGTTTTCCAGGCATAGTAGGTGGAGGAGGCGTAGTCAAGAACAATGGGCACGCAGGCGAAGATATCGAGATCGTGGACGACCTCCATCGGGGGAGGGGCCGGACCTTCGAAGGGATTGGAGGGGAGGGAGGCGGCGGAGTGGGGAGAAGCCATGGGTGCAGCGGCGACCGAGGGGAGGAGTGGCGGCGCGGCTGGCGTGGAGAGGGGCTGCGGCGGCGGGGTCTAGGAGCGGAAGCTAGGGTTGGATCGAAAAAAAAACTGATACCATATTGGAGGCAATGCAATTCTCGATGGATTGATTGGGTGCACGGTGCACCTATATATAGGTACAAGGGCAGCCCTCGGCCTCATCTATACAAGGAAACTAGAGGCGGGGCCGATAAGAGATTATCCTAACAGATACATGCACAAATATGTTCAACAATATATACTATCAAATATGTGTAGATGGATTGGCAATACAACCAAGCTTTTCAAGTTTGACGTTATTTTTCCGTTGTAACCACTGCCCCTTCTGTTGTGTTGAATATGATGCTTCGAAATATCAACGATTCATATTTTTCAAACATACGGTTCCTCGTTGCGTAGAATTTGTGGCATTTCAACCATGCTTCACTGTGTAGAGCAAGAGCGACGAATCCCATGCCAGAGGACGTCATGCTGCCCCATCGACGGCCGTCCATTGTACCCTTCACCAGCGGTGCGGAGCACTCCACGGGGAGCCCCTACTGCATGTTCCTCCTTGGTGTCCTTTTCGCTCTTCGTGCCTGTCGTTTCCACGCCACCGCCTACACGCCAACACTTATGTTTAATCATGGGTCATGCTAATGAGTGCTTCCATGGTCCGGCCGCGTGTCTCTTGTGCAGTGCCATCGCCATCGAGGCGGACCATGGTGGCATTGTGCCGCGACAAAGCTAACCCCGTGACCATTCATGTATACAGAAGCAAATCCTGATATCACAGGAAGCAAATGCTATTTCTGTTGGAAGCATTGTTTCGTTGGAACAAACAATCAACAATGTTTCTTTGATATATCAATTTATATTACCGTTCGGAGGCAATATAGATCTGAGCAGATATTGGTAACTTTGGAAGCAGATTATTTTCTCTCTTTGGAATCAATGCTAATGGAAGCAAGTATATTTCTTTTCTATATGTTGGAAACGAGCTTCAAATGTCTTGGAATCAATCTCGTTGGACAAGGGAAACAAAATATTCTAGGCAGGAAGCAAAATGAAATTGCACCGAGTGCACCACAGTTAAAAACAATTTTCTCATATGGAAGCAAACTGCATGCCCCATATTAGATGTAGCACTAAAACCCCAGTTAGAATAGCCGAAATTATTGGAAGCAATTATCAATAATTGTTTCCTAAAAAATGGTGCTTCCATCTGTAAAACAAACTATGCTCCCGCCTGTGGGAGCAAGGATATTTTCCTTCTTCATGGAAGCAGTATCTGATGCTTTTGAAACAATATCCGGGAAGCGGTATTGGACACAAAATCTTATACCCGGGAAGCAAACATCATTAACCATGAAAGCTAATTTGTCGATTCATGGAAACACAAATTATTGTGTCAAGATAAAAAAACACATATTGAAGCAGCAGTTCCATCGGAAACAAAACTGAATAATATTGGAAGCAAATTTTGCTTTGAAGGCGCAACCTAGATCTCGTACGATGCAGATATTATTCTCCTTACCATCTGAAATTGGTTAGCTAAATATATGGAAAGCATCACATTAGTTTCCTAAATATCCGAAGCAGTTATTACCAAATCCCACGTAATTAGCACCCTTGGGTTTTAATTTTGGAAACTGCCCATGAAGGTTGTGCAG
This sequence comes from Triticum dicoccoides, assembly GCF_002162155.2. Lineage (NCBI taxonomy): Eukaryota > Viridiplantae > Streptophyta > Magnoliopsida > Poales > Poaceae > Triticum > Triticum dicoccoides. The sequence goes on along the minus strand of NC_041392.1, from coordinate 685,829,284 downwards.
CAGCCAGCCTGCTGATCTAGCGGCCATACAAGCTTTCATCCGACGGCTAGGTACTGGTCTGATGAAAAGCTAGGATCAATAGTCTGATTCCTAGTGGTTCATGCGCAAGAGATGGACGGTTCTGTGATTTATCACCTTCAGTTACAGTTGAGGGAGAGACACAGTGACCGAACTTGTACTAGTATTTTGGGGTGACGTGACTGCACATAATTGCATAGTTAAAGTGGAAGACGGGGTGTCTCATGGTTGGGTGGATGAAGAATTGCTGACATGGCGGACTGCTGATGTGGACAATCTGCATGTTAAGATCTAGGTTGCCAAGTTGTAGTGGGGATTAACTGATATGTAGACATGACAAGTTGCTTCAGGGTAAAACTGCAGTTTCATTGGTCTGAACTCATACATCCGCATTAGCAGCGTATCTCTGATATGAACCGAGGAGACTCGACTAAAAATTAAAAGAAAGATATGAACTGAGGAGGCATTAAGCATAGTTTTAACCTTTGATTGTACACGTTTAACTAGTTCTTGGCTGAATGCTTTTAACTGATCCTACAGAATGCAGAGTGCTAGTGCCAGATATCTTAATGCATAGTAGCTATTTGTACTCTCCTTTTCCTTTTAGAGTTTTGCTCAAGGGTCTGTCTAGGACACATCTAGATGTGAAATAACTATTTCACATCTAACCTGATGTCCACTATGTTTGTGGTCTATTTTTTTTGTTCCTTGTGGCTGTGTATTTGTGGGAGATTAGATGTGACATCTTTAGAAAAGATCTAGATGTGAATTAGACAAACTGTTTGCTCAACACTGATAGGTAGGTATGCCAGGTTGGTGCAGAGTCGTAGTGAGTGCTCTGTCTGTAGTTGGTGTCACTCAACTTTGAACTCTGACCATGTATTGGCACCAAAATGTTATGCCTGATATGAACCTTAGAGGCATTAGGCATACTGTTTTGACAGGACAGAGTAACAATCCAGAGCCCAAAAAGTACACCTGCGTGCGTGCATGATCTGAACAATGTTGCCCATGCTCTACCACTCTATATTGCTACGGTAGTTTTAGGTGGTTCAATCTATACTTTTAGGTGGGTTCTATCTTTTGCAATGAAGTCTGAACAAAATTAACCGTATGAATTAGCAACAAATTCTTGAATTCGGGCGTTTCTGTTTTTCTAGTCAAAAGAAGAGCTTAGAATCTGAATTTATCCAGCACTAACAGTAGCAAGTGTTGTACGTGGTGCGATGTGATGCAGGGGCGAGGGTGCTGATCCAGTGCAACTTCAAGGTGAACTCTAGCGCGGCGCCGGAGGAGATCTCCCTGGAGGTGGAGCGTACCACACACTAGTACGGCGTGGGTTTCGAGTAATGGGCGTGGGTTAAGTTCAAAGCTGGCCTACGGGGAGGTTTGTACACGGCCTGCCGGCGGGAGCACTGTTCAGATCGATTCAACGATGCGAGGGAGTCGACAAGGAACATACAGTCGAGCTGAGCGGGAAGGATAGGGTGAATGGGGCGGAGGTGCAAGCAAGCAGAGAGCTGGGCCGGCAGCCACAACGAAGATGGAGGGCGAGTGCGGCAGGTTGGTGTCGGGCACGACCAGAAGCGTCAGCGACGACCGCCTCGCCAGCTCCGGGGCCACAGGGTAGTACGCTAGTAGCCGCGTGAAGTCGGAGAAGTTGGGTAACACCGCGAGCACAGCCGTCACATTGACTCCGGCGACATGATAAATGTTTATTAGCAGCGCAACAGTGAGCAGGGAGACATGACCTCAGGGGTTGTGATTATGTCTTCCTGCGGTTGATTAGCGAAAACAACGGGTGGGTACATGCAAAAGTGCCGCAACGATCGGTCCATCCACCTGGCTGCCAAGTGTCTTGTTGTGATAGGCCCAAGACCAGATCGTCACATCCAAGGCAAGTTGGGGTATGGTGAAGTGTAGTTTTACAAGTTTGGTACTAAATCATCACATTTATGTGCAAGTTGAGATACCTAAAGTGCTTTTAACTCAACTTTATATGCAGACTAAAAAGAAACGGAGGGAGTACGTATTGCAAGACACCAACAAGTTAAGCCAGGTACTCACCTGCAGTCATCTACGCACGGGTTTTTGCTTGAAAGTTCCGACGAAAGTTTGGAGCATCTGTACCAAGATCTTCGAGCTGCTACTACCCACAGCTAGTTGGGTAGCCTCCCTCTAGACCATTGGTGGTACTATACGTGTCAGGCCGACCCCAACCACCATCACCAGCATTTTCATGCGTGATTCAATTTAGTACTGGAGAGGCGGCGCGGCTTGCCGTGCGTTGCCCGCAAAACGACAGACAACTAGATACGATTAACCATTTTGAACGATGATAGAGCTAAATTGGTATGTGTACGAGTGAGTTTAGCACACGAATATAGAGTTTCACAAGTCAAAAGAATGTAAAAAACAGCTGCAATCATTTAAAGAGGAACGTGAAAAAGAACACACCATATATGATAATATTGAGGAGAATAGCCCAAGCAAAGAGCTGGTCACGTGTGAATAAAAGCAGTTCTATGTAAGAAAAATATGGATGAATTATTTGTAGTAGGTAACAGAACCACATCTACATCTGACATTTTCAATCAAAGGGCTAAGACATGTTCTTCAAAATACAAAAATAACATACACAGTTTTGTGTTGCCTTCCCCAGATATCATGATTTCGTTTCTTTTATGAAGATATCCAAAAAGATATCTGAAGTAAAAATGCCCTAGAGGCAATAATAAAGTTGTTATTTATATTTCCTTATATCATGATAAGTGTTTATTATTCCTGCTAGAATTGTATTAACCGGAAACTTAGTACATGTGTGAATACATAGACAAACATAGTGTCCCTAATATGCCTCTACTAGACAAGCTCGTTAATCAAAGATGGTTAAGTTTCCTATCCATAGACATGTGTTGTCATTTGATGAATGTGATCACATCATTAGAGAATGATGTGATGGACAAAGACCCATCCATTAGCTTAGCACTATGATTGTTTAGTTTATTGCTATTGCTTTCTTCAAGACTTATACATGTTCCTATGACTATGTGATTATGTAACTCCCGAATACCGGAGGAACACATAGTGTGCTATCAAACGTCACAACGTAACTGAGTGATTATAAAGATGCTCTACAGGTGTCTCCGATGGTGTTTGTTGAGTTGGCATAGATCGAGATTAGGATTTGTCACTCCGATTGTCGGAGAGGTATCTCTGGGTCCTCTCGGTAATGCACATCACTATAAGCCTTGGAAGCAATGTGACTAATGAGTTAGTTGCGGAATGACGCATTACAGAACGGGTAAAGAGACTTGTCGGTAGTGAGATTGAACTAGGTATTGAGATACCGACGATCGAATCTCGGGCAAGTAACATACCGATGACAAAGGGAACAACGTACGTTGTTATGCGGTTTGGCCGATAAAGATCTTCGTAGAATATGTAGGAACCAATATGAGCATCCAGGTTATGCTACCGGTTATTGACCAGAGATGAGTCTCGGTCATGTCTACATAGTTCTCGAACCTGTAGGGTCTGCACGCTTAATGTTCGATGACGATCGGTATTATGAGTTTATGTGTTTTGATGTACCGAAGGTTGTTCAAAGTCCCAGATGAGATCACGGACATGACGAGGAGTCTCGGAATGGTCGAGACATAAAGATCGATATATTATAAGCCTATGTTTGGACATCGGAATGGTTCCGGGTGATTTCGGGCATATACCGGAGTACCGGGAGGTTACCGGAACCCCCGGGAAGTATATGGGCCTTATTGGGCCATAGTGGGAGAGAGAGAGGAGAAGGGAGCCTAGGAGGGGGCGTCCCCAAGCCCAATCCGAATTGGGTAAGGGGGCCGGCCCCCTTTCCTTCCCCATCTCCCCTTCCTTCCTCTCCTAATCCAACTAGGGAAGGGGGGGATCCTACTCCCGGTAGGAGTAGGACTCCCCTTGGGCGCGTCATAGAGGGGACGACCCTCCCCCTCCTCCACTCCTTTATATACGGGGAGGGGGGCACCCCATAGACACACAAGTTGATTGTTTTGCCGTGTGTGGTGCCCCCGTCAACAGATTTCCACCTCGGTCATATCGTTCTAGTGCTTAGGCGAAGCCCTGCGCCGGTAGCTTCATCATCACCGTCATCACGACGTCGTGCTAGCGAAACTATCCCTCAACACTCAGCTGGATCCAGAGTTTGCGGGACATCACCGAGCTGAACATGTGCAGATCGCGGAGGTGCCATACCTTCGGTGCTAGGATCGGTCGGATCGTGAAGACGTACGACTACATCAACCGCGTTTTCATAACGCTTCCGCTTACGGTCTACGAGGGTACGTGGACAACACTCTTCCCTCTCGTTGCTATGCATCACCTAGATAGATCTTGCGTGTGCGTAGGATTTTTTTTGAAATTACTGCGTTCCCCAATAGTGGTATCAGAGCCGGGTCAATGCGTAGATGTTATATGCAGGAGTAGAACACAAAGGAGTCATGGGCGTGGGTATATACATATTGATTGCCGTCACTAGTTGTTTCTTGATTCGGCGGTATTGTTGGATGAAGCGGCCCAGACCGACATTACATGACCGCGTTCATGAGACTGGTTCTAACGACGTGCTTTGCACACAGGTGGCTCGCGGGTGTCAGTTTCTCCAACTTTTCTTGAATTGGATTCAATGAACAGGTTACTTTTTGAAGATCAAAACTCAATCACTATACCGCGTTGTGGTTTTTTATGCCGTAGGTAAGAACGGTTCTTGCTAAGCCCGTAGTAGTGATACGTTCGTTTTGCATCATGCTTTTATATCGATATTTATTGCATTATGGGCTGTTATTACACATTATGTCATAATACTTATGCCTATTCTCTCTTATTTTACAAGGTTTTTATAAAGAGGGAGAATGCCGGCAGCTGGGATTCTGGGCTGGAAAAAGGAGCAAATATTAGAGACCTATTCTGCACAGCTCCTAATGTCCTGAAACTTCACGAAAGTCATTTTCAGAATATATAATAAATAAAGAGAGCAAGAAGTTCCAGAGGGGGGCCACACCCTGCCCACAAGTGTGGGGGACGCGCCCTACCCCCTGGGCATGCCCCCTACCTCGTGGGCCCCCTAGTGGTCCTCCGATGCCCATCTTCTCTTATATCGAGTCTTTCGATGAGGAAAAAATCATAAGCCGGCTTTGGGGACGAGACTCCGCCGCCACGAGGCGGAACCTTGGCAGAACCAATCTAGGGCTCTGGCAGAGCTGTTCTGCCGGGGAAACTTCCCTCCAGGAGGGGGAAATCATCGCCATCGCTATCACCAACGATCCTCTCATCGGGAGGGGGTCAATCTCCATCAACATCTTCACCAGCACCATCTCCTCTCAAACCCTAGTTCATCTCTTGTATCCAATTCTTGTCTCTAAGTCCGGGATTGGTACCTGTTGGTTGCTAGTAGTGTTAATTACTCCTTGTAGTTGATGCTAGTTGGTTTATTTGGTGGAAGATCATATGTTCAGATCCTATATGCACATTAATACCCCTCTGATTATGAACATGAATATGCTTTGTGAGTACTTACGTTTGTTCCTGAGGACATGGGAGATGTCTTGCTATTAGTAGTCATGTGAATTTGGTATTGGTTCGATATTTTGATGAGATGTATGCTGTCTCTCCTCTAGTGGTGTCATGTGAACGTCGACTACATGACACTTCACCATTATTTGGGCCTAGAGGAAGGCATCGGGAAGTAATAAGTAGAGGATGGGTTGCTACAGTGACAGAAGATTAAACCCTAGTTTATGCGTTGCTTCCTAAGGGGCTGATTTGGATCCATATGTTTCATGTTATGGTTAGGTTTATTTTAATACTTTTGTTGCAATTGCGGATGCTTGCAGTAGAGATTAATCAATCATAAGTGGGATGCTTGTCCAAGTAAGGGCAGTACCCAAGCACCGGTACACCCACATACCAAATTATCAAAGTACCGAATGCGAATCATATGATCGTGATGAAACCTAGCTTGACGATAATTCCCATATGTCCTCAGGAGCGCTTTTCTCTATATAAGAACTTGTCCAGGCTTGTCCTTTGCGACAAAAAGGATTGGGCCACCTTGCTGCACCTTATTTTTCTTTTATTACTTGTTGCTCGTTACCAATTATCTTATCAAAAAACTATCTGTTACCTATAATTTCAGTGCTGGCAGAGAATACCTTGCTGAAAACCACTTATCATTTCCTTCCGCTCCTCGTTGGGTTCGACACTCTTACTTATCGAAAGGACTACGATAGATCCCCTATATTTGTGGGTCATCAAGACTCTTTTCTGGCGCCGTTGCCAGGGAGTGAAGCGCCTTTTGTAGGTGGAATTTGGTAAGGAAAAATTTATATAGTGTGCTGAAATTTACTGTCACTTGTTACTATGGAAAATAATCCTCTGAGGGGCTTGTTCGGGGTATCTTCACCCCGACCAGTAGAGCAAAGAGTTTCTCCTCAACCTATTGAACCTACTGAAAATGAAAATGTTTACATTGAGATTCCTTCGTGTTGGGGAACGTAGTTATTTCAAAAATTTCCTACGCACACGCAGGATCATGGAGATGCATAGCAACGAGAGGGGAGAGTGTTGTCTACGTACCCTCGTAGACCGTTCACGGAAGCGTTATATCAACGCGGTTGATGTAGTCGTACGTCTTCACCTCTGAGTTCTGCACACGTTCGGCTCGGTGACGTCCTCGCCTTCTCGATCTAGCAAGAGGGGCGAAGTAGTAGATGAGTTCCGACAGCACGACGGCGTGGTGACGGTGTTGGTGAAGAACAATCTCCGTAGGGCTTCGCCTAAGCACTACGAAAACTATGACGGAGCATAAACTAGAGGGGACGGGGTTGTCGGCAGACGGCTTGGTGTTTCTTCATGTGTCTTGGGTGCTAGCCCTACCCCTCTATTCATATGTTGAGCCTTGGGGGTTGAAACTTGGATTAAAAGCCTCCACAAAGTAGGTTTCACCCGAAAGGCAAGAGTCCTTCTCGGACTCCAGGGCCAGACGCCAGGGTTCTCGGCGACTGGACCCAGACGCTAGGGACCCTGGCGTCTGGCCCCTGGACTCCGCAAAACTTCCTTTTGCGCTTTCCAAAAACCTTGTGGTATTTCCCCTTTGGCCCAAATAAAGTGTTCTCGTACCCAAACATTTCGGGAAACATCCGGAACCCCTTCCGGTGAATTCCGGAACCCTTCCGGTGACCAAACACTATTATCCCATATATCAAACTTTATCTCCGGACCATTCTGGAGTTCCTCGCCATGTCCGTGATCTCATCCCGGACACCGAACAACATTCGGTCATCAACATACATAACTCATATAGTATTATATCGTCAATGAACGTTAAGCGTGCGGACCCTACGGGTTCAAGAACTATGTAGACATGACCGAGACACCTCTCTGGTCAATAACTAATAGAGGGACCTGGATGCCCATATTGGCTCCTACATATTCTACGAAGATCTTTATCGGTCAGACCGCATAACAACATACGTTGTTCCCTTTGTCATCAGTATGTTACTTGCCCGAGATTTGATCGTCGGCATCTCAATACCTAGTTCAATCTCATTACCAACAAGTCTCTTTACTCGTTCCGTAATACATCATCTCGCAACTAACTCATTAGTTGCAATGCTTGCAAGGCTTAGGTGATGTGCATTACCGAGAGGGCCCAGAGATACCTCTCCGACAATCGGAGTGACAAATCCTAATCTCGAAATACGCCAACCCAACAAGTACCTTCGGAGACACCTGTAGAGCACCTTTATAATCACCCAGTTATGTTGTGATGTTTGGTAGAACACAAAGTGTTCCTCCGGTAAATGGGAGATACATAATCTCATAGTCATAGGAACATGTATAAGTCATGAAGAAAGCAATAGCAACAAACTAAACGATCAAGTGCTAGGCTAACGGAATGGGTCAAGTCAATCACATCATTCTCCTAATGATGTGATCCCGTTAATCAAATGACAACTCATGTCTATGGTTAGGAAACATAACCATCTTTGATCAACGAGCTAGTTAAGTACAGGCATACTAGTGACACTCTGTTTGTCTATGTATTCACACATGTATTATGTTTCCGGTTAATACAATTCTAGCATGAATACTAAACATTTATCATGATATAAGGAAATAAATAATAACTTTATTATTGCCTCTAGGGCATATTTCCTTCACTTCAGGTATGATAGAAAAACTGCTAGCTAATCCTTTTGCAGGAGACGGAACAATGCATCATGATGAGCACCTAATATATGTGGATGAAGTTTCTGGATTATTTAAGCTTGCAGGTGTTCCCGAGGATGTTATTAAGAAGAAGGTCTTCCCTTTATCTTTGAAGGGAGATGCATTGACATGGTATAGGCTATGTGATGATATGGGATCATGGAACTACAAAGGATTAAAATTGGAATTTCATCAGAAGTTTTATCCTATGCATCTTGTTCGTCGTGATCACAATTATATATATAATTTTTGGCCTCGCGAAGGAGAAAGCGTCGCTCAAGCTTGGGGGAGGCTTAAATCAATGTTATATTCATGCCCCAATCATGAGCTTCCAAGAGAAATAATTATTCAGAAGTTATATGCTCGGCTTTTTGATAACAATCGCACTATGCTCGATACTTATTGTGATGGCTCTTTTATGATGAAGACTATTGAATTCAAATGGGATTTATTGGAAATAATGAAACGCAACTCCGAAGATTGGGACCTCGAGCAAGGTAAGGAGACAGGTATGACACCTTAGTTTGATAGTATTAAATCTTTTATGGATACCGGTGTTTTCCATAAATTTAGCACTAAATATGGACTTGACTCTGAAATAGTAGCTTCTTTCTATGAATCTTTCATTACTCATGTTAATCTCCCTAGGGAAAAGTGCTTTAAATATCATCCTCCCATAGAAGTAAAAGTAGATGCACGTATTAAAGTTGAAGAAAAGACGGTCACTTATAATGATCCTATTGTTCCTACTGCTTATGTTGAGAAACCACCTTTTTCTGTTAGGATAAAAGATCATGCTAAAGATTCAATGGTGGTTCGTAAAAGCAATATTAGAACCTATACACCTCCTGAGCAAATTAAAGTTGAACCTAATATTGCTATTGTTAATGATCTCTTGTCTGATAATATTGATGGCTATTTATTTCCGTGATGAGACTGCTAGAATTGCTAAAACTTGTGCTAAAGATAAACCTAGATCTATGGTAGCCATGCCTGTTATTTCTGTTAAAATAGGAGATCATTGTTATCATGGCTTGTGTGATATGGGTGCTAGTTCTAGTGCAATACCTATTGACTTATACAAAGAAATTATGCATGATATTGCACCTGCTGAGTTAGAAGAAATTGATGTCACCATTAAACTTGCCAATAGAGATACTATTTCACCAATGGGAATTGTTAGAGATGTTGAAGTCTTGTGTGGGAAAACTAAATATCCTACTGATTTTCTTGTTCTTGGTTCCCCACAAGATAGCTTTTGCCCCATTATATTTGGTAGACCCTTCTTAAACACTTTTAATGCTAGGATAGACTGCAAAAAGGATGTTATTACTATTGGTTTAGGTGATATGTCTCATGAGTTCAAGTTTTCTAAATTTTGTAGACAACACCGTGAAGAAGAATTGCCTAGTAAAGATGAAATTATTGGTCTTGATTCTATTGTCGTACCTCCTAGTGATCCTTTAGAACAATATTTGCTAGACCATGAAAATGATATGTATATGAATGAAAGAAGGGAAATAGATGAAGTGTTCTTTAAACAGGGACCTATTCTGAACACAACTTGCCTGTTGAAATCTTAGCGGATCCTCCTCCACCCAAGGGTGATCCCGTGTTTGAGCTTAAACCATTGCCTTATACTCTTAAATATGCTTATCTTGATGAAAAGAAGATATATCATGTTATTATTAGTGCTAACCTTTCAGGGAAGGAAGAAGAAAGACTATTGAAAACTCTGAAGAAGCACCGTGCTGCTATTGGATATACTCTTGATGATCTTAAGGGAATTAGTCCCACTCTATGTCAACACAAAATAATTTGGAAAAAGATGCCAAACCAGTTATTGATCACCAACGACGGCTGAATCCTAAGATGAAAGAAGTGGTAAGAAAAGAAATACTAAAGCTCCTTGAGGCGGGTATAATTTATCCCGTTGCTGATAGTCAGTGGGTAAGTCCTGTCCATTGTGTCCCTAAAAAGGGAGGTATTACTGTTGTTCCTAATGATAAAGATGAATTGATTCTGCAAAGAATCATTACAGGTTATAGGATGGTAATTGATTTCTGCAAATTAAATAAGGCTACTAAAAAGATCATTACCCCTTGCCTTTTATTGAACAAATGCTAGAAATATTATCCAAACACACATATTTTTGCTTTCTAGATGGTTATTATGGTTTCTCTCAAATACCTGTGTCAGCTGATGATCAATCTAAGACCACTTTTACTTGCCCTTTTGGTACTTTTGCTTGTAGACGTATGCCTTTTGGTTTATGTAATGCACCTGCTACCTTTCAAAGATGCATGATGGCTATATTTTCTGATTTTTGTGAAAAGATATGTGAGGTATTCATGGATGATTTCTCCGTTTATGGATCCTCTTTTGATGATTGCTTAAGCAACCTTGATCGAGTTTTGCAGAGATGTGAAGAAAATAACCTTGTCTTGAATTGGGAGAAATGCCACTTTATGGTTAATGAAGGTATTGTCTTGGGGCACAAAATTTCTGAAAGAGGCATTGAAGTTGATAAAGGCAAAGTTGATGCTATTGAAAAGATGTCGTGTCCCAAGGACATCAAAGGTATAAGAAGTTTCCCTGGTCATGCTAGTTTTTATAGGAGGTTCATTAAGGACTTCTCAAGAATTTCTCGGCCTCTGACTAATTTATTACAAAAAGATATACCATTCGTCTTTGATGATGATTGTGTAGAAGCCTTTGAAATACTTAAGAAAGCATTAATCTCTGCACCTATTGTTCAGCCACCTGATTGGAATTTACCCCTTGAAATTATGTGTGATGCTAGTGATTATGCTGTAGGTGCTGTTCTAGGGCAAAGAGTTGATAAGAAATAAAATGTTATTCAATATGCTAGTAAAACTCTAGACAATGCTCAGAGAAATTATGCTACTACTGAGAAAGAATTTTTGGCAGTTGTATTCGCTTGTGATAAGCTCAGACCTTATATTGTTGATTCTAAAGTAACTATTCACATGGATCATGCTGCTATTAAATACATTATGGAAAAAAAGATGCTAAACCTAGACTTATTATATGGGTTCTCTTGCTACAAGAATTTGATTTGCATATTATTGATAGAAAGGGAGCTGAGAACCCCGTTGCAGAGTCTAGGTTAGAAAATGTTCTTGATGACCATCTATTGATGATAGCTTTCCTGATGACCAATTAAATGTCATAAATGCTTCTCACACTGCTCCATGGTATGCTGATTATGCTAATTACATTGTTGCTAAGTTTATACCACCTAGTTTCACATACCAGCAAAAGAAAAAGTTTTTCTATGATTTACGACATTACTTCTGGGATGATCCACATCTTTATAAAGAAGGAGTAGATGGTGTTATTAGACGTTGTGTACCTGAGCATGAACTGGAACAGATCCTATGCAAGTGTCACTCTGAGGCTTATGGAGGACACCATGCTGGAGATAGAACTGCACACAAGGTATTGCAATCCGGTTTTTATTGGCCTACTCTCTTCAAGGATGCCTGTAAGTTTGTCTTGTCTTGTGATGAATGTCAAAGAATTGGTAATATTAGTAGACGTCAAGAAATGCCTATTAATTATTCACTTGTTATTGAACCATTTGATGTTTGGGGTTTTGATTATATGGGACCTTTTCCCGCCTCTAATGGATATACACATATTTTAGTTGCTGTTGATTACATTACTAAGTGGGTAGAAGCTATTCCAACTAGTAGTGCTGATCATAACACCTCTATTAAGATGCTTAAAGAAGTTATTTTTTCTAAGGTTTGGAGTCCCTGGATATTTAATGACTGAGGGTGGTTCACATTTTATTCATGGTGCTTTCCGTAAAATGCTTGCTAAGTATGATGTTAATCATAGAATTGCATCTCCTTATCACCCACAGTCTAGTGGTCAAGTAGAATTGAGCAATAGAGAACTCAAATTAATTTTGCAAAAGACTGTTAATAGATCTAGAAAGAATTGGTCCAAGAAACTTGATGATGCATTATGGGACTATAGAACTGCATATAAAAATCCTATGGGTATGTCTCCGTATAAAATGGTTTATGGAAAAGCATGCCACTTACCTCTCGATATAGAACATATGGCTTATTGGGCTATTAAAGAACTCAATTATGATTTCAAACTTGCCGTTGAGAAGAGGTTATTTGACATTAGCTCACTTGATGAATGGAGAACCCAAGCCTATGAGAATGCCAAATTATTTAAAGAAAAAGTTAAAAGATGGCATGACAAAAGAATACAAAAGAGTGAGTTTAATGTAGGTGACTATTTATTTCTATACAACTCTCGTTTAAGATTTTTTGCAGGAAAAATTCTCTCTAAATGGGAAGGTCCTTACGTTATCGAGGAGGTTTATCGTTCGGGTGCCGTAAAAATCAACAACTTCGAAGGCACAAATCTGAAGGTGGTGAACGGTCAAAGAATTAAACATTATATCTCAGGTAATCCTATAAATCTTGAAACCAATGTTATTGAAACCGTAACTCCGGAGGAATACATAAGGGACACTTTCCAGAACGTTTCAGACTCCGAAAAGGAATAGGTATGTGGTACGGTAAGTAAACCGACTCCAAAACAGATCTAACGTCAATTTTCTTCCGTTTTGAAATATTTAGAAAAATAGAAAAATAAGTAGCAGTCCGGGAAGGACACGAGGTCTCCACGAGGGTGGAAGGCGCGCCCTTCCCCCTGGGCACGCCCCCTACCTCGTGGGCACCTTGTGTGCTCTCCGGACTCCGTTTTCTTGCACGTTACGTATTTTGGTCGGTAAAAACTCATTATATAATCTCCTGAAGGTTTTAACTCCCGTATCACGCAAATATCCCCTGTCTTTGTTTCGAGCTATTTTTCTGACAGATCCAGGTTGTCATGTCGTCTTCAAGTGCCCCCATGGACCAGTTCTTCGAGAAGGTCATCAACCCCTACCTCGCGGAAGTGCTGCAACACCCTCAAATCATTAAGATGCATGAGGGGTTGTTGCACATCTGTGATGTTGATGGACCAAGGAAGACCGGAAGCACGGAGGCAAGGCTCAAGGCATTGGAGCAAGAAGTTTTCAAGTGTCAGGAGATGGTGGAGCGTGGACTCGATTCCAATCACATCATGATCATGGAGTTCACCAATAACCACAAGCTGGATGTCAAGGACATTGGGGAGGCCATCTTCAAGCTTCATGAGAAAATCGAGCACCTCCAAGCCCAGATCTATGACCTGCAAAATTAAAACTGTGAATATGAATATAGATTCAATAGGATGAGTTTGGCTGCAGATTTGAGGTGTCAGGAGACTCGATCATCCTTCTATGATGGTGAGCCTATGCCTTGGAAGAAGGACGACAAGCCTACGCCATCAACAAAACCACCAACTTCCTCACCAACAAAAGAGATATAATCACAAGGGTATGGGCACTCCCCTTGGCAGCTGCCAAGCTTGGGGGAGTGCCGCGGTATCGTATCACCATCACTTTTATCTTTACCGTTTTTCTTAGTTCGATCCTTTTGATAATATTTTGATCTAGTAGAATAAAAGTTCTTAGTATGATCTAGTTGTGAGGTTTGCTTTATGATCCTTCTATTTAATCGAGTCCGTGAGCTATATATAATAAAGATTACTGTTGAGTCAAGGGCGTGATTATTTTGCCATGATATTGAGTGAATAAAAGAAAAGAGAAAGAAATAAAAAGAAACAAAGAGATCATATGGAGAGTAATGAGCTCACATAGAAAGAGTATGATGAATAAAAGTTGTTGAGAGTTGACAAACATAGTTTTGGTCATCATTGCAATTAATAGGAAGTGATAAAGAAAGAGAGGTCTTCACATATAAATACACTATCTTGGACATCTTTTATGATTGTGAGCACTCATTAAAATATGACATGCTAAATAGTTGACGTTGGACAAGGAAGACAACGTAATGGGTTATGTTTTCTTACATCTGAGATAAATTATATTGTCATGGATCATCCAACATGATTGAGCTTGCCTTTCCCCCTCATGCTAGCCAAATATTTGCACTAAGTAGAGATACTACTTGTGCTTCCAAACACCCTTAAACCAGTTTTGCCATGAGAGTCCACCATACCTACCTATGGATTGAGTAAGATCCTCCAAGTAAGTTGTCATCGGTGCAAGCAATAAAAAATTGCTCTCTAAATATGTATGACTAATTAATGTGGGAGAAAATAAGCTTTATACGATTGTGTGATACGGAAGAAATAAAAGAGACAGACTGCATAATACAGGTCCATATCACAAGTGGCAATATAAAGTGACGTTATTTCGCATTAAGATTTTGTGCATCCAACCATAAAAGCGCATGACAACCTCTGCTTCCCTCTGCGAAGGGCCTATCTTTTACTTTTATCTCCTACCTTGCATGAGATTCATGGTGATCTTCACCCTTCCTTTTTAAATTTTATCTTTTGGAAAGCACAACATGTTGGAAAGATCCTGATATATATGGCTAATTGGATGTGAGTTTTCATTAACTATTATTGTTGACATTACCCTCGAGGTAAAACGTTGGGAGGTAAAACTATAAGCCCCTATCTTTCTCTATGTCCGATTAAAACTCCATACCCATAAGTATTGTGTGAGTGTTAGCAATTGTGAAAGACTATATGATAGTTGAGTATGTGGTCTTGCTGAAAAGCTCTTATATTGACTCTTTCCTATGTTATGATAAATTGCAATTGCACCAATAACTGATATTATAGTTTGTTAGTTGTCAATGAAGTTTATGATTCATACTTGACATTGTGATTGAATTATTACTCTAGCATAAGAGATCATATGACAAGAATTATATAATTTGCTATTCTAAGAATGATCATGATGCCCTCATGCCCGTATTTTATTTTTACCGACACCTCTATCTCTAGACATGTGGACATATTTTTCGATTTCGGCTTTCGCTTGAGGACAAGCGAGGTCTAAGCTTGGGGGACTTGATACGTCCATTTTGCATCATGCTTTTATATTGATATTTATTGCATTATGGGATCTTATGCCTATTCTCTCTTATTTTACAAGGATAACATAAAGAGGGAGAATGCCGGCAGCTGGGATTTTGGGCTGGAAAAGGAGCAAATATTAGAGGCCTATTCTACACAGCTCCTAAAGTTCTGAAACTTCATGGAAGTTATTTTCAGAATATATAATAAATAAAGAGCGCAAGAAGTTCCAGAGGGGGGCCACACCCTGCCCACGAGGGTGGGGGCGCGCCCTACCCCCCTAGGCGCGCGACCCCCACCTCGTGGGCCCCGTGGTGGCCCTCCGATGCCCATCTTCATCTATATGGAGTCTTTCGATGAGGAAAAAAAATCATAAGCCAACTTTTGGGATGAGACTCCGCTGCCACGAGGCGGTACCTTGGCCGAACAAATCTAGGCTCTGGCGGAGCTGTTCTACTGGGGAAACTTCCCCCGAGAGGGGGAAATCATCGCCATCGTCATCACCAACGATCCTCTCGTCGGGAGGGGGTCAATCTCCATCAACATCTTCACCAGCACCATCTCCTCTCAAACCCTAGTTCATATCTTGTATCCAATTCTTGTCTCTAAGTCTGGGATTGGTACCTGTGGGTTGCTAGTAGTGTTAATTACTCCTTGTAGTTGATGCTAGTTGGTTTATTTGGTGGAAGATCATATGTTTAGATCCTATATGCACATTAATACCCCTCTGATTATGAACATGAATATGCTTTGTGAGTAGTTACGTTTGTTCCTGAGGACATGGGAGAAGTTTTGCTATTAGTAGTCATGTGAATTTGGTATTCGTTCGATATTTTAATGAGATGTATGTTGTCTCTCCTCTAGTGGTGTTATGTGAACGTCGACTACCTGACACTTCACCATTATTTGGGCCTAGAGGAAGGCATTGGGAAGTAATAAGTAGAGGATGGGTTGCTACAATGACAGAAGCTTAAACCCTAGTTTATGTGTTGCTTCGTAAGGGGCTGATTTGGATCCATATGTTTCATGCTATGGTTAGGCTTACCTTAATACTTTTGTTGTAGTTGTGGATGCTTGCAATAGAGGTTAATCATAAGTGGGATGCTTGTCCAAGTAAGGGCAGTACCCAAGCACCGGTCCACCCACATACCAACTTATCAAAGTACTGAACGCGAATCATATGATCGTGATGAAACCTAGCTTGACGATAATTACCATATGTCCTCGGGAGTGCTTTTCTCTATAGAAAAACTTGTCCAGGCTTGTCCTTTGCTACAAAAAGGATTGGGCCACCTTGTTGCATGTTATTTTACTTTTGTTACTTGTTGCTTGTTACCAATTATCTTATCACAAAACTATCTGTTACCTATAATTTCAGAGCTTGCAGAGAATACCTTACTGAAAACCGCTTATCATTTCCTTCTGCTCCTCGTCGGGTTCAACACTCTTACTTATCAAAAGGACTACGATAGATCCCTTATACTTGTGGGTCATCAAGCAGCCACGTAAAACTTGCAACTGACAAAGTAGAGGACGTCTAACTTCTTTTTGCAGGGCATGTTGTGATGTGATATGGTCAAGATGTGATGAGATATATATTATTGTATAAGATGATCATGTTTTGTTAAAGTTATTGGCAACTGGCAGGAGCCTGATGGTTGTCTCTTTATTGCATAAGATGCAAGCGCCATATAATTGCTTTACTTTATCACTATGCAATAGCAATAGTTGCAAAAGCAATAGTTGGCGAGATGAACATGTGACGACACATTGATAAAGATCAAGATGATGGAGATCATGGTGTCATGCCAGTGACAATGGAGATCATGACGGTACTTTGGAGATGGAGATCAAAGGCACAAGATGATGATGGCCATATCATGTCACATATTTTGATTGCATGTGATGTTTATCTTTTATGCATCTTATTTTGCTTAGTACGACGGTAGCATTATGAGATGATACCTCACTAAAATTTCAAGGTATAAGTGTTCTCCCTGAGTATGCACCGTTGCGACAGTTCTTCGTGCTGAGACACCACGTGATGATCGGGTGTGATAATCTCTACATTCACATACAATGGGTGCAAGCCAGTTTTGCACATGCAGAATACTCAGGTTAAACTCGACAAGCCTAGCATATGTAGATATGGCCTCGGAACACTGGGACCGAAAGGTCGAACATGAATCATATAGTAGATATGATCAACATAGTGATGTTCACCATTGAAAATTACTCCATCTCATGTGATGATCGGACATGGTTTAGTTGATACGGATCACGTGATCACTTAGATGATTAGAGGGATATCCATCTAAGTGGGAGTTCTTAAGTAATATGATTAATTGAACTTTAATTTATCCTGAACTTAGTCCTGATAGTATTTGCAAATTATGTTCTAGATCAATAGCTCATGTTATAGCTCCCCGTCTATTTTTCATATGTTCCTAGAGAAAAATAAGTTGAAATATAATAGTAGCAATGGTGCGGACTAGCTCCATAATCTGAGGATTATCCTTATTGCTGCACAGAAGAATTATTTCCTTGATGCACCACTAGGTGACGGACCTATTGCAGGAGCAGATGTAGACGTTATGAACGTTTGACAATCTCGGTATGATGACTACTTGATAGTTTAGTGTGCTATACTTTACGGCTTAGAACCGGGACTTCAAAAACATTTTGAATGTCACGGAGCATATGAGATGTTCCAAGAGCTGAAATTGGTGTTTCAGACTCATGCCCATATCAAGAGGTATAAGACCTCTGACAAAGTACTTTGCCTACAAGATGGAGGAGAATAGCTCAGCTAGTGAGCATGTGCTCAGAATGTCTGGGGTACTACAATCACTTGAATCAAGTGGGAGAGTTAATCTTCCAGATAAGATAGTGATTGATAGAGTTATCTAGTCACTATCACCAAGTTACTGGAACTTTGTGATGAACTATAATATGCAAGGGATAACGAAAACGATCCCCGAGCTCTTCACAATGCTGAAATCGACGAAGGTAGATGTCAAGAAAAGCATCAAGTGTTGATGGTTGACAAGACCACTAGTTTTAAGTAAAAGGGCAAGGGGAAGAAAGGGAACTTCAAGAAGAATGGCAAGCAAGTTTCCACTACCATGAAGAAACCCAAAGGTAGACCCAAGCCTGGAACTGAGTGCTTCTACTGCAAAGGAAATGGTCACTGGAAGCGGAACTGCCCCTAATACTTGGCGGATAAGAAGGATGGTAAAGTGAACAAAAGTACATATTATATACATGTTATTGATGTGTACTTTACTAGTGTTCATCGTAGGCCCTGGGTATTTGATACTAGTTTAGTTGCTATGATTAGTAACTTAAAACAGGAGTTACAAAATGAACAGAGACTAGTTGAGGGCGAGGTGACGATGTGTGTTGGAAGTGATTCCAAGGTTGATAAGATTACCATCGCATACTCCGTCTACCTTCGCGATTAGTATTGGAACTAAATATATGTTATTTCGTGTTTGCGCTGAGCATAAATATGATTGGATCATGTTTATTGCGATACGGTTATTCATTTAAGTGAAAGAATAATTGTTGTTCTATTCACATGAATAAAACCTTATATGGTCTTACATCCAATGTAAATGGTTTAGTGAACATTGATCATAGTGATACAAATATTCATAATATTGAAGCCAAAAGATGCAAAGTTAATAACGATAGTGCAACTTATTTGTGGCACTGCCGTTTAGGTCATATTGGTGTAAAGCGCATGAAAAAAACTCCATGCTGATGGGCTTTTGGAATCACTTGATTATGAATCACTTGATGCTTGAGAACCATGCCTCATGGGAAAGATGACTAAAACTCCGTTCTCCGGAACAATGGAGCGAGCAACTGACTTATTGGAAATAATACATACCGATGTATGCGGTCTGATGAGTGTTGAGGGTCGCGGCGGGTATCGTTATTTTCTGACCTTCAAAGATGATTTGAGAAGATAATAGTATATCTACTTAATGAAACACAAGTCTAAAATGTTTGAAAAGTTCAAAGAATTTCAGAGTGAAGTGGAGAATCATCGTAACATGAAAATAAAGTTTCTACGATCTGATGTCTCTTACCGAAACAATGTGGAATAGTTTTACAACTCACGCCACGTGGAACGGCACAATGTAATGGTGTCTCCGAACGTCATAAATGTACTTTATTAAATATGGTGCAATCTATGATGTCTCTTACCGAATTATCACAATCGTTTTGGGGTTATGCATTAGAGACAGCTGCATTCACGTTAAATAGGGCACCGTCTAAAAATCCGTTGAGACGACACCGTATGAACTGTGGTTTAGCAAGAAACCTAAGCTGTCGTTTCTTAAAGTTTGGGATTGTGATGCTTATATGAAAAGGATTCAACCTGATAAGCTCAAACCCAAATCGGAGAAGTGCGTCTTCATAGGATACCCAAAAGAAACTGTTGGGTACACCTTCTATCGCAGATCCGAAGGCAAGATCTTTGTTGCTAAGAGTGGATCCTTTCTAGAGAAGGAGTTTCTCTCGAAAGAAGTGAGTGGGAGGAAAGTAGAACTTGATGAGGTAATTGTACCTTCTCCCGAAATGGAAAGTAGTTCATCACAGAAATCAGTTCAAGTGATTGATACGTCTCCAACGTATCTATAATTTTTGATTGCTCCATGCTATTATATTATGAATTTTGGATGTTAATGGGCTTATTTTTACAATTTTATATTATTTTTGGGACTAACCTTTTAACCGGAGGCCCAACCCAAATTGCTGTTTTTTTGCCTATTTTAGAGTTTCGCCGAAAAGGAATATCAAATGGAGTCCAAAAGGAATGAAACCTTCGGGAGCGTTATTTTAGGAACAAACGTGATCCAGGAGACTTTGAGTGGACGACAAGAAACAATCAAGGAGGCCACGAGGCAGGGGGCGCCCCCCCTCCCGGGCGCGTCCTCCACCCTCATGGGCCCCTCGTTGCTCCATCGACCTACTTCTTCCTCCTATATGTATCCATATACCCCGCAAATATCGAGGGGCACCACGAAAACCTAATTCCACTACCTCAATATTCTGCACCCAAGGGATCCCATCTTGGGGCCTTTTCCGGAGCTCCGCCTGAGGGGGCATTGATCACGGAGGGCCTCTACATTAACTCCATGGCCCCTCCGATGATGTGTGAGTAGTTTACTTCAGACCTTCGGGTCCATAACTAGTAGCTAGATGGCTTCTTCTCTCTCTTTGGATCTCAATACAAAGTTCTCCTCGATTCTCTTCGAGATCTATTCGATGTAATCTTCTTTTGCGGTGTGTTTGTCGAGATCCGATGAATTGTGGGTTTATGATCAAGATTATCTATGAACAATATTTGAATCTTCTCTGAATTCTTTTTTGTATGATTGGTTTATCTTTGCAAGTATCTTCGAATTATCAGTTTGGTTTGGCCTATTAGGTTGATCTTTCTTGCAATGGGAGAAGTGCTTAGCTTTGGGTTCAATCTTGCGGTGCTCTATTCCAGTGATAGAAAGGGAAACGACATGTATTGTATTGTTGCCATTGAGGATAAAAAGATGGGGTTTACATCATATTGCATGAGTTTGTCCCTCTACATCATGTCATCTTGCTTAAGGCGTTACTCTGTTCTTATGAACTTAATACTCTAGATGCATGCTGGATGGCGGTCGATGTGTGGAGTAATAGTAGTAGATGCAGAATCGTTTCGGTCTACTTGTCACGGACGTGATGCCATTATACATGACCATACCTAGATATTCTTTATTCGCTTTTCTATCAATTGCTCGACAGTAATTTGTTCACCCACCGTAATACTTATGCTATCTTGAGAGTAGCCACTAGTGAAACCTATGGCCCCGGAGTCTATTCTCCATCATACAAGTTTCCAATCTACTTTATTTTGCTATCTTTTACTTTCAATCTATATCATAAAAATACCAAAAAAATTATCTTATTATTATCATCTCTACCAGATCTCACTCTTGCAAGTAGCCGTGAAGGGATTGACAACCCCTTTATCACGTTGGTTGTAAAGTTCTTATTTGCGTGTGTAGGTACGAGGTGACTTGCGTGTGGTTGTTTCGCAAAAAAGAAACATCCCCCTGGCAGGGGTATTTCCTAATGCATAACGGCAATAAAGTAAAGATTGTGGCGTGCCAGTATACATTTGTATACAAATAAATAAAAGAATCACACATAGGGAAATACTGCTTTATTAATTCTCCCGAGAATTACAAAGTGCGGTTTACCACATGATTACATAAGTTGCGCCATGGACAAGTACATCTGACTAATATCCAGCGATTGTGGAGATTCTGGTTCCCGGAGCCTCGTAAGACGATCCGGTTAATTACATCCGCTGGTAAATCCCGCAGAACACCTCTGATTAAGCTGCGCTCATGGTCGTCGTCTTGAACCTAAAATATTCTCATAATATATCGAGAAGTAAAAGTGGCATGTAACGATATCCCAAAGCCTTGTCGGCCTTTGGTATGAGACATCCGGCCTTGTCGGCAGCGGGTTCATAGTGAAATCTGAAAAAAGTGTTCAGCCTCGTCGGTCACGAACAAAGTGAGTCCGGCCTCGTCGGCTAGGACAAAAGGGTTCCGGCCTCGTCGGTCACGGAAAGGGGTAATGACTCCAAGCCTCGTCGGTCAAGGAGATAGTGCGTCCAACCTCGTCGGTCAGGACTTATTAATGTTTCCAGCCTCATCGGTCGTGGAAAGGCATAATGCCTCCTAGCCTTGTCGGTCAAGGAGATAGTGCGTCCAGCCTCATTGGTCAGGACTTATGAATGTTTTCGGCCTCGTCGATCACGGAAAGGCGTAATGCCTCCTAGCCTCGTCGGCCAATGAGAAGTATATCTGGCCTCATCAGCGAGGACTTATGAATATTTCCGGCCTCGTCTGTCGCGGAAAAGCATTGTGCTGCAAGAGACTTGCTATGAAATATTCGGCCTCGTCGGTACCGAATGATCACATAAGGTGTGTCGGCACTGTTAATCATTTGCATATGGTGTGAACCAATTTATCTTTAATGAAGGAGCCAATCTCCAAAATGCATCACTCGATCGCCGCATGATCTTGAGTGTGCTATGAAAGTATGGGCCTTTGGCAAAGCTCAACTCGCTCACAAACATACATGGTCCTTGTCCCACCACTAGACCATCGTATGATCTAGAATGTGCGGGGGTCCTTGCACAGGGCTTCTCCACACATAATTTCTGACGGCATAACACATACTTTGAGCATTTTACAGTATACCCTGGATCGTGTCTTTGTCAACTTGTAAAAGTTTCAGGGCGTAACTCATAATGGTTTGCCCAACGACAAGCTGATCCTGATCTCACCAATTTTTATAAAGGTATTCTCATGTGCCAATGGGGTTGAAAATGTTAGACGGCTTTACTCAGCGTGTTTTCTATATCTCATAAAACTTGCAGCTCAAAGCTACATGCCTGCTGTCCGGAAGAAATCTCGGACTAAACCTCAGTTGGTTGTAATTAGCATGTACAAAGATTGCTGGTCCGCTGGTTTGTTGTTCCTGACTCAAACATCATGTACGTGCATGTTTACTTCATCATCTGGAGCACAACATTTGTTTTCTACTTGTTTATTCTTTGGGCACAAGCATCATCTGTGGTTGAGTTGGGTAGGTGGACAGTGGTATCCCCAACCCATCAGGGTTCAAATCCTAGTGCTTGCATTATTCCTGGATTTATTTTAGGATTTCCGACGATGCGCTTTTAGTGGGAGGAGACGTTCCCGTCCATCTAGGTTCATCTAGGCGTGCGTTCATAGGGATGAGTGTATACGCGTGTATATGAGCGCTTGTGTTTTTACTGATGCTAAAAAAAAGCTAATATTTGAGAAGCAAGCAGATCACATGATCATCTCACCTTTTCTTACTATAGGAGCAACGTGGCCTGTCGATGCGGCCTCCGTACGCGTGTGTTGTACATCTAGAAAAGGACCAAGGATACAAGGCACAAAACATGCATGGGTAAGATAGCGGCCGGCTATGTATGCCTCGGTCAGCCTTGAGTGTGTACGCATGCGTCTGTGTATCCGCCCTGTTATTCACTCTCTCATCTTTCGTGCAGGTATGAGTTTTCACTCAACGCCCACCTATGCCTGTATTTGGATAGGTGTAAACCGATAAACTTTTCTGAATCATCTAGTTCATCTACACATGCATCCAAGTTGGCGAGCAAAGGCATGGCCCGTGTAAAATCCTTCACGACCTTGTTCATCACTTGTACCTCCCTGGGTTGGCGAACTAATCCACGACCTGTGTAAACCAATCACATTTTCTTCCTCAACCCTACTCATCACCCGCAGAAGCTGTACCTATATTCTACTTGCTTATTTTAGGCGACAAGCATCAACAACAAATCTTGTAGTTTGTACCTGCGGTAACAATTTTGTAGACTGGGCAAACCAATCTTATTTTCCGAGGTAACAAAGATCGGATGAACCAATCTATTTCTTTTCGAGGCAACATATTAGGTTGATGTGAACCAAACCATTTTTCCAAGGCAACAAAGATCGGGATGAACCAATCTATTTTCCCGAGGCAATAAATTTGACTGGTGTGAACCAATCTAATTTTCCGAGGCAACATGTGATTGAATAAATCAATCTATAATCCGAGGCAACCTGATTGGATGAACCAATCTATTTTTTTTTGAGGCAACATGATTGGATGAATCAATCTAATATCTGGGTCAACATGTTGATCGGTGTAAACCAATCTTATTCTGAGCCAACAAGCCATGAGGAAGGAAGGAATCTGTATGTATATGATCTCACCGTTCCTTACCAAGAGACACATGGCCACATCGATGCAGCCGCCGGCGTCGGGAAGTGATGTCTCCATACACTAACTCTCGGTGGTGGACGTGAGATGGATATGCACATCTGTGTATATATGTGAGTAGGTTGGCAGCCGGCTGTGTACGTGCGTGTGAGTAGCCTAGCGGCGGCCAGCCATGGGAGTCTCCTGCGCGCAGCCTTGCGGCCAGCAGTCGCCGTGTGTGTCTTGTGCGGCCTGACGGCCGAGTCTGTCCGCCCCGCTGTGCGTGCGAGCGTCAGGGCTTTATATAGAGAGCGGCCAGGGCTTGGACGAAGCACGGCACATCATAACGCCGCCGCCGATTTTCAGTTGAGCCAACCCGTCGCTGCCTAGAAACATGGAGCAAGCACTTATCCATCCAAACCGTAAGCTTGAGGTATAGCTTATCCAGCTTCCTGCGTGATGGACCCAAGTGAGACGCGTGCATCGGCCGCCCCAAGAGGTTAGCAACCAAGTTTATACAATGCACAAGCATCGTGTCAGGTTGGCCTGCTGGGCGGAAAATTTTATTGATTTATCTGTGATTGAGCAAGCTAATTAGCATGCAATGCACGCATGCATCCGGTGCTATTTCTTTAGTTCACACTACAATGGCCATCTTGTGAGCCTTGCTATCTACACGTAGGCATTGAGAAACACTATTACATTTGTCCTCTCGAAAATGGTTAGGGAAAACATTATGAAAATACTTCCCATGCTCATAGATACTTCGGCGTGACAAAATCTCGTCAAACAGTGGTCTCCTACTGGATTGATACCTTGGTTCTTAAAAACTGAGGAAAATACTTACGCTGCTTTACTGCACCACCCTTTTCTCTTTAAGGGAAAACCAACGTAGTGCTCAAGAGGCAGCAAGAAGGATTTCTGGCGCCGTTGCCGGGAAGATCTACGCCAAGTCAAGACATACCAAGTACCCATCACAACTCTTATCCTTCGCATTACATTATTTGCCATTTGCCTCTGGTTTTCCTCTCCCCCACTTCATCCTTGCCGTTTTATTCGTTTGTTTCCCATTTGTTTTCTTGTAACATGGCCGATTCAAAAAGGGCTAAGGTTTATCTCCCAGGTTTTACATTGGATAGTCCCTCTGTCCTCTCTAAGCTCAAAAATAATGATGCTATGGAGAGACCTACCGGGGTTATCAATGAGACTTTGAATAATTTTGATGACGATGATCCCGGAATTTTTCGTTATTTACTTGATGAATCTTTGAAAGACGCTTTGGATAGGCTATTAAGAATTCGAGCTAGCTATGTGCCCCAATATCAGATTGAGGTTTACCTGAAAAGCTTTTATATTGGTTTACCCTCTTCATTCAAGCAAGTTCTAGATTCTATCTTTGAAGAGGCTTTTCTTGAGGGGGATCCCATTGATACTTATGAACGGATGAAAACTATATTTGGGCACCCCATGACTGAGAAGGTTGAATCTACCTCTCTTTTGTGCTTTTACCAAAATGAAACTATCAAAGAAATGAGGGCTAGCTTAGATGCCAATTTCTGTAACGTGCTTAATCTCTCTTCTACTATCAATGGCCACATGCTATCTCAAAATAGAAAGATAAATGCTATAGAAAAGAATTTTTCTCTTTTCTTTCCTAATACCAAAGATGGCAATACCTAGATCTATCTTCGCTTTTATGCCTAGCTAGGGGCGTTAAACGATAGCGCTTGTTGGGAGGCAACCCAAATTTATTTTTATTCCTTGCTTTTTGATCCTGTTTAGTAATAAATAATTTATCTAGCCTCTGTCTTGGTTGTGTTGTTTTTGTGTTTAATTAGTGTTTGTGCCAAGTAGAACTGTTGGGAAGACTTGGGGAAAGTCTTTTTGATCCTGCTGTAAAAATCAGAAACTTGAGCGCTCACGAGAATTGCTGACATTTTTTATTGGAGAGTGCTATTTAGTTAATTCTTGTTGAAGATGATTAATAGATAAATTCCTCACGTCCACAAATTTATTTTAGAATTTTGGGGTTCCAGAAGTTTGTGTTAGTTACAGATTACTACAGACTGTTCTGTTTTGACAGATTCTGTTTTTCATGTGTTGTTTGCTTATTTTAATGAATCTATGGCTAGTAAAAGAGTTTATAAACCATAGATAAGTTGGAATAAAGTAGGTTTAACACCAATATAAATAAATAATGAGTTCATTATAGTACCTTGAAGTGGTGTTTGTTTTCTTTCGCTAACAGAGCTCACGAGATTCTTTTGTTAAGTTTTGTGTTGTGAAGTTTTCAAGTTTAGGGTAAAGATTTGATGGATTATGGAACAAGGAGTGGCAAGAGCTTAAGCTTGGGGATGCCCATGGCACCCCAAAGTAAAATACAAGGACACCAAAAATACTAAGCTTGGGGATGCCCCGGAAGGCATCCCCTCTTTTGTCTTCGTTCATCGGTAACTTTACTTGGAGCTATATTTTTATTCGCCACATGATATGTGTTTTGCTTGGAGTGTCTTGTATGATTTGAGTCTTTGATTTTTAGTTTACCACAATCATCCTTGATGTACAAACATTTTGACAAAGACACACATGAATTGGAATTTATTAGAATACTCTATGTGCTTCACTTATATCTTTTGAGCTATATAATTTTTGCTCTAGTGCTTCACTTATATCTTTTAGAGCATGGTGTTGGTTTTATTTTATAGAAATAATTGATCTCTCATGCTTCACTTATATTATTTTGAGAGTCCTTTAGAACAACATGGCAATTTTCTTTTAGGCATAATAAAAACTTTCATACAAGTGCATTGAATACTAAGAGAAGTTTGATACTTAATGATTGTTTTGAGATATGGAGATGGTGACATTAGAGTCATGCTAGTTGAGTAGTTCTGAATTTGAGAAATACTTGTGTTGAAGTTTGTGATTCCCGTAGCATGCACGTATGGTGAACCGTCATGTGATGAAGTTGGAGCATGATTTATTTATTGATTGCCTTCCTTATAAGTGGCGGTCGGGGATGAGCGATGGTCTTTTCCTACCAATCTATCCCCCTAGGAGCATGCGCGTAGTACTTTGTTTCAATAACTAATAGATTTTTGCAATAAGTATGTGATTTCTTTATGACTAATGTTGAGTCCATGGATTATACACACCCTCACCCTTCCACATTTGCTAGCCTCTCTAGTACCGCGCAACTTTCGTCGGTACCATAAACCCACCATATACCTTCCTCAAAACAGCCATCACACCTACCTATTATGGCATTTCCATAGCCATTCCAAGATATATTGCCATGCAACTTTCCACTGTTCCGTTTGCTATGACACGCTTCATCATTGTCATATTGCTTTGCATGATCATGTAGTTGACATCGTATTTGTGGCAAAGCCACCGTTCATAGATTTTTCATACATGTCACTCTTGATTCATTGCATATCTCGGTACACCGCCGGAGGCATTCATATAGAGTCATATTTTTTTCTAAGTATTGAGTTGTAATTCTTTAGTTGTAAGTAAAAAGAAGTGTGATGATCATCATTATTAGAGCATTGTCCCAGTGAGGAAAGGATGATGGAGACTATGATTCCCCCACAAGTCGGGCCGAGACTCGAGACGAAAAAAAGAGGCCAAAAAAAATAAGAAGGCCCAAATAAAAAAATGAGAGGAAAAGAGAGAAGGGACAAGGTTACTATCCTTTTTCCACACTTGTGCTTGAAAGTAGCACCATGATCTTCATGATAGAGAGTCTCTTATGTTGTCACTTTAATAAACTAGTGGGAATTTTACATTGTAGAACTTGGCTTGTATATTCCAATGACGGGCTTCCTCAAATTTCCCTAGGTCTTCGTGAGCAAGCAAGTTGGATGCACACGCACTTAGTTTATTTTGTTGAGCTTTCATACACTTATAGCTCTAGTGCATCCATTGCATGGCAATCCCTACTCACTCACATTGATATCTATTAATGGGCATCTCCATCGCTTAGTTTCTCTTGAGAGAAGCCACTAGTGAAACATATGGCCCCCGGGTCTATTCTCCATCATACAAGTTTCCAATCTACGTTATTTTGCTATCTTTTACTTTCAATCTATATCATAAAAATACCAAAAATATTTATCTTATTATTATCATCTCTATCAGATCTCACTCTTGCAAGTGGCCGTGAAGGGATTGACAACCCTTTATCGCGTTGGTTGCGAAATCTTATTTGTGTGTGTAGGTACGAGGTGACTTGCGCGTGGTCTCCTACTGGATTGATACCTTGGTTCTCAAAAACTAAGGGAAATACTTATGCTGCTTTACTGCACCACCCTTTCGTCTTCCAGGGAAAACCAACGCAGTGCTCAAGAGGTAGAAGTGATGCCTACACCAATTAGTGAGGAAGTTAATGATAATGATAATGAAACTTCAGATCAAGTTACTACCGAACCTGTGGGTTAACTAGAGTACGTTCCGCACCAGAGTGGTACAGTAAGCCTGTTCTGGAAGTCATGTTACTATACCATGACGAACCTACGAACTATGAGGAAGCGATGATGAGCCCAGATTCCACGAAAAGGCTTAAGGCCATGAAATCTGAGATGGGATCCATGTACGAGAACAAAGTATGGACTTCGATTGACTTACCCGATGATCGGTGAGCCATTCAAAATAAATGGATCTCCAGGAGGAAGACGAACGCTGATAGTAGTGTTACTATCTACAAAGCTCGAATTGTCGCAAAAGGCTTTCAACAAATTCAAGGCTCGTAGGCAATGGATCAGTGATGGATAATTATATCGGATGCGATTCCTCATGCAAAAGTTATAACATAGGGTGACACAGAACTAGCTCCAGTTCGTCAATGTAATGTAGGCATGTATTCCGAATATAGTCATACGTGCTTATGGAAAAGAACTTGCATGACATCTTTTGTCCTACCCTCCCGTGGCAGCGGGGTCCTATTGGAAACTAAGGGATATTAAGGCCTCCTTTTAATAGAGTACCAGACCAAAGCATTAACACTTAATGAATAAATGAACTCATCAAACTATGGTCATCACCGGGAGTGGTCCCAATTATTGTCACTTAGGGGTTACCGGATCATAACACATAGTAGGTGACTATTGACTTGCAAGATACGATCAAAAACTCACATATATTCATGAAAACATAATAGGTTCAGATCTGAAATCATGACACTCGGGCCCTAGTGACAATCATTAAGCATAGCAAAGTCATAGCAACATCAATGTTAGAACATAATGGATACTAGGGATCAAACCCTAACAAAACTAACTCGATTACATGATAAATCTCATCCAACCCATCACCGTCCAGCAAGCCTATGATGGAATTACTCACGCACGGCAGTGAGCATCATGTAATTGGTGATGGATGAAGGTTAATGGTGATGATTGCGACGGATTCCCCTCTCCGAAGGCCCGAACGGACTCCAGATCAGCCCTCCTGAGAAAGATTAGGGCTTGGCGGCGGCTATGTATCGTAAAACACGATGAATCCTTCTCTCTTATTTTTTTCCTCCCCGAACATGAATATATAGAGTTGGTTGAGGTCGGTGGACCTTAGGGGGCCCACGAGATAGGGGGCACGCCACGGGGGGTGGGTGCGCCCCCACCCTCGTGGACATGGTGTGGGCCCCCTGGTGTTGATTCTTTCGCTAGTATTTTTTATTTATTCGAAAAATATTCTCCCTGAAGTTTCAGGTCATTCCGAGAACTTTTATTTCTGCACAAAAATAACACCATGGCAAATCTGTTGAAAACAGCGTCAGTCTGGGTTAGTTCCATTCAAATCATGCAAGTTAGAGTCCAAAACAAGGGCAAAAGTGTTTGGAAAAGTAGATATGATGGAGACGTATCAACTCCCCCAAGCTTAAACCTTTGCTTGTCCTCAAACAATTCAGTTGACAAACTGAAAGTCATTGTCAGGACCCCGATTCCAAGTCACATCGATCTAGCCGGTAACACCTCATATCACTTTGCGGCCTCACGCACGGTATCCCACGGGTGTCGCCTTACCATGGCCCGGGACCGTTTGCGCCTTTTGGCTCACGTATATGATAGTGTCGCTAGCATCCATATGACAGAGAACCTGGGCCGACATGGCTAGTCGTGAACCCAAAGCGGCACAGACCTATGGAGACAGGCATACATAAATAACATCGAGCATGTCGGTCATCAGCGAGTGATTCCGGGCTGTAGCACTGGGCTAACAGGACTCCGGGGAACCCGGGCTGTAGCAGGATAGGCAGGACTCCGATTATCACCGCGTGACATTTCCCCGAAGGGACAGACATAGGAACGAAGTGAAACACATGCCAGCCAGTCAAGTGTCCTGAGCAGTAGTGCTGGGCTAGCAGGACTCCGGTGAACCGGGCTGTAGCGGACTACTATGGCTCGAGGAACACTAGACTACATTTCCCCATAAGAAAGGCTGCCAAGGATAAACAACTAGATTGTCGGATCCCACTCATACCAAGCATTTCAATCATACACACAATATGCCCGATATGAGTACATACAACATGGAATCACAACAAAACTCTACAACTCAAGTACTTTATTTAAAGGCTCCAGAGAGCCATACATAACAAGTTCATACAGATAGGGGTCACATGACCCGACACTCAAGTCATACAATCATACAAGCACATGCGGAAGCAACTAGTCTGAGTATAGACTCTAGAAAGAAAGAAGGCTTCTCGAAGCCTGTCTATCTACATAGGTCCCTCCATGGCCAGGATCACCACCTGGGTGGCTAGTCACTCATCGATGTCAAGTTCTACGTAGAACCCATCGGAGGGGGCGGTGTTGTCTGAAAACAGTAATTAAGCAAACATGAGTACAAAGGTACTCAGCAAGTCTTACATCAGATCCTACTATACATGCTTATTCTCAAGAAGGTGGTGGGGTTAATGCAGCAAGCCAGCTTTGAATCTTGGCTAAGCTATCCTACGGAACTCCACTAGTAAAATAGTTTTCGCGCACGAGTCCACTACTCACCAACACAATACTCCGCCGGGGATCCTCCCTCGTCATCCTACGAGAGGGCCATCCTCGGTACTCACACTTATCTTGAGTCTTTTAGCAGCATCCATTAACTTGTCTATGAACTGTATAGGC
Source organism: Triticum dicoccoides (assembly GCF_002162155.2). NCBI lineage: Eukaryota > Viridiplantae > Streptophyta > Magnoliopsida > Poales > Poaceae > Triticum > Triticum dicoccoides. The sequence continues at coordinate 685,798,112 of NC_041392.1, read as the reverse complement.
AACCAAGTAGTCCTTCACCGCGGATGCGGCTATTCGAATAGTTTTATACCCTGCAGGGGTGTACTTCTTCATACACGCTTTCACCACTTACCGCCGCTTACACGACATGTACTCGGCAACCTTCAAGCGGAAGCCCAGCGAGGGTGTCGGCCACGGCCTACCTAAACACTTAAGTCTCTAGTCCAGGTTTATCGCCTATCCAGGTTCCATCGGCAGGGAGTCCGGCCGAGGTTCTCACATACGGCCCCGAACGATGTGAACAGGGTCCCGAGACGCCAAACGGGCGCCCAGCATATCCGGCCACGGTGTATCTACTGCAACATAGCCCACCCCTAGGGTCAGCGCTACCCACAGCCGCCAACACATAACCTACAAACACCAGAAACTATTTGCAACTCCTGGACAGAGTACTAGGGTGATTAAGAAGCCGAGAGGGTCCATTGGTTTCGGGCCCAATGTACGGTAGTAACTGCATCTTAAATCACACATACAGATCTCAGTTCTTATGGACGGCCTCAATGAAACAACCCACCATGTACTCCTACATGGCCTCTCATCGATACCTTTACCAAAACATGTTCAATACTTCCCTCATATTACCGACACAAGCATTTCACTCTAGCCCATCACCCAGATGAACCAGACCTGACACAACTCTAAGCATAGCAGGCATAGCAAGGTAGGAATCACATACATGGCTCAATCAACTCCTACACATGCTAGTGGGTTTCATCTAGTTACTGTGGCAATGACAGGTCATGCAGAGGATAAGGGTTCAACTACCGTAACACACAGCAGTTTGAGTCGCGTTGACTTAATGCAGTAAACCAGAGTAGAAGCGAGAACATGGGTTTGTATCGAAATGATCAATGGGTTGCTTGCCTGATGGAGTGGTAGTGGAATACTGCCCTTTAGTTGGATACTCGTGAATATCCTCGGAGGCAGAACCTACCACGAAGAACACATCGGAACACAATCAACACATGAAGATATGCAACAATATGATGCATGCTATGACATGGCAATATGAATGTGTCTTGGCCTAATGCAAGTTATAATAGAAAGGAATGAACTCATTTGAATCAAAGATTCAAATATTAGCTCATTAAACATGGCCTTAATAGTGCATTTCCTTAATCTGCTTAAACAGCAAGGTAAACTTGTTTTGTCATGCATGAAACCGTTATAGATGGATAGATTGAATTTTTCTGATCATTTTTCATATATAAATCTTTGCATTTGGAGCTATGGTTTATTTTCTATGATTTTTAGAAGTTTTAACTATTTTCTGGAATTTTCTGTATAAGAATAATTCTAGTAATTTAATTACTGCGTCAGCATTACGTCAGGGTGACGTTAGTGGTCAACGGGGACGTCCAGGTCAAACCTGACTGGTGGGTCCTGCGTGTCAGTAGTTAATTAAGCTAATTATTTTTAGTTAAAACTAATCTGATTTAGTTAACAGAGGGGGCCCACTTGTCATTGACTCAGGGGAGTCAAACTGGGGTCAAACCCCTGGTCGGCGGGGCTAATCCCGCCGGCGTTGAGCCGCCGGCGAGGCCGGGACGGCGGAGGGCTTTGGATTTGGTCCCCCGGTGACCAAATCGATGGTGGAGACGTCCTACGCGTAGCTGGGGCTCGCTCGCATCTAGTGGGGTAAGTGGGGGGAGCTGGGGGTGGCGCGAGCTCGCCGGAATCGATCTCGTGGCGGCGGCCGGAGTTCGGGCGGGGTTGGTTTCGAGGCTACGGTGCACGGGAGAAGGAGCTGGTGGTGGCTACGGGTTCCTGGTGCTGCGCTGAGCTCAATGGTGGGCTTGGCTTTGAGCCACTGTGGCTCTGGCCACGACGGCGCCATGGCCGGCGGCGGGGAGCTCTCGGGTGCGGTGGAGGTGGCGGCTACAGGGGCCAAACGAGCACGGGAGCCAGGGGAAAAGGAAGAGGAGCTCACAGCGGGGTCGGAGAGGGGGTCAGCGAGCTCGGGGAGGTCCTGGTGGCGGTGAATCGACCGGAGATGGCTCGGGTGCCCGAGGTTGAAGACGAGGGCGAAGACGGCGTTCGGCGGCGGTTGGAGTCGCGTGGGTCGGCGGGGAGGTGCAGGGCGACGAGGCGGAGCTATTGGGCTCATCGGAGGGGCGAGGGGGTGGCTCTAGCGTCGTCTACGGCGAACGGCGGTGAGGAACGCGCTCGAGCATCGTGGGAGAGAGTGAGGGAGACGAGGGGGAGAGTGAGCGAGGATGAGAGGGGGACGTGGGCTTCGCGTGGCATCCCTGGACGTCTCCAAGGCGTCGGCGGAAGCAGGAGGTGGCCGGCGTGTGGCCGCGGGCGCCGGCCACGCGCTCCGCGTCCTTCTGGCGCGAGGAGGACGATGACTGGCAGCCAGTCGGCTAGGCCGAGCCAGGTGGCCTGGGCCAGCACAGGTAAGGCCCAGGTAGCTTCCCTCTCTCTCTCTTTTTTCTAATTGTTTCTGTTTTTCAATTAACTGCAACTGTTGGGCTTTAATTAAAATACTAAAACGTTTCCAACAATCCTGAAAATAAATGTGGGCTCTGTTTAGAATATTTCCAACAACAAACATTTATTTCCAGAATTATTTGAGCATTTAAATTATTTTATAGCATTTAAATGCCCAAATTCAAATACTTTTGATTTAACTCAATGACCTTCTGTAGACCTAGGAAAATGTGCACCAATTTTGCCAGAGGTTCTAACCCAAGACAAAGAGGGTGAACTTTTTAGAAGGGCATTTCAGGTTCATTGAAAATAATTTTAGTAAACCCTAGTTGTTTCCAGGGGGGTGTTGGGGGTTTCTGCCTTCCCCATTTCAAATTTAAGAGAAATTTAAACATGATGCACACTCTAATGCTTGAACTAGCTAGGGTGTGACAGTGATAAAGAATTTTTTTTACAAACTTTGTTTGCTCTTGCTGTTGTAAATATGTAAAGCTAGCATTCAAGTTTTTAGCAAAGACTATGAACTAACCATATTCACAATAACACTTAGGTCTCATGTTTACTCATATCAATAGCATAATCAACTAGCGAGCAATAATAACAAGTCTCAGATGACAACACTTTCTCAAAACAATCATAATATGATATAACAACATGGTATCTTGCTAGCCCTTTCCGAGATCGCAAAACATAAATGCAGAGCACCTCTGAAGACCAAGGACTGACTAGACATTGTAATTCATGGTAAAAGAGATCCAGTCACAGTCATACTCAATGTAAACTAATAGTAATGCATGCAAATGACAACGTTGCTCTCCAACTGGTGCTTTTTAATAAGAGGATGATGACTCAACATAAAAGTAAATAGATAGGCCCTTCGTAGAGGGAAGCAGTGATTTGTAGAGGTGCCAGAGCTCGATTTTTGAAATAGAGATAAATAATATTTTGAGTGGCATACTTTCATTGTCAACATAACAACTGAGAGATCTCGATATCATCCATGCTACACACATTATAGGCGGTTCCCAAATAGAATGGTAAAGTTTATACTCCCCCTCCACCAACAAACATCAATCCATTGCTTGTCCTAAACAACGGGTGCCTCCAACTAACAACAATCCTGGGGATTTTTGTTTGCAATTATATAATTTAAGCATGGGACTGGGCATCCCGGTTACGAGCCATTTTCTCGTAAATGAGGAGCGGCGTCCACTCCGCGTGAGAATAACCCACCTACCATGGAAGATATAGACATCCCTAGTTGATACATGAGCTATTCGAGCATACAAAACAGAGTTTCATTTGAAGGTTTAGAGTTTGGCACATACTCCCTCCGTTCCGAATTACTTGTCTTGGATTTGTCTAGGATGTATCTAGACTCATTTTAGTGCTAGATACCTCCGTATCTAGACAAATCTAAGACAAGTAATTCGGAACGGAGGGACTACAAATTTACTTGGAACGGCAGGTAGATACCGCATATAGGAAGGTATGGTGGACTCATATGGAATAACTTTTGGGGTTTATGGAAGTAAATGCACAAGCAGTATTCCCACTTAGTACAAGTGAAGGATAGAAAGAGACTGGGAAGCGACCAGCTAGAGAGCGACAACAGTCATGAACATGCATTAAAATTAATCAACACTGAGTGCAAGCATGAGTAGGATATAATTCACCATGAACATAAATATCATGGAGGCTATGTTGATTTTGTTTCAAGTACATGTGTGAACATGTGCCAAGTCAAGCCACTCGAATCGTTCAAAGGAGGATACCACCCTATCATACCACATCACAACTATTTTAATAGCATGTTAGCATGCAAGGTAAACCATTATAAACTCCTAGCTAATTAAGCATGTCCTGAGCAACTATAATCTCTAATTGTCATTGCAAACATGTTTCATTCATAATAGGCTGAATCAGGAATGATGAACTAATCATATTTACAAAAACAAGATAGGTCGAGTTCATACCAGCTTCTCTCGTCTCGATCAGTCCATCATATATCGTCATTATTGCCTTTCACTTGCACAACCGAATGGTGTGGATAATAATAATAGTGCACATGCATTAGACTAAGCTGGAATCTGCAAGCATTTAATACACAGGAGAAGACAAGGTAATATGGGCTCTTGGTTAAATCAACCATAATGCATATAAGAGTCACTTCAATATTTTCATCATGGTCTTCTCCTCTCGACCCGCAAAGAAAAGAAAGGAAATAAAACTATTTACACGGGAAAGCTCCCAACAAGCAAAAGAAGAACGAGAAATCTTTTTGGGTTTTCTTTTAATTATTACTACTACAAGCATGGAAAGTAAACTAGCTAAAATCTACAACTAATTGTTTTGGTTTTTCTTAATGTTTTTTCAAACACAAAAGAAGAATGCTGGATAAGAAAATAAACTAGCAAGTATAGTACAATGAAAAGTATGAGCACGGATAACTAGAATGAGCGTGTGAACATGAATGTAATGTCGGTGACAAATACGTACTCCCCCAAGCTTAGGCTTTTGGCCCAAGTTGGTCTATGGCCATGGCTGAAAGCTGCCCTCTCCGATGTACGGAGGAGTGTCCTCTGGGTCCAACTGGTTGGCGATCTCCTCCGGATCCTACTGATAAACAGACTGTTGATAAGGCTCAACGGATGACTCCCGCTCAGGCTTTGGAGAAGGTGTCACGCTCCAGTATGCATAAACGGTGTAACATCCCAAATTTTCAATTTGGAATGTTATACATTAGGTCATTTTTGCATATCATATTTTATTGCATTTTGGCTTGATCCCCGAAATCCTAAGTAACACAAGGACCCTCGGAGAGAGAGTTGGGTATTTCACGGTTTTCATATTTGAATTTATTCAAATATTGAAACGAGGATTTTTGGTTTAAATTATTTTTCTCTCCGAAAATATTTTAGGTTAAAATATTTGAGAGGTGATAACATGACTTCTCCAAAAGAAATGAAATATTGGAGGAAAAATATTAAAATCAAATATTTTCTTTTATTCAGATTTTATTGCAATTTTATTTGCAATAGAAAAATTGCACGTTTTCAAAATTGCATTTTAGGGCCAAGAAAATGTTTATCTTGTTCCAGATATTTTATTTAGACGGTGAAAATTTGTTTTGGCATTTTTAGATTTTTATTTATTTTTCTAGGATTAATTTTTGGCAGAATCTGTTTTTTTTTAAACTTCAGCGTCCGACTGGGCCAAAACACAGCCGAGCCAGGCCGGCCTAATCCCCGCGCCACCGCCTCCCTGTGCCCGAGTTCGGCCATGACACAGCAGCCGCCACCGTTGCCTCCCGGGACTCATCCCGCCCCTTCCACAAGGCGACCCCGCCCCTCCCGCTCTTAAATACCCCGCCGCCGCCGCCCCAAACCGCCACCACCGCCACCGCCAAGCAGTAGCAGAAGGAGCCGCCGCGTGCCGCGCCTGGCCTTGCGCCGCCACCGCGCCGCACTTCCCCGACGCCACACCGCCCCGCCGTCGCCGCCACCCCGCAGCCCCACCTTGCGTCGTGGGAGCTGCCGCCGCCGATACGATCCGATCCGGAGCCGCTCGGTTTTTTTCGGTTTAGGTAAAACCGTCGGGTTTTTTAAAAACCCTAGTTTTAGTTTTTTAGATCGATTCGCCGGTTTTCTCGGTTTAGTTACTTAGCGACGTTCATCCGTACGTTCGTTTTAATGAACAGTGTTCATTCGTTAGCCACAGACAGTGAACGTTCGTTCGTTAGCCTGTTCGTTCGTTTTTATTTTTTCGGATTTTCCACGATTATTTTCAATCGTGATTTCTGATCCGATTTTCAATCGCGATTACTTTCTGCCGGATATACGCAAGGATTTCCAAGTGTATTGCGACGCCTCTCGCTTAGGACTTGGAGGAGTACTGATGCAGGATGGAAGAGTTGTTTCGTATGCCTCACGACAACTGAAACCGCATGAGTTAAATTATGCCACACATGATTTGGAGTTGGCTGCCGTAGTCCATGCGTTGAAGACTTGGAGACATTACCTTATTGGAAACCATTGCGATGTGTACACTGACCATAAGAGTTTGAAGTACATTTTCACATAGAAGGAGCTGAACCTTAGGTAGAGGAGATGGTTGGAGCTTATCAAGGATTATGACATGAAGCTTCACTATCATCCAGGCAAGGCCAACATCGTAGTAGACGCTTTGAGCCGGAAGAGGTATGCCGACACACTCATAAGCGCAGGATTGCCAAAGGAGTTAGGAGAGGATCTCAGGGAACTTCGATTGGAGATTGTCCCTAGAGGTTTTGTTGCAACGATGGAAGTTCAGTCTACATTATTAGGAAAGATTCGAGAAGCTCAGAAGGATGACAAAGAGATCGCTGAGATAAAAGAGAGAATGAGCAAAGGAAAGGCCAAAGGTTTTCGTGAGGATGAACACGACACCTTGTGGTTTGAGGACCGTGTTTATGTGCCCAATAACACAGAGATCAGGAAGTTAATACTTCAGGAGGCTCATGACTCACCATACTCGATACACCCCGGAAACACCAAGCGTATGTGGATTTAAAGGAGTGTTTCTGGTGGACTGGTATGAAGAAGGATATTGCCGAGTATGTAGCCGTATGTGATGTATGTCACAAAGTGAAGGCAGAACATCAAAAGCCAGCCGGATTGTTATAGCCTATGCTAATACCCGAATGGAAGTGGGATAAGCTTGGCATGGATTTCATCACCGGATTGCCCAGGACCAAATCAGGATATGATTCTATATGGGTAGTAGTTGATCGCTTGACCAAAGTAGCTCACTTTATCCCAGTGAAAACCACCTATACAAGTGCCAAGTTGGCCAAGATATACATGACCATGATCGTATGTTCGCATGGAGTTCCAAGGACCATTGTATCAGATAAAGGAACCCAGTTTACCTCAAAGTTTTGGAATCAGTTGCACGAAACTTTGGGAACCAGACTGGAGTTCAGTACAGCTTTTCACCCGCAAACAGATGGACAGACCGAGAGAGTCAGCCAGATTCTGGAGGATATGTTGAGAGCTTGTGCACTAGATTATGGATCTAGTTGGGATGAAAACTTGCCCTACACAGAGTTTTCATACAACAACAGTTACCAGGCCAGTTTGTAGATGGCACCTTTCAAAGCCTTGTACGGAAGGAGGTGCAGGACACCGTTGTTGTGGAATGAAGTTGGATACCGTCAGTTGTTTGGACCAGATTTGATTAAGGAATCAAAAGAGAAGGTTAAATTGATAAGAGATAGACTGAAGGTAGCTCAGTCCCGACAAAAGAGTTATGCGGATTCAAAATGCAAGGAGGTAGTCTATGAAATCGGAGACAAAGTGTATCTTTGAGTATCACCATTGTGAGGCGTTAAGCGCTTTGGAGTGAAGGGAAAGTTAGCGCCACGTTTTCTGGGACCATAACGAGTTTTGGAATGTATGGGGAAGTTGCTTATAGGTTGGAATTACCCGAAGGATTGTCAGGAGTTCATGATGTGTTCCACATTTCTCAGTTGAAGAAGTGCCACACAGAGATGACTGACATTCCTCTGAGAGATACAGTACCGCTGGAAGCGATTCAGTTTGACAATGATTTGACTTATGAAGAGAAACTAGTGAAGATTCTCGAATTTGCCAGCCGGGTTACCCGCAACAAGGTTATTAAGTTTTGCGAAGTTCAGTGGACCCACCATACCGAGGACGAAGCCACCTGGGAACGAGAGGATGATCTTCGCAAAGACAACCCACACCTATTTTTTAGCCAACACAAATCTCGAGGGCGAGATTCATCTTAAGGGGGGTAGGTTTGTAAGATCCCAATTTTCAATTTGGAATGTTATACATTAGGTCATCTTTACATATCATATTTTATTGCATTTTGGCTTGATCCTCGAAATCCTGAGCAACTTAAGGACCCTTGGAGAGAGAGTTGGGGATTTCACTGTTCTCATATTTGAATTTATTCAAATATTGAAACGAGGATTTTTGGTTTTAATTATTTTTCTCTCCGAAAATATTTCAAGTTAAAATATATGAGAGGAGATAATATGACTGCTCCAAAAGAAATGAAATATTGGAGGAAAAAAATCAAATATTTGCTTTTATTCGGATTTTGTTGCAATTTTATTTGCATTAGAAAAATTGCACGTTTTCAAAATTGCATTTTAGGGCCAAGAAAATGTTCATCTTGTTCTAAATATTTTATTTAGACAGTGAAAATTTGTTTTGGCATTTTTAGTTTTTTATTTATTTTTCAAGGATTTATTTTCGGCAGAATCTGTTTAAAAAAAACTTCAGCACCCGACTGGGCCGAAGCCCAGCGGAGCCAGGCCGGCCCAACCCCTGCGACACCGCCTCCCCATGCCCAAGTCCGGCCAGGACACGGCAGCCACCGCCGTCGCCGCCCGGGACTCCTCCCGCCCCTTCCCCAAGCTGACCCCGCCCCACCCCCTCTTAAATACCCCCCTCCCCCCCGCCGCCGCCCCAAACCGCCACCATCGCCGCCACAAAGCAGCAGCAGCAGGAGCCGCCGCCTGCCGCACCTCGCCTTGCGCCGCCGCCACCGGGCCGCACCGCCCCGCCGTCGCCGCCACCCCATAGCCCCACCTCGCGCCGCCGGAGCCGCCGCCGCCGATGCGATCCGATCCAGAGTTGCTCGGTTTTTTTGGTCTAGGTAAAACCGTCGATTTTTTTTAAAACCCTAGTTTCAGTTTTTTAGATCGGTTCGCCGGTTTTCTCGGTTTAGTTACTTAGCGAACGTTCATCCGTACGTTCATTTTAACGAACTATGTTCACTCGTTAGCCACAGACAGCAAACGTTCGTTGGTTAGCCTGTTCATCCATTTTTCTTTTTTCGGATATTCCGTGATTATTTTCAAACGCAAATTCTGATCTGATTTTCATTTTAGTTTATCTTTTTGCTCGTTTATCGGAATCATGCGATTCAAGCGCTTAGATCTTCGTCTCGAAACACTCTTCCTATTTAACCAACTTGAACAAGATTTTGATACAGTAAAATTTGACTTTAGTCCAGATTAGTAATCGGATCTTGTTTCTTTCGCAGTTTGTGATTCGTTGCTCCATTCGATTTGATTCTTTTTGCAAACCGGAGTTCTTAAGTTGAACTTTCTGGTTAGATCTTCCTATTCGTGCTTTACCCGTGCGTATTTGCTTGATTGCTTATGTATACTATTGTTTTCTTGCGATAGAACACCTGGAGTGTGAAGCATGCTACTACGAGTCTCTAGGTTTTGCGGATCATCAGCAAGGCAAGTAACACTTTGATCATACCCCTTTATCACCCAGTTTTTATGCATTAGTTTCAACCCTGAAGCATTGCATGGTTAGGACTTGATAGCATGTGGGATTGGGAAGTAGTTGATGAGGTAGAACCTATTGCCCTGTTATTATCGAACCCCTGGGAGTTACTTCTACTATTGCTTATATTGTCATGCTATGCTCGTAGACGTGGTTTGGGTGAGTGAATCCATGACATATGTGAGATTTTTAATTAATGGTTCAACTTAAGGTGGCAATTTTAGTACACATCTGGGTGGATTGCTTGTTGGGCACCTGGAGAATCCAGTGTTGTCCTAGGATATCCCGGAGTACCCGTGTGATAATCCTAAGGTCCGCCACCCAGGCTCAAAGGGAACTGAGATATTTCATGCTAGAAACTTCCATGTGCAGCCACAAGCTATTATGGGCTCTAGCATAGTTGAGTAAGTTGCATGACCTCTTCTAGCGGTAGGCTAGCAGATGTAGAGTGATGTAGGTAGGTACTGTCTACCCGGGGTTAGAGTTAATGCTTCTGATAGACTGTGGCTCGGTCATCCGTTTCTCAAACACCATGTAGTGCGAGAAATCCAACGGAGGAGATCGATTCTTGTGGGGAAAAGTATGCAAACCTCTGCAGAGTGTACAAACTAATCATGGTTAGCCGTGTTCCCGGTTATGGACATCTTGAGTATATAGTACTTGGATTATCATATGTATCTCATCACTCAAAATTAATATTATTGGGTTGATAATTACTTTTAATTGGGATTGAGTTGGAGGAACCTTCTCAATGATGTTTCAACTACCATGATAGTTAAATAAAATCTATTCCTTTGTTGTAGGGAAAAATTGGCTTTATGCAAAACTTTAACCATAGAGCTTTCCACCAGCCAAATATGCATGTAGTGATAGCATTATTCTGTTCTTGCTCTACTATGTTATTTTGCCAGCATATTCCATGTGCTGACCCGTTTTCGGGCTGCAACATATTATGTTGCAGACTTTCAGACTAGGAGTAAGGTTGGTTAGGTCGTTGTCGTGCAGCTCAGCTATGCCGTTGGAGTTGATGGACTCACTTTAGCTTCCAAGCCTTCCGTTGTTATCGTATTAGATGGCCTTAAGCCATATTTATTGTAATAAGTTCTCTTCTGAGACAATCTATGTAATAAGTGTGTGATTGCTACTCTTTTATAAATCCTTCAAGTATTGTGTGTGTCAGCATTACCGATCCAGGGATGACACTGAAGCACAGAGATTTGACCGTTTGAGGTCGGGTCGCTACAAACGGCCTCCGGCAAAATGAGGTACATGTCTGAAAATATGTTAAACAAAGAGGGCGCAGGCAAGGCAATAATCTGACAATATTTTTTTATCAAATATCAATTTATACTTAAGCATCTTCTTCTTATCTTTAACAATGAAATCATGTGCTAATCTAGAAAAATAGGGGGCATCAACTTTTCCTCTTTCTCATAATGCCTAATAGGTATCCTAAAGTGTGCAGCAAGGCGCGAAGAGAAGATGGCTCCGAAGATGGGGCCCTTTGTACGGTTCAGATTTAATCGTTTAGCAATAATAGCACCTAAACTGACAGTGGTATCACGAAACAAAGCATGGCGCAAAATAATAATATCAGGAGCACTGAGATTTCCACTGTTCCCACGACCAATGAAGCATCTACTAGCAAATATTGCAAAGTAGCATAGAACAGGAAAATGTATGCTAGTAATTCTTGCGTCAGAAACTTTCCTTGTTTCCCATACAACAATCGTATCAATAAACTGCTCCACATCATTACGATGTGGTTCCTCTATGCTGCCCGCAAAGGGTATCTTACAGACCCGACAAAAATCATATAGTGACATCTACTTAACCTCATCATATAAGTGAAATTCCACTGAAGGTGGTGATCTCTTAGCATGAAAGTAAATAATTTGCATGAAATATTAGTGAGGAGGAGATACTGTTCGAGCTGGTCACGGAAGAAGTCGATGAGGACTGCATTCTCAGCCAAATAATAAAAATCATCATAAATCCCGGCTGCTCTCAAGAACTCATCACAAGGCAATTCGCATAGCCGAACCTCCACAGTGCGAGGGAGATTATATTTGGGCTTCTTATTCTCTTCACTTTGCTTATCCTTCGAGCTTCGGCTCGAAGAGCCCCCCAACAATCTTTTCATCATTTTATTTCTCTGAAAAATTTCTGAAATTTTTAGTGACTCAAAATAAAAGTGAACGAAACTCAACAAGATTGATAGCAACTACTCCTACAAGTGGCTAGAGGCCATATCATGCATTAAAACTACTTTTGACCTAAAAAATTTGACATGCAAGCTCAAGAACATGGTCAGCTAAGTAGCAAAAATTCACAATAAATAAAGCACTAGAACAAAAACTAATTGGACCATTGGAGGAGTCACATACCGAAGAACAATCCCCCAAAGCAGTTTTGTCAATGGAGCTCTGAGCTAGGAGATCAAAAATGGCAGCAAGATGAGCTAGAACATGGGTTTGAGCTATGGGAGGATTTTTTCTGGAGGAAGACGAAGTGTGTGGGTGCTGGAATGAGTTGAGGGGGCCCACATGGGGTCCACGGGGCAGGGGGCGCGCCCGATGGGGGGAGGGCATGCCCTGGACCCTCGTGGCTAGGTGGTGTGCCCCCCTGGAGTGTTCTCAGTGCCAATAATTCTTAAATATTCAACAAAAAATCATATGTAATTTTGAGGACATTTGGAGAACTTTTAATTTCGGCGTATTTTTTATTGCAAGGATAATTCAGGAAATAGGCAGAAAAATACTGTTTTTGCTTTATTTAATCTAAATAACAGAAAGTAAAAAGAGGGTACAAAGGGTTGTGCTTTCTAACTTCATCCATCTCATGCTCATCAAAAGGAATCCACTAACAAGGTTGATCAAGTCTTGTTAACAAACTCTTTCTGAATCGCATGAAATCGGAGAATTTTCGAATAACACCAAGTTACCTCAACGGGGATATGCACGTCCCCAACAATAAGAAAATCATATTTCTTATTGACAGTAGGAAGAGGAAATTCAAAACCTCCAATAGTAATTGTTGAAATTTTCCCAATAGAATTGATACTGTGGACTTGAGGTTGTTTCCTCTGGAAGTGTACCGTATGCTCATTACCATTAACATAAAAAGTGAGATTGCTTTTGTTGCAATCAATAACAGCCATACATTATTCAAAAACGGTCTACCAAGGATAATCAACATACTATCGTCCCCGGGAATATCAAGAATAACAAAGTCCGTTAAAATAGTAATGTTTGCAACCATAATAGGCACATCCTCACAAATACCGACAGGTATAGCAGTAGATTTATCGGCCATTTGCAAAGATATTTTGGTAGATGTCAACTTATTCAAATCAAGTCTACGATATAAATAGAGAGGCATAACACTAACACCGGCTCCAAGATCACATAAAGCAGTTTTCACATAGTTTCTTTTAATGGAGCATGGTATGGTTGGTACTCCTGGATCTCCAAGTTTCTTTGGTATTCCACCTTTAAAAGTATAATTGGCAAGCATGGTGGAAATTTCTGCTTCCGGTATCTTTCTTTTATTTGTGACAATAGCTTTCATGTACTTAGCATAAGGATTCATTTAAGCATATCAGTCAAACGAATATGCAGAAAGATAGGTCTAATCATTTCAGCAAAGCGCTCAAAATCCTCATTATCCTCTTTCTTGGATGGTTTAGGAGGATAAGGCATGGGTTTCTGAAACCAAGGTTCTTTTTCTTTACCGTGCTTCCTAGCAACAAAGTCTCTCTTATCATAATGTTGATTTTTTGATTGTGGGTTATCAAGATCAACAACAAGTTCAATCTCTACGTCATTCCTATTGCTAGGTGCATGTTCATTACCAAATTGTGTTTCAACAACAGAAATAGAAATATCATTGGGATTCTCAGGTGTGTCAACAACAGGTTCACTAGAAGCATTCAAAGTCCTATCATTTTTCCTTTTCCTCTTCTTAGAAGAACCAGGTGCATCAACATTAGTTCTCTGAGAATCTTGCTCAGTTCTCATAGGGTGGCCCTCAGGATACGAAGGTTCCTGAGTCATTATACCCCCTCTAGTCACAACTCTAATAGCATTATCATTTTTCTTATTATTTAATTCACTAAGCAAATTATTCTGAGCTTTAAGCACTTATTCTACTTGAGCGGTAACCATAGACATATAATCACTCAAGTGTTCAATCATATAATCATTACGTTTCAATTGTCTACCAACATAAGCATTGAAGTCTTCTTGTTTAACAATAAAATTATCAAACTCATCCAAGCATTGGCTAGCAAACTTAGTAGATGGGATTTCAGCCATATGAAATCTATAGAGAGAATTTACCTTTACTACCTGTGTCGGGTTATCAAGACCATGTATTTCTTCAATAGGTGGTAAATTGTTAACATCTTCAGCTTTAATACCATTTTCTTTCATAGATTTCTTTGCCTCTTGCATATCTTTAGGATTAAGAAATATAATACCCCTTTTCTTCGGAGTTGGCTTTGGAGTTGGTTCAGGAAGTGTCCAATCATTACCATTACTCAACATATTATTCAATAGAAATTAAGCTTGATCAATAGTTCTTTCCCCTAAAACACAACCAGAACAACTATCCAGGTGGTTTCTGGAAGCATCGGTTAGTCCATTATAGAAGATATCAAGTATTTAATTTTTCTTGAGAGGATGATCAGGCAAAGCATTATGTAATTGGAGAAGCCTCCCCCAAGCTTGTGGGAGACTCTCTTCTTCAACTTCCACAAAATTATACATTTCCCTTAATGCAGCTTGTTTCTTATGAGCGGGGAAATATTTAGCAGAGAAGTAAGAAATCTAGGGACTACGCACACAACTAGGATCAAGAGAATTAAACCATATTTTAGCGCCACCCTTTATTGAGAACGGAAATAACTTAAGGATATAGTAGTAACGAATTTTTTCCTCATTAGTGAGTAGGGTGGCTATATCATTCAATTTAGTAAGATGTGCCACAACAGTTTCAGATTCATAGCCATAAAATGGATCAGATTCAACCAAAGTAATTATCTCAGGATCGACAGAGAAATCATAATCCTTATCAGAAATACAGATAGGTGAAGTAGCAAAAGCAGGGTCATATTTCATTCTAGCATTCAAAGATTTTTCTTTCAGCTTTGCTAATAGTTTCTTAAGATCATATATATCTTTACAAGATAAAAAGTCTCTAGCAGTTTCTTCATCCATAACATAACCCTCGGGTACATCAGGCAATTCATATCTAGGGGGGGAATCTTCATCATCACTTTCATCAATATTATCAGTCTCAGTAATTTCATTCTCCCTAACCCTAGCAAGTTGTTCATCAAGAATTTCACCTAATGGCACATTATTATCAAGCATAGAAGTAGTTTCATCATAAGTATCATGCAAAGCAGAAGTGGCATCATCAATGACATGAGACATATCAGAATAAATAACAGTAGTAGGTGTTGCAAGTTTACTCAAAATAGAAGGTGAATCAAGTGCAGAGCTAGATGGCAGTTCCTTACCTCCCCTCGTAGTTGAGGGAAAAATCTTGGTTTTTCCATGTTTCAAGTTCCTCATAGTGATCAACAGATATAAATCCAAAGTTACTCAAGGAATAGGGCTATGCTCCCCGGCAACGGCTCCAGAAAATAGTCTTGATAACCCACAAGTATAGGGGATCGCAATGGTTTTCGAGGGTTGAGTATTCAACCCAAATTTATTGATTTGACACAAGGGGAGCCAAAGAATATTCTAAAGTATTAGCAGTTGAGTTGTCAATTCAAGCACACCTGAAAGACTTAATATCTGCAGAAAAGTATTTAGTGGCAAAGTAATCTGGAAGTAACAGTACCGGTGGCAAAAGTAACAGTATTGGTTTTGTAGTGATTGTAACAGTGGAAACGGTAAAGTAACTAAGCAAAGATCAATATGTAAAAAGCTCGTAGGCAATGGATTAGTGATGGATAATTATGTCGGATGCGATTCCTCATGCAACATTTATAACATAGGGTGACATGGAGCTAGCTCTAGTTCATCAATGTAATGTAGGCATGTATTCCGAATATTGTCATACGTGCTTATGGAAAAGAACTTGCATGACATCTTTTGTCCTACCCTCCCGTGGTAGCGGGGTCCTATTGGAAACTAAGGGATATTAAGTTCTCCTTTTAATAGAGTACCGGACCAAATCATTAACACTTAATGAATACATGAATTCCTCAAACTATGGTTATCACCGGGAGTGGTCCTGATTATTGTCACTTCGGGGTTACCGGATCATAACACATAGTAGGTGACTATTGACTTGCAAGATAGGATCAATAACTCACATATATTCATGAAAACAGAATAGGTTCAGATATGTAATCATGGCACTCGGACCCTAGTGACAAGCATTAAGCATAGCAAAGTCATGGTAACATCAATCTTAGAACATAATGGATACTAGGGTTCAAACCCTAACAAAACTAACTCGATTTCATGATAAATCTCATCCAACCCATCACCGAACAGCAAGCCTACGATGGAATTACTTACGCACGGCGGTGAGCATCATGAAATTGGTGATGGAGGAAGATTGATGATGATGATGGCGACGGATTCCCCTCTTTGGAGCCCCGAACGGACTCCAGATCAGCCCTCCCGAGAGAGATTAGGGCTTGGCAGCGGCTCCGTATCGTAAAACGTGATGAATCCTTCTCTTTGATTTTTTCTCCCCGAACGTGAATATATAGAGTTGGAGTTGAGGTCGGTGGAGCCTCAGGGGGGCCCAAGAGACAGGGGCACGCCCCAAGGGGGTGGGCGTGCCCCCACCCTCGTGGACAGGTGTGGGCCCCATTGTGTTGATTCTTTCGTCAGTATTTTTTATTTATTCCAAAACTATTCTCCATGAAGTTTCAGGTAATTCGGAGAACTTCTATTTCTGCACAAAAATAACACCATGGCAATTCTGCTGAAAACAGCGTCAGTCCGGGTTAGTTCCATTCAAATCATGCAAGTTAGAGTCCAAAACAAGGGCAAAAGTGTTTGGAAAAGTAGATACGATGGAGATGTATCACGCGCCCCCTCCTAGGCTCCCTTCTCTTCTCTCCCACTATGGCCCAATAAGGCCCATATACTTCCCGGGGGGTTCCGATAACCTCCCGATACTCCGGTATATGCCCGAACTCACCCGGAACCATTCTGATGTCCAAACATAGGCTTCCAATATATCGATCTTTATGTCTCGACCATTACGAGACTCCACGTCATGTCCGTGATCTCATCTGGGACTCTGAACAACCTTCGGTACATCAAAACACATAAACTCATAATATAGATAGTCATCGAACATGCGTGCGAACCCTATGGGTTCAAGAACTATGTAGACATGACCGAGACTCATTTCCAATCAATAACCAATAGCGAAACCTGGATGCTCATATTGGTTCCTACATATCCTACGAAGATCTTTATCGGTCAAACCGCATAACAACATACGTTGTTCCCTTTGTCATCAGTATGTTACCATCGTCGGTATCTCAGTACGTAGTTCAATCTCATTACCGGCAAGTCTCTTTACTCATTCTGTATTGATACATCACGTAACTAACTCATTCGTTACATTGCTTGCAAGGCTTATAGTGATGTGCATTACCGAGAGGGCCTAGAGATACCTCTCCGATACACGGAGTGACAAATCCTTATCTTGATTTATGCCAACTCAACAAACACCATCAGAGACACCTGTAGATCATCTTTATGGTCACCCAGTTACGTTTGGACGTTTGATAACACACTAAGTGTTCCTATGGTATTCGGGAGTTTCGTAATCTCATAGTCATAGGAACATGTATAAGTGATGGAGAAAGCAATAGCAGTAAACTAAATGATCAAAGTGCTAAGCTAAGGGATGGGTCAAGTCTGTCAGAACCCCGACTCAATGCCACATCGATCTAGCATGTAACACCTCATATCACTTTGCGGCCTCACGCACGGTATTCCCACGGGTGTCGCCTTACCTTTACCCGGGACCGTTTGCGCCTTTTGGCACACGTATATGACAGTGTCGCTAGCATCCATATGATAAGGAGCCCGGGCTGACATGGCTAGTCGTAAACCCAAAGTGGCACAAACTTACAGGGACAGGCATCCATGACCCAGAATCGAACGTGTCGGTCATCAGCGAGTGAATCCAGGCTGTAGCACTGGGCTAGCAGGACTCCGGTGAACCGGGCCGTAGCGGGCTAACAGGACTCCGGTATTCATCGCGTGACATTTCCCCGAAGGGACAGACACAGGAACGAAGAAGGACACATGCCGGCCAGCCTAAGTGTTCCGGAGCAGTAGCAAGCTACCATGGCTCGGTGGAAACACTAGGAGACATTTCCCGGTAAGAGAGGCTACTAAAGATAAACAACTAGATAGTCAGATCCCACACATACCAAGCATTTCAATAACATACACAATATGCTCGATATGTGCAATACAACATGGCATCACAAAATGACTCTACGACTCAAGTAGTTTATTCAATAGGCTCCGAGGAGCGAGATATTACAAACATGGGTCTCATGACCCAACAATCAGAGCATACAAGTCAAAGCACAAGCGGAAGATTAACCTGTCTGAGTACAAACAACTATAAATGGAAAAGGCTGAGAAGCCTGACTATCTACCAAATCCTGCCAAGGGCACAAGATCGTAGCTGAGGTAACAAGCTAAACGTCGAAGTCCACGCGGAAGTACTAGTGAGACTAAAGTCTCTCTGCAAAAACATAAATTAAGCAACGTGAGTACAAATGTACCCAGCAAGACTTACATCAGATCTATCTACATATGCATCAT